>NW_027094106.1:0-497081 GCF_029207755.1 Chamaea fasciata | reverse complement strand
CCATGGGCAGGGGACATTTTCCACTACCAGGTTGCTCCAAGCCCAGTCCAGCCTGACCTGGAACACTTGCAGAGATTATTGATACACAGAGCATTCTTGCACGTGGTATCAGTGCAATATTCAGTTTTTTAGATGCAGGAATTAAGAGACAAATTTTAACCCCAGATACCAGCTACAAATACATAAAATCCGACTTGCAAAATGACGTTAGGGACCTGAGGAATCAGCGTGGTGTGGGGGTGCTGCTGGAGTGGGGCACTCTGGGAGCTCCAGTGCCTTGGGAACCGCAGTAGGTTGGGAAAGGCTCCCTGGAGTGCCTGGCCCAAAGCTGGAACCAGGCCACAGACAGAGGCAGCAATGGAACATCTGCAGTGCTTGATCTCTGCAAATGTTCATCAAAGTCTGAGCAGGCAACAAGTTTCCTCTTGTTGTGCCCCTGGTTGGATCTCGCTCACAGACAGCACGCCACAAGCCTCATCTTCCCTCACCATCCTTCACTCCAGCAGCAGCTTTCCCGAGCCTCAGGCATCACAAGCTCTGACTCATTTACTTAATATTCCTGTAATGAAACTGCCCAGAGCTCTGGACCTATTCTCCTCTGAAACAATCATTCTCCTCCTTTTTTTTTCCACACCCTTCACTTTCTTCTCAGCTCCCGTCACAGTCCTAATCAGACTTCAGCTGAGCTCCCCTGAGCAGACTTTCCCTTCTATTCCCTGCCGGACCCCTCATGTCCTGATAGGCCAGGGAGGGTGTGAGTAGCAGTGGAGGGGGCAGGTGACCTTTAGAGCAAAGCCAGGAGGGCGAGAATCAAGCAGGAGTTTCTTCAGCCACAGTGCAGTGGGGAGAGAAGGATGGACATCCTGGTGTCCTCCCCACCCTGGGTTTGGAGCCGGACCCTGGCTAGCTGGAAGCTGCACTGATTCCAGGGCATCCTTCACTGTGGCAGGGGAGCTGGGACAAGCACAGGTGCTTCTTCCAGAAAGGATGGGAATGTCAGAAAAGGCTGAGAATGAGAAATCTCCCCCAGAGCTGTCTGTTCTGATTGGGTGGGCTGGAGGGCACTGGGATGAGCCAGGCCCAAGCCAGGGGCTGCCACCAGAATCAGCCAGACAGCAGCTGTGGAAATTCTTGCCTTGTTGAGGACCACGTTACCACCATAATTCAAAGATGACAAGGGGTTAGCATTCCTGGGGTCCTGATCTCTTGATTTCAGGACCTGAAATCCATGGTAGCAGCCCCAGACTGCTCAAGGGAAGCTGGCCAAGATGATTTTTCTCTTTTTGTGGAATCTGCATCTTCCAGGATCTACCTGAGACACCTCCCAGACATCTCCTGGAGTCTTTTCATATTTCCTCCAAGAAGCTGATGTCCCAGGTGCCTTCTCCCAGAGTCTTTTCATCTCTGATTTAGGCACTGGATATTCTGGGTAGCAATCCCAGACTCCTCCAAGGAAGTAATCTGAAATGATTTTTCTCCTTTCATGGAAACCTCATCTTCCAGGATGCACCAGGCATCTCCAGGAGTCTTTTCACATCTCCTCTTGGGAGCTGAGATCCCAGGTAGCAGCCCCATACTCCTCCCAGGAGGTACCCAAGGGGCTTTTCCTCTTCTGAAGGAAGGTATATGTTCTGGGATCCACCTGAGCCCCTTCTCAAGCATTTCCTGATGTCTTGGTCTGATTTCAGGGACTGAGATCCCACACTGCTCCAGGGAATCTTCCCAAAATGTTTTTGATCTTTTGGTAGTAGCTCTCTGTTCCAAGCTCCAGTTGAGACTCCTCAAATATCTGCAGGGAGGGGCAGAGCAGGGCCCAGGCTCAGCTCCGGGGGCCCAGCAGTGGCACCAGAGCAACGGGCAGGGACTGAGCCCAGCAACTGCCCCTGCACAGGAGGCACAACTTCTGCCCTGGGCAGTGCCCAGCCCTCGACAGGCTGCCCAGGGAGGGGCTGGAGTCTCCTCAGCGGGGATATTGCAGAGCCCTCTGGACACAATCCTGTGCCCTGTGCTCTGGGATGGCCCTGCCTGAGCAGGACTGGCACCAGTGACCCTCTGGGGTCCCTTCCAGCCTGAACCACTCTGGGAATCTGTGGGATAAAAGGGAACTGCAGCACACATCTGTTGGCAATGCTGAGGTGCAGGAACAGGGAGTTTCACCTCCTTCCTCCCTTCCCCAGGTCCACTGACTTTGCCTCCTCCCTGCTCAGATGCTGGCACTGAGTGCTGAGAGCAGCCCTTTGTGTATTTTACATGAATATCAGTAGTGGAAGCACTGCACGAGAGGCTGTGTGTTGTGGGAGCAGAGGGAGAAAGGAAACATCAGGGTAACCAGCACACCCATGGGTTTTCCTGGATGTGAGACACAAATGGTGCTGGAATGGATCTGCTGTAGTTGGACTGCTCAGGATGGCACAGCTGAGTCTGGAGATGCTGGTGAGCCTGTGGTATTACCTGTACTAGGACGCAGAGACTGGCAGGGGGAGTTCAAACCATTCTGCATTGTTGGTGTTTTGGTTTTTTTCTCTGTATTTGTTATTTTACTGGATCTAAAGGACTTTGAAGGACTTTGGTCCTCTTGGGAAGCAGATGGGGCTGGTCCAGAGCAAGGCTGGCTGCCCAAGGAATGATGTTTCTTCCTAGGGCTGGAAAACATGAAACTGTGGACATGGCTTCTCAAGCTCGGTGTTGGTAGGCAGATTCCTTGCTCCTAAGGAATGTGTCCTGTCCATCCTCAGGATGTCTTTTTATAAGGGTTGCTATGGCATCTGCAGAATGGCTGCATCCAGGGCAGAGGATTTGGTGGGGTATTGGTAAATATTAAATAGCAGATGGGTGGATGTTTCTGCCCAGATCTGGGGTTGTTGCGTGGAGGATTTCTTCCTCCTGAGCTGCTCTGAAGGATGCACAGGGTGGTTCTGAGCAGCAGGAGAGAAGGATTTGGGTTTGGGTGGATGATGGGGTTGCTGTAGAGCATGTGGTGTAGGTGGATAGGGAGGTGATGGGGCAGAGCTTTGGCTCTGGAGGAGAGAATTAGTGGGGTGAGGAGGACATGGTCTGTCCAGGGGTGCAAATGGGAGGAGCGGAACCATTTCCCATGCATGAGCTGGAGGCTGGTCCTGAGCAAGGCAAGGCAGGGGCTGGTGAGTGTTTGTGGAGCTGCACACAGAGCTCTCCTGCTCCCGCAGCCTGTACAGACAGGTCTGTGCTCCTCAAAGGAGGGATCGGATTCTTGCCCTCCGGGGGTTTCCAGCCAGCTCGCAGTTCAGAGGAGTCCTTTCTTTCTCCTGCTGTTCACGCCCTGCAAAGAATTTTCTATCAACAAAAGAAATTGTTTTATAATCAACTTGATGTTCATCCCCAGTCTTGGGCTATGAAAGGGGTTTTGAAGGACCAGGGAAATGAAGCCTGAAGGTTGTGGAAGCAGAGGACAGTAGACAGTGGCACAGCCCAGCTGGGATGGAGTGGAAGAATTTTGGGGACACTCCAGAGCGAGTGAAACTCTTGGGTGCATCTCTGGGAGTGGGATCAATTGGACAAAATGCAAAGCAAAGGAATAATCTGTGGGGGATCCCCTGTGTGTGCCATGGTAGGCTGAGAAGACTTCTATTGCTGCAACTTTTCTGGCTGGATTTAAAGTTTCTTGGGTGCTCCATGGCATGAAGGTCTTTGAAATGTTGATTGTAGCTCAGGTGGTACCTCAGCCAATATGACCATGTCAAACTCAGAAGGATTTTATTTGAACACTGTTACCATTCCGGGGAAAACCAGTCCTGTTAAACCCTATTTGATGGCAGCCCTGTCGTGAACCTTCTAGATCAGGCTGGGCAGAAGAACTGAATTTTTTGAATTATCTGACCACACCTCAGGCTTTTGGAAAGCAGCTGTTGTGTCCCTTTGCAGTACAGGTGTCCCTGCCTGGGTCTGCAGTTGTGGAGTCAAATTTTTAGGGAAAGATGGAAACATGGGCTGCCTCAGGAGCTGGACTCAGTTACCCGACTGATTTTCTTGGCTTCCATGAATTTGTCCAGAAGCCAGTGAGTTTAGAAAGAAATTTTTTGGTGCTTATGATAGGCAATTTTTAAATGTCAAAATTAAAAGTACTTTTTCTTAGTAAAAAAAAATCACCACCAAACCATCCCAAGCTGACTGTGCACAAAACTGCCCGAGCAGCTGAGCTGAATCCATGGCATCTTCTGGAAGATTTTTTAGGGCTTTTAAAGGAGCCCCATGTTAGTGTTGTATCCCCGAGGAAGGAGCTCGCGCTGACCAACACACCACAGCTTTTAAGCTATTTGTATCCAAATTGTTTGGTTACTTAATTCTAAAGGACTGCATCTCCATATTCGGAGGAATTGCTCTGAAAGTGTCCTGTGGCACTTGATTTACACCAACTAAATAACAGTGGGGTCAGTGGCCAGCTGGCCACTGTGCAGGAAACTGGATGACAACAAGAATTAATAGTTTTCCATGGAAGCTGGAGTGTCTGATGGCACTGGAAGCTGTGAGGATGGATCAGCCTCCAGGATATTAACCACGGAGATGGCTCTCAGCTTTTGCTGCCAGTGCTGATGGCCTGGGGAGAAGATGGCACGTGGATTCATCCTCCCCATTGCCCACCGAGCTGATGAGTTTGGCTGGGGATGAGGGAATTTGGTAACAGTTGTCCAGAAGCAACATCTCTACAGGTTTCCAAAGCATGAGAAACAGCCACCCCTGGACAGATCTCTGGGAAAAGCAGCAGTGTTTGGGAATTCCCCAGCTCCCAGTAGTAGAAGTGATTGATGGGAGCTGGGAGATTCTGTGGTTGCTACATGACCAGTGGTGTTTGGGCTGTCAGGCTGCCCACTCTGTGAGGGCAAAAATGATGAACAGCACTGTCGGAGAGCAGACGTGAGGGATTGATCACAGAGCTGGGAGGGAGCTCAGGCCAAGAAGACTGGGAAGGAGGGGCTGTGCTGCTCTCCATCTCGATTAGATTCAGCAAGGAAGGTCGCTTCCAGCCTATTTCTTGGTATTAGAGGAAGATTTGAATGCTCCTGCAGGAAAAGTGCCACCCCCACTATGCCACAGCAGTTTGTCCAAGTTGACCTCAGTGGTTTCCTGCCAAAAGTACCTGTGAACAATAATGACTTGTTAATGATTTATCCCTGTGTTCTCAAGTGCTGCACTGATTCCTAATACCACAGAAACCATTCGGGCAGGCTCTTAAGGTTTTGGCTACAATGGCTTTTTGTCCTTCCCCCTTGACGGGGATGCCAGTTGCATGAGGGAACCAAGGGCTCAGTGTACTGGGCGGTGTAAATGCACATTGTTCAGTGTGACTTTAGGGAATATTGGTGGGAAAAGCAACTGCATTGGATCAGGGGAGAAATCAACTGAGCTGTAACGAAGGATTGTCCCTTGCAGAGTTTGCAGAATCATAAGCAGACACCAGCAGGTTCCCCGTGGTGCCAGCAAGGCACAGCTGTACAGAGGGTGTGCTCTCTGCAAAGAGCTGCAAATCCATGTTGTGTGGACCTGGTGTGGCTCTGGACATGGGATCCAGCACAACAAGCTCTGTCCTTCCCTGGGAGATGGGCACCTGCCATGTTCCCAGACCATTGGGGCAAGACTATGGAGGTTTTACAGCATAGAGGGGTCAGATACCACACCAAAAAGCTCTTTCCTGTGCTTCCAGCATGGCTGTGCGATTAACCTGCCTCAGCCATCCTGCCTTGGGAGCGGGAGCACCACAAGATGAAAAGCAGCAGATAGAGAGGGAGAATCTGTGATTGCAACCACCTCCACCCTGCAGAACCAGGAGAAAAGGCAGTGGAGCCCAGGAATCAGGGTCTTCGTGAGTGGTCTCAAGGTGTTCATGGCTCATTTTACACAACAAAGTACAGTTTCAGTGCTGGGCAGCCAAAGCAGAAGCTTCAGGCAGTGCTTGACTCTCCCAGTGGTCTTTGTCTGGCAGGGGCCAGTGTCATTGTTAAGGAAAAAAGAGAAAAATGTGGAATTGGCAGGTGCCAATGGAGACTCCATCAGTCATGTCTCCTCCTCTGCAGGAACCAGGGATGAGAGCAGGAGACCTCCCTCCAGTAACCAGGAGGACTTTCTTCTTTCTGATCTTCTTTTAGTCTCAACTACTCTGGCTCCAGAAGTCCTCACTATCCCAGCACTCATCCTCCTCTCTTCCCTCTCACAGAGATCCAGGATGGCGAGGGCTGGATGCTCCAGTGGAGGTGATGTCACAGCTCACCTCCTTTCACTGCCCCAAACATGGGCTGTGAGTAGCTCCCTTCCTATTCCTTGGAGTAAAACAGCTGGTAGAGCTCAGTACTTTCAAAGGAATGTTTGATCAAATTATTGGGGTCCTTGAATGAAGACAGTGGGTAGAGCATCCACTGGATCTCACTCTGTTGAGCAGGGATGTTATTTCACTTCCTGCCCTGTTTGTCCTTCATCCTGCATGTTCACTGCTCTGTGCTGCTCTGGACAAGGCAGCAGAGATGCCTGAAAATGGAAATTTCTCCACATTTTTGGCCTCAGTCTCTTGAGTGCTGGGGCAAGACCTCTGTCATCCCTGTCCCTAAGAACCTCTACATGGAGACTCTGCCCTTTAGTGATGAATGCTGGAGTCTCCAGAGGCTTCCAACAGGCTGAAACTAAGGGAAGTGTTTCATGCTTACCTGCTTCAAGCTCCTTCCACTATGCCAGCTCAGCGCTTTGAACACCTGTGACACTGTGAAGCCACCTGGTGTCCCTGCCCGTGGCAGGGGGTGGAATGAGACAGTCTCCAAGGTCCCTTCCAACCCAAACCATTCTGGGATTCTGTGATCTTCGGTGGCTGGAGTCCCTCCGAGTGCAGCAAGGATGGTAACAGAGTTTACTCTTGGAAGTTTCCTGTGCAAATTATCTTCAGTCCGAGCAAGGATATTTTATTGACTTCTCTGAAATCCTTTGTTGAGATCAATTGCAGGGAATGTTGTGGAACAAGTATAAATGGGCTAAAAGGAAAAAGGTGTGTTTGTGAAATCCTTCAGGCTGTTCACCACCTTGCTCTGGGTACAACTCCCAGATCAGTTACTACAATAATGCTGGCATGGTATCCCAAGTGGAACATGAAGTGGAAAACCACTCTTTTGAGTGGTCTCCACTGGCTTGTGATAGTCGGGTTACAGATTGCCAGAGTCCCAGAATGGTCAGACTTGAAGGGGCCACTGTGGGTCACCTGATCCCACCTCCCTGCTCAGCAGGGTCATCCCAGAGCACGGGGCACAGAATTGTGTCCGGATGAGTCTGGAATAGCTCCACTCACTCCCTAGGCAGCCTGTTCAGGGCTCAGGCACTGCCCAGGGAAGAAGTTCTGCCCCATATTCAGGTGGAACTTCCTGGGCATCAGTTCCTGCCCAGGTCACTGGGTTATGTCAATTTGGGGTCTGACCTTTTGGGCCTGTGCTGAAATTCTTGTTTCTGCTCAGCATCTGAAGACATCAGTGAAAGAAATTTTCAAGCAATTTCCCTTTTTCTGTTTAAGCTGGTGCAGCCCAGGTGTTGTGTTGTGCGGCCTCAAGAAGAGCAGTGAGTGTAGGTTGGAAGTGCAGCAGGAGTGCGACCTAGGCACCCCATCTTTGGTGCCTCCTGCAGCAGCAGATGAGCTCAGCATCCCCAGGAGCCTGAAGCTGCATTCTTGGCATTCCTGCAGCTCCTTAGATGTCAGTGATGTCATCATAGCAGCCAGGGAATTGCAGATCCCAGAGGGCCTGAACTCATGTCTTAGCAAGTAAGCGTGGGAGGAACCAATTTCTGTTGTGTACTGCACTGTACCAGCAAGTTTCATTGAATCAAATCACAGCAAATGTATTTGCATCTACATTTCTGTCTTCTGTGAATACAACAATGTCCAACAAGAGAGACTCGTGTCCTCCACCAGCCACTTGCTCATCCATACTACAGAAAACTACATCTGAGCAATAAAACAGTGGGAAACCAGTGCAGAGCGAGATTGAAAGGCAAATAATTTATTCCTTTACCTGTTCAATCTTTGTCCTTGTGCCCAGGACCTGCTGACATAAAACATACTTCAAGACAGAACTGGCATGGAGGGAAGGCATCAGCCCTTCTCTAGAAAGCATCCCTTGGAAACTCCATCTCTTGTCAGCCTGTGAAAGAGACGTATTTGCTTTTTTTTGTTTGTTTTGTTTTTTTTTTTTTTTTTTTGTTTGTTTGTTTTTGTGCAGGACAAAATAGCTTGTTTTAGGAACACAGGAGCAAAATTTTAATTACAGTTTCATAGTTTTATCACCTGGCATTTTGTACCAAGAGCTTTGGGATGATGGCAAACCAGTACTGTGCAGGCTCTTGGTAGGCATGGGATGCATCAGTTCCTGTTGTTGGTGTAGCTGAGAGTTTGGAACTCTGGGATGGACTGAAGCAGCACTTTTTAAACAATGGTTTGGTGGTACCTTGAAGCCATGATGGCCCAGTCTGCACATGAACAACATTCAATAGCATTTCACAGCCTAAAGTTTTGATGGTCAGGGAGACTGATGGGCCATGAGACACATTTCTATCTGAAATGGAAATCTTAATATTTTTTTCTTGTTCTGTTTAGGAAGTTGCCTCTGACAGGACTTTGCAGGGCAGAGCATGGTGCAGAGAATAAATTCTGCTCTCGCTGAGTCTCCCCAGGTGGCTGTGGGTTCAGGACCGGGGGAAGGATGAACCCTTCTCTGCAGCTGCAAATTTCCTGCTCGGAAGCAGAGTTTGCTCTGCAGCCTCTGTGCTGCTTGAATGTGGCTCTGTGTTACTCAGCTGTAATTAGCGCAGCTTGCCAGTTCTTTATTTCATCCCTTCATTTCAACGGGATTTCCAGACCTGGTGCAATTTGCCCCAGAGAGCTGGGGCTTGTTTTTGAGCCCAAATCTAGCCAGACCTCATACCTACACCTGCATTTCTCCAGCTACAAATAACAATGGAAGTGATTTTATCTAATCTCCCACCACTTGGTTTGTTCTTGTCTTCACTCTTAGGCATGAGGGTATTGAAAATGCTTTTGGCAGGAGGAGCTTTAAGCTGTGTAACCACCAGCATTAATACAACCGCCTAAGCTATGTGTAAAGAACCAGGTATGGATGGCAGTGACCTCATGCAGGGAGGGAAATGTGGACAGCCAGAGCTCGTGGGTTTTGTGGTGTCCTCTATGAAGGCCTGGAAGGCAGCACAGCAAAGCCGTGGCCAGTGTCCTGCAGGGAAGGGCCCACCCACGTGTGGCCCTGGGCAAGGGGTGGGGGGCTTCAGGGAGCCCTCAGGCCTTCCTGTGTCTCTACGTGACTTGGCACCCGGATCCCAGGACACCTCTCCAGAGCAGATCTCTGTCTACCTTGGAGCACCCAAGGCCCCTCCTCTACACCAGCATTTCGGCGCTGTGCTTTGGAAGGACTCCAGGCCAGCAGTGAAGGGCTCTTTGATAGTATCTGACGGGCGGGTAAGAATTTTGGTCAGCAGCCAAGGTACACATTGCCTGTAATCGTTAACTCAGTCTGTAAACAGTTCAAACGGCACTGAAGAGGCCGTCAGTTATTACATTAGAGAGAAGCCTTTCATGTGCCCGCGCAGGAGCCGGAGCCGCGCAGCGCCGGCCCCTGCGGAGCAGCTCTGGCTGCAGGGCTGCAGCACGGCCTGGCCGTACAGCGGTGCTGTGCTGAGCGCCTGACCTTCAAACCCTCGGCGCTGCAGCAATAACTAAATCATTACTTTCCTTTTGTTCTGCACCTGGCTCGGCAGTGGAGCCCAGCGAGATGGAGGGGGAAGGGATCAGGCAACGCTCCCCCCGGCGCCAGCCGGGAAGGTTCAGCAGGGCTGGCTGCTCCACCCCAAACCGATCTCCTGCCGGCAGCTTTTCCCTGGGGTGACTCCTCCATTCCAAGCCCATCTCCTGCCTGCGGCGTTTCCCTGGTGAGAACCGCTCCATGTGCAATCCTAACATTTCGTCCGTGAACAGGTAAAACTTACCTGGACCGTTCCTGGTTTCTCCAGAAATGTCCACAGTGCTGGTTCAGCGCCATGCCAGAGTCCTGACATTTCCAGGCAACAATGCTGCTGAGTTTCATCTTTAGGAGAGTTTTAGAGAATTTGCCAGCCCACATCAACCTCTGGAGAGCCTCCATTCCAGGAGCCATTCAGCCCTCCTGGGGATGTGTGATGCTTCAGAAGAAGTTGTTGCTTAATTTGCCCCAAAAGGAATTTTCTTGTCAGTCTTTGCTGTTCTAGATCTGCTTTCTCCTTTCTAGAAGATCAAGAATGCACTTTCTGGCATCACTTGTCAAGGTTTTAACTTTGAAACTCACTGTAAAAAGCTGGTGGTTGAGGAAAAGTACCCAGTGCCTGCAGTAAAGCAATCTCAGCTCAGGTGAGTGTCTGTATATGGTCCATCGCTGCAGAGCTACTTTCAGGGTCAGAGCTGTCTCAGGTGCTTAATGGACCAGTTGTGGGAGTCCTCATGTGTTTGTGCCACCCCTGATCTGGTCCCAAGGGACCTCGATGCTTGGAGAGGTGAGAGAGCTGCCAGCACAGCTTGGGCTTTGCCAGTGCTTTGAGGGGTGTAGAGGGACAAGACTTGTTTGAGTTCTGTGGCACAGCTTTAAGCTCCCAGCCACTTGCCAGCACAGTACCGAGGGTCATGTCAAAGAGAGTCTTCAAGGACAGAGATGTTTCCAGAGTGGGGACAAGCTGGGCCCTCCAAGGTGTGTGAGGTGAGCAGGTCAGCGTGGGTTGGATGCTCTCCATGGGATTTGGGATCCAGGCTGCCTGCAGAGTGCTTGAGGCAGAGGAGCATGAGCTGTTCTCCCTTGCCTTCACTTTCATTGAGTGCTATGAGTCAGGGCTGACCAAACTCCCTTTGCCTTTGATACTCCAGCATGGATGTGTGGAGCAGACAGAGACAGTTTAACCAGGTGTTGTTATGGAATTTTGCCAGAGGTTTTCTTGTCAGTCCATACAGTCCTCATGGTGGCTGTGCCAACAGAAGTGACACTTGCTTCCCTCATGTGGGACTTCTCTGTCTGCAGGAGAGCAAACTTCAGCAGAGCTGTCGGTGAGGGGCATTTGAGAGTTTTCCCTAGCCCCATGGGAATAATTCAGGTTGGTAAACCCCTCCAGGACCATCAAATCCAGCCTATGCCCAATCCCCACCTTGTCACCAGCCCAGTGCACTGAGTGCCACATCCAGACCTTCCTTGGACACCTCCAAATCTCCCTGGGAAGCCCCTTCCAAGGCCTGACCACCCTTTTGAGGAAGAAATTGCTCCTCATGTCCAACCTGACCTTCCCCTGGAACAATTTGAGGTCATTTCCTCTTGTCCTGTCCCTTTTTACCTGGGAGCAGAGCCTGACCCCCACTTGGCTCTGAAGTCCTTTCAGGGAGTTGCAGAGAATGACAGAAAAGATCCAGACTTCACCTAAACTGTGTATTCCTGCACGTGTGATAATCAAATAAACATCCCTCTTGGGTTCAGCCCTGCTCTTTGTTGCTCATCAACTTGGTAACGAAAAGGAGAGGGAAACACAGTCATTTCTTGATTAGGGACTGATTTGTTGTATCAAACCCTCAGGCCCTGCTGACCCGTGACTTGGGCCAAAGGTAGTGAAGCTCATGAGTACAAGTAAGGGCACGAGCACGGGAGTATTGCACTGGCACTTTGTAGCTCCTTTGTCTCCTCTCCCACCTCTGGCCAGTCCTTCAGGGGACTTGGATGGTTGTCTGAGCTGTTCTCATGTTGAGGTAGGACCTGAGTCTCTCTAAGAATAATGCGCCTGTTATCTGTGAATGTGTTTGTCTGTGACTCATGTGGGTAAGGTGTGTTTGCTGTTATAACAGCTTTTGAAACTTTATGCAGGTAAATTAAAAAAGCCCCACATCCTCATGGCTGAGCTTCATGCCCAGGAGTCGTGGAAGTGGCAATCTTTCCTTGGGTCTCTTGAAACACTCTAGTGTTCTTTTCCAACCAGCCATTTCCATCTTCATGGCTAAAATCCACTTTATCTCCCTGCCCTGTCCCTCCTCATCCTCCCATGTCCTTTTCGCAGTGTCCCACAGCACTTTCCAGCTCTGCTGTTGCTGTGTTTCAGCCTCCTGGCAGCATCTCCTGTGCCTGTGGTAGTGTCCTGTCATTCCTGCTGCTGTCTCTGTGAGTAGAGTGGAATGGTCTTGGGGTAAGAGTGGTTTCTGTTCAGCTGGTAAAGCTGGAGAGTTGAGGTAAACTGGGAAGAGCCTTTCTAACAGCAATAAAGACATTCATGCAGTATTATTCACAGAGTCACAGAATCACTGAGGTTGGAATAGACCTTGAAGAGCATCAAGCCCGACTGTGACCAATCCCCACCTTGTTACCCAGCCCAGAGCACTGAGTGCCATTCCTTGGACACCTCCAGGGATGGGAGCTCCACCACTTCTATTGGACAGCCCCTTCCAATACCTGACATGAAGAAATTCTTACTTTTGTCCAACCTGAATCTCCTGGTGCACAAGAGAGCTGTTTTCTCTTGTCCTGTTATGTGTCTGGGAGAAGAGTCCGATCCCCACCTGACTCCAACCTCTTACAGGTTGAGCTTTGGGGCAGGCTGGGAGAGGAGGATCTGGTGACTGGGTTGTCCCAACAAGGCAGTGTTGCTGTCAGGAGCATTCTGTGGTGACTGAGAAATGCACATGGCCTGTTCCATCCCAGCTGTGCAAGGTCCCTGGAGGTGTCCCTGGTGCCAGCAGCTGGGGCAGTGCCCACGCTCTGACACCTCTGGGAGATGCACTGTGCAGGTGCACATCTAGCTTTTACAGCTGAGACATCTGCCCTGCTCCTTTGCACAGGAGTCCCGTCTCAGGTGCCCTATTTCCATCTCCTCATAGACCCAGCAGAGGATCTTGCCGAGTAATTATTACAGCCAGGCTAGTGCTGGCAGCAAAAATGGAGAGGGTGGTAGGAGAACACTTCCACTTGCCTTTTGAAACCTACAAAGGAATATAAACCTCACTTAGCTCAGAGGCTCACTGACAGAATTCTTGCAAGGAAGAGGTGTCTTGAGCCAGACGTATCCACAAATCCAGGAATATCCTGCCTCAGGAGCTCATGCTGGGTGACAGTGACTTGACACAGCTGGGTGAAGCCATCAGGGCAGTGGGCAGGGGGTGTCTCCCATGGATGCATGGATGTGGCACGACAATGTCCAAGATGCTCTGCGTCACCAAAGGTGCCATTGTGGTGCCATAGGCCCCTTGCTCATCCCCTCACTGCTGCTGTGGCTGTAGCTCATCTGTGAAGGAGCTTTTCCACAAGGCATTTCATCCACTATGGCTGTGGCACCAATGGCAAGTGGAGAATGGTCCTGGCATGAGCTTTGCTTCCGAGCAGGAAATTCTGCAGCTGCAGAGAAGGGTTCATCCTACCCCCGGTCCTGAACCCACAGCCACCTGGGGAGACTCAGTGAGAGCAGAATTCAATCTCTGCACCATGCTCTGCCCTGCAAAGTCCTGTCAGAGGCAACGTCCTAAACCAAACAAGAAAAAAATATTAAGATTTCCATTTCAGATAGAAATGTGTCTCATGGCCCATCAGTCTCCCTGACCATCAAAACTTTAGGCTGTGAAATGCTATTGAATGTTGTTCATGTGCAGACTGGGCCATCATGGCTTCAAGGTACCACCAGATGTGGCAGGGTAGGCCTTGCTGTCCTGGACAAAATCCTTGCACCCTTCTCCTGGCCTTGCATGAGTGAGCATTCCCTCAAGGTCTTGCATGGGATTCCACCTGCTGGAATACTAGTGAGAGGAAGGGAAGGAGAACTGGTGCTGGGACACAGCCAGAAATCACAGCACTGTCCCACAGATAAGGCAGCAGCTGGTTCCGCTGGTGTTCTGGGAGCAGATGCTCTCCTGGCTCTCTGGCACGACTGACCACGAATCCCAGCTGTATTCTGGAGTTTGGTTCCTAGGTGAAATATTCATGGCAAAAGTCTTCTGTAGTGGGGAGGAGAGTGCAGTCTGTGGTGCTGCCTGGTAAGTGCAGAGCCCAATGTGTGCAGTTCCCTTGCAGTCCCAAAATGTGCAGAGCACAGGCAAATCCCAGTGGATGCTCCTCTGCAGCCCCTTGACTGCAGCAGGCTGTGCCCGCCAGGCTGGTGTCCCCACCTCTGTTTAACAGCTCTTCCTGGTGTTTTGATCCGTGAATTCTTCATATTTTTAATGGGTGTCTGTAACTTTAACATATCCCACCTACACAAAGCTGAACAATTCTTGTTCACTTAATCACTTGTACAGAAGTCTCTGTTTAGGATGGAGTGAGCAGGAATCCTTGCAATAGTCACGATGTTGACACACTAAAGCTTTATCTATCTATTTGTTTTTTACAGTAATGCCTGTTTGCTTTTTGACTGGTTTGGGTAATTTTACAACAGTTTCCATAAAATTCACCACAGTGACTCCAAGCTCTTTCCTGTTCATTAACGGCTCACCTAGGGCTCATCCCTGTCTAAAATACCTGGATAAATGTATTCATATTTGCATTTTTTAATATCTTGTATCATTCCATCACTCAGTATAATGAGATCCTTTGCTAGGCAATTTTAATATTTACCAACTTGGATTTTTATGTGTTACTGAAGAACTTGGTCGTTTCACCATCCCTTCTCTTTTTCCATGTGGTTTGTGAATATTTGGACAACACAGTTTGCCTTAGGACTGTCCTGGTGAGTTCATTTTAAGGGTTACCCCGCTTTATTCTCTTTTTGGTTCTCAAGATCATAGAACCATGGAATGGTTTGGATTGGAAAGGACCTTTAAAGCCCATCTCATCCCAACCCCTGCCATGGGCAGGGACATGTCAGGGTGCTCCAAGCCCTGTCCAGCCTGGCCTTGGGCACTGCCAGGGATCCAGGGGCAGCCACAGCTTCTCTGGGCACCCTGTGCCAGGGCCTCACCACCCTCACAGGGAACAATTTCTTCCCAATATCCCATCTGTCCCTGCCCTCTGGTAGTGGGAAGCTATTCCCCTTTTTTCTGTTGCTCCCATGTCCAAAGTCCTTCTCCCTGGGCAGTACTGCACAATATTCCATCATCTTCCATTGCCTTGACCTTGCAGAAGAACAGGAGAGGAGACACCAGAGTCTGGTATTCATGGAACTGCCTTTAGTCCCACACTCACTGACTGCTTTGAGGAACCCTGTATCTCTGTGAACCATCCTTTTCCTTTTCCAAAGCTCTGTTAGTTCTTCCTTTCTCTTCATTAGCCTGTTTTTTTAACCTGGCTTTTCTTTTGGCAGGAAAGTCGGGATTATCAATCTGCCATTCCCTGTGCTGCTCTCTACTTCTTCAAACGTATTTTGATAACTGCTGCCTGCAGTTTTTTTCTGGGATTGTGGTCAGTGTAGTGAAGAGTTCAGTCCAGGATTTTTCTCAAGCCCTTTGGTGAGCACTCTCCTGTCCCGTTTTCTTCCTGTCTTTTCCATGCCAATCCTATGGGTTGGCTATAACATTTCTTTTGCCACTTAAGATCAGATCAAATTTTGATTCTTCCCCCATGAAGAAAGCGTGGGAACTGCTCCAAGTTCCCTTACAGAGAAAACAGAGGACTTTCTCTGAGTCCTTTTTCAGCCCTTGTCCTCAGGACTCCTTGGTGAACAGAAAGGTGAAGAGAAATGTTTAAAGGCTCCTTGGGGAGAAAAAAAATAAAGCACAAATAATCTCTTTTCTATGGGCATGGTTGATTCAGTGAGAATTAATAGGCTTAGGCTGGAGCAAAACCTGCTCTGCTGAAGCACTGGGATACACTTTCTGGTGTGGAGGAGATGGAAGTCCTGGAGTGGGTGAGGAGTCCCCCTTTTTGGAGGTCTTGAAAACAGGTTCAGCAAGTGTCTCTGACACTTGAATGTTTTAGGTCTGGCTGATCCTGCCTTCAGGCAGCAAAGTGGGCTCTCAGGGTCACCTTTTTTCCTCCTATTTTCTACATGGCGCTCTCAAGTGGGAATTGGGCACCTCTCCATGCCTGATGCCCCAGGACCTTTCCCCGTGTTTCTGCTGCTCAGTGCAACTTGTGAGTGATGCTGGGAGGCACAGGTTGGTGTGAAGGTAGTGGGACTGGTGGGAATAAAGTGGTAAAGATGTCAAGGAGTTTAAAAAGTGAAATTCAGTATTTTAGGATTGGCACTGTGGACAGAAAAGGTAGAAAATAAAAAGAAGCCATAAGGTAAGGAAAGAAGAAATCAAAAATGTGATAGCAAGAAGATAGGGATGAGGAGGAGCTCTGTGTCCTCTCTGAAGGTGTGACAGAAGGATGTGGTGACAGAGACAGATGGAGTGATAAAGCCAGGGGTCACAGGTTGACAGTGTCTTACCACGGCCAGGGCGTGGACAGAGCTGCAGAGCTGAATCACCCAAGTGAGTCTGAACCCTGCCAGCTGATCCCAGCCCACCACTGGGATCCTGGGAGCACAGGCCCAGGCAGGGATTGTCTCGTGAGAAAGATCTGGCAGAGCAGCGATGTGACTTCCACCAGGGAACCCCAGCTGGAACAGCACTGTGGGGTCCAGCATAATAACCCCTCAGGTCCCTCTGCTGACTCAAAGCCCCTGGGAGGGAGGAGTGCTGGAACAGGAGTGTGGTGGGATTTAGGCAGCATGTATGAAGCCTCTCTGATACCCCCTCTCTTCAGCAATGGGATTTTGTTGTCTCCTGGATCAGATAAGGGTCTGTAAGGAGCCATGGCTGTGGCAGCTGGTCCTGAAAAGGTGCCCAGCCCAGCAGAGAGGAGGATGTCCTGCCTGGGAGCCCATCTGTAGCCACAGACCCAGGAGGGAGCAGGGGATCTTGTCTATGCAGCCACAGACATGCATGGGACACAAGTCCTCTGCATTAAGAAGTCTCATAATGTTTTTCCACATCATCCTTAGATTATTTTTTGAGTCTGCTCTTGTCCTGTGAGCACCATGTGCAGCTGGGATCCCTCACTCGTAATGCCAAGGATGGGGCAGTGGGAATGCCGAGAAATGCTGTTGAAGGATGTAGAAAATAAGAGCCATGTCTTGCTGCTGTGCTGCTGGCGGAGGAGTTCCCAGCACAGCAACAAACAGGAGGAGCTGAGGGGAGGAGAGGGAGGAGATCTCTGGAGCAGAGATGAGTGGAATATGTGGCTGTGATGGATGGGGCCTGTGTCCCTGCCCCAGGAATGGCCCTGAGCATTGCAGGGTGTTGAGAAGGCTCCTGGGCTCAGCCTCCAACCTGATCCATGTCTGTGAGAGATGCAGCACGGAATAACAAGGGGCCACTACTCTGCCTGAGCTCCATGGACAGCTGCCCACGTGGGAAGGGTCTCGGGTGGAGGGACCAGCATTTCTCAGCAGGTCTTCTCCAGATTTATCAACTGGGTCTTTCTCCAGAGCAGCTGCCAGCATTTTCCATATGCTCCCCACGCACATTCGGAGCTGTAGTAGCTTGGCCCATTGCTCATATTTCTGGTGTTCACCATTAATCATGGAAATGGAATGGCCTGGGTTGGAATGGACCTTAAAGCTCATCTTGTTCCACCCCCTGCCATGGACAGGGACACCTTCCACTATCCCAGGGTGCTCCAAGCCCTGTGCAGCCTGGCCTTGGACACTTCAGGGATCCAGGGGCAGCCACAGCTTCTCTGGGCACCCTGTGCCAGGGCCTCTCACCCTAATGCTGGGATCAGGCCCAGGAATCCTGGACACAGAGAGGCTGCTCCAAGCTCAGCACATGGGACTGTCATTGTCTCGTGAGTGTCACAGCCAGGGATGGACGCAGCTCCAAGGTCCTTCCCAACTACCCCAGGCTCCAGGTGCAGCCCAGAGAAGGCTCGGGTGGGGTCCCTCTGAGCTGTTGGAGCTATCCTGAGACACGGTCTGCATTTCCTGTTTGGTGTTTTTCTGTGGCTGTGACAAGCACATATTAACCCAAAGCCATGATCACATATTGACCCAAGCTCCCAACCAGGCAAGCAGAGCACAAAGCGATGCCGTTCTGGGTGAATCCAGTGGGATCACGGGCACTTGTTGATGTTGGTCAAGGCAGTGCCTGTCAGTGCTCCAAGGGAGCAGGGGCTTTTTGGGAGCTTCCCACTGCTCCAAACCATAACCGTTCCGATTGCTTCCCTGAAAACCTGGATTTCTGGAGTTTGTGGTGCTCTGCCTGGTATAATTGCACTCTCTCTGATGTCCTGAAGTCTGAAATCTAAATTATAGCGTCCCAGAGGGATTTGGGTTGGAAGGGACCTTAAAGATCATTCAGTCATCCCCACTGCTATGGGCAGGGACACCTTCCACTAGACCTGTGTTTTGACAAAAGGATGCCAACTTTTGTTTTAAAATATTTCAAATTTCACTGAAATCCTTTGCTTTTACTTTGGTTTTAAGCAGTTTCAGACATGATTAGAAGTTGGATACAAACTCACAGCCACCAACATTTGCACTAGACGTTGGAACTAGTTGGTCTCCATGCTGTCATCTTAGGATTTGGTGATTTTAACTTACTTTCATGGTTTTGTTAGCACCTAGACTTGGTGCTACCAAAAGCAGCTCTGCGGCTTTCTGGGGCCTCCCTATTCTGCAGTGCTGGCTGCTTGTGGATGTAGAATTGGTGCTGGGTTGTATCACTGCACAGGCAGCAAAAAGCGCCCCTGTCACTGCCAGCAGCATTCCTGGCACTTTTCTAATGGGTATAACCCTGTGATTAAGGGGAATGTCTGCCAGCCACCTTCCTGGGAAGCCCAGTGTCAGGGGGGTCAGCGGGGTGCAACCAGAGGCCATAGAACTGTGGTCTCCAGCTCCACAGCATCCAGCCAGGCTCTGGGGGGACTGTGGTGGTTGGAGTGGCTGGGGTGACACCCAGCTTGGGCAGTGGCTGTTCTTCTGTGTCATTCAAACCCTCACTGGCTCAGGCAGGGCCATGGCATGTAGCAGTGCTGTGGTGACACCCAGCAACAGGGGCTCCTACGCCTCTGCGCAGGTCCAGAGGGTTTGCAGGGGGGGCTTGAGCCCCCCTTGCAGTGCTGAGCCCCAGGATCTGAGTTTCCACTTTCTTTTGTCCCTTAGTCCCACCCACTGTCCCTGTGCAACACCAGTGAGGATGAACACACAGAATCGGGATTCATCACCATCGTCAAGCTGGAACAGCCGGATCGGGATCCCAACCCCTGCCTGTCCCTGGCCAACAAGGTAAGTGCAAAAATGCCTGAAATGGCATCAGCCTAGGAAGTGAAACCTGTGGTGCAGCAAAGAAAAGGGCAGGAGGAAGCAGCAAGGTAGCTCTTTTCTAGAGCTGTTGAGAAGTGGAGAAAAGGACAAGGACAGAGCAGGGTCCTTGGCAGAAGTGGTCCTTGGCAGAAGGGGTCCTTTGGGAGAGATGGTGTGCCAGCCGTCCCAAACACCCATCCCTTGACCTTTTGGACTGCCTGACTTTGTAAAAAGTGTGGAGTTCTCCCTAGCCTGGCAGCTCTGGGATGCTCAGACCTTAGCCAACATCCCACAGTTTTGCTGCCCAGCAGCCCTGTGCCCCTCCTGTTTGACAGCCTCACATTGCTCCCTGGCCCTTGAGAGGATTTCTCTTTCTCCCTGTTCTCTGGCCTGTGGGAAAACATGGACACAGAAAACACCTTCCGCACCTCTGTTTCCAAAAATAATGCTGTAATGCTTCACTGGATGAGGCATGAGAAGAGTCAGTGCTGAGCAGTGAGATAAATGCTGACCAGCTGAACTAGTGGTGGGTCATGACTTGTTAACAGTTCGGGCCCTGGGAGGTCTCAGAGGTCTTTGGATCAGGGACCTCAGTGAAACAGCAGTTCTTGTGCCAAAAGCTGAGGTCACTGGTCCAAATCTATGGTAATAAGGAAGTCAGGTAGGAACAAGGGTCATTTTAAACCTTAAAATCTTTGTAACTCTGATTAGTTGGATGGATAAGGATGACATTGGCTTTTTCTTTTGATTGTCTCTCTACCAAATGTTGGGCTGTTTCATGCTTGTACAAGTGTTGTACAAGCATGAAAACCCCCTTGTTCAGCACTTCTTGGTGATTCTACCTTGTTGCCTTCTTCCTGCTGGTGGTGATGTGGTGGAGATGGGGACAAGGTCCTTTTCCATGTTCTCTGCAGCTTGGCTGAAGAAGGCAGGCAAAACCTGGACCCAGTTTTTGCTCCTGCACAGCAGGGATTTTTCACGGAGGCTGTGGCATCAAAAACAAGGAAAGGGATGTGATGGCATGGTGGATTTGTCACCCCTGGGCTGGTTCCCGCTGGCTGCACGGGCAGCCGGGCAGCAGTCCCTATCCCTTCCTAGGTTGCCCAACCCAAATTTGGGATGCTGCTGCTCTGGAGCTGGTACCAGCTGTTGGCATGAGCCAGCATGATGGAGCTG
The DNA here is from genome assembly GCF_029207755.1 of Chamaea fasciata. NCBI lineage: Eukaryota > Metazoa > Chordata > Aves > Passeriformes > Sylviidae > Chamaea > Chamaea fasciata. Next base: position 476,687 of record NW_027094106.1, on the reverse strand, counting down.
TCACCCTGCTGTCAGTTCCCCCACACCTGGAAAATGGCCTGGGCAGGTTGTGACAGACATGAGGAAAAGGGCTGGGCAGGTGCCTCCAGCTCTCCCATGTCCATCCAGATATGACCGTAACATGACAGTGGTGCCAGGATGCCCCAGGATGTTTAGTCAGTGCAGCTGCTGTGGAGGATGGTGAACAGGAGGACAGAGCAGCTGCAAAGGCCCATCTTCCATTTCAGAATCTTAAAAGGTTTCAAAACTTAGGCCGTGTTGGATGAGGCTTGGAGCAATCTGGTCTAGGTGGAAGGTGTCTCTGGCCATAACAGGGAGTGGAGTGAGATGAGCATTAAGGTCCCTTCCAGCCCAAACCATTCTGGGATTCTGGGGTTCTAACTCTTTCGCTAGTTTTGTCCTTCATCTTTGAGACTCTGATCACAGCACTGGAAGTACCAGTGTGTCACTGAGTCCAAGGATCATCTGAGAAAGGTTGGCACAAGGGGGACAGGACACGGTGTGCATTGCTGCACTCTGCTCATCCACCTTGATCCCTTCTCCAGGACCCCTAAACCCCCCAAAGCAAACAGATCTTCAGTTCACCTGGTAGACAGTTCACTGGCCATCAGTCATCACTGCTCTGTTACCAGAGCCAGGTCCAACACTGGATTTTGACATCCAGCTCTTCATGACAGCAGTCACCATCCTGCAGGTGTTCCTGCTCTAAAATCTCACCAAGGGAGGCTCACAGTTATTCTCCCACAAACTGGAGTAGTTTAGCCATGGAATAGAGCAGATTGTCCTTAGGCTGGCCACATCCCTGAGCCCTGCCTTATATCATGGATCTTCCACCCTCTGCAATTCCTGCCTGTCTGCTTCTCCGTTCTCCTGAAGACTCTGCCAAGCTCCCTCCCTCCAACATCATACAGATCGGAGAATCACAGTTGTTGGGACTGGACGGGACCTTAAAAGGTAATCTCATTCTAAGCTGCTGCCATGAGCAGGGATGCTGAGGTCTCTTCCTCAAAATCCCAGGATCTCCTCTGGAGCAGGGGTGTAGCTGTGGGATGTGGCTAGTGCTGACTGGAGCAGGAACCTTGTTTTCCTGGCAGCTGTGTCTTGGGGCAGAGCTTTACATGTGGAACTGCAGGGCTGTATCAGTGATGATAAAAATAGCCATGTGCAGAGTGTTATCACAACCTCTGCTTCAGCTGTCACCCAGCCAAGCCCTGCACACGGACAGCCCTGGCCAGCCCAGCACGAGGAGAACTCCATCAGCCACCTGAGGCACTTCCCTGCTTCCTCAGTTCTATCACTGCTTTAGCATCCAAAGCTAAAACCAGCTGGGAAGGCATTAGAGAAAAGGAAAGCATGGGAAGGACCTCTGGAATCAATTCGACGTGATTTATTTTTTTTTCTGATCATAATTTGTAAATTTTTGTGGAGGCTTTCTGGCTGACAGTCTGCTGAGATCTCCAAACTCATCCTGTAAATACCTATTTGCACCAGAAGAGTTTCAGTCCTCAAAGAGGGAGCTCAGCTGTGCCATGTGGCTGAAGAGATACAGCACAAAGATAGCAAACACTGAGAAAATTATTGTATCAAACAGGTTGTGAAAGGCTTGAGCAGAATCACAGAATATCTTGAGGTGGAAAGGAACCCCAAGGATCATCCAGTCCAACCTCTGGCCCTGCACAGACACCCCAACAATCCCATCCTGGGCATCCCTGGGAGCTCCTGGAGCTCTGGCAGCCTCAGGGCTGTGCCCATTCCCTGGGGAGCCTGGGCAGTGCCCAGCACCCTCTGCCCTCTTCCTCTCTGGGGGAAGAACCTTTCTCTGATATCCACCGCTCTCCTAACTCTCCCTGGTGCAGCTCCAGCCATTCCTGGGCCCTGTTCCTGGTCACCAGAAGTTGTGTCCTTTGCAATAGGAGTCAGAAAGATGTTGGGAAAAATCACTTGTCCAGTCTCAGTTGTTCATTGCCCCACAGTCAGTGTCTTTAGCAGGATAAAATTTTCCTAGAGATATTTGTTGTTCATCAAAGCCTGACTATCAGATGGAATTCACTCCCTGAAAGTCCTCTTCCCCTGAAAGTGCTGGCAAACCCTGAGGTTCCTTTGGTCCCAGGCAGGACCCCAGTCTCTGATCCCTGGTCGATCCTTGATCTGATTTTTCTAGCTCCCTATGAATGTCAAATCCTATCAGCAGCTCAGAGCCTCCACCTCTGCCTGCTCCCGACCATCTGCAGCAGCATTCCCATCCCTGTACCCAGACCCAGGCCCCCACCACTCCTCGCCAAGATGGTCCAGGAGCAGGGATGGAGCTGGTGCCGCTGGGCCATGCTGGGAATGGTGCATCCCTTGGCCCGGCCGGCTCCCTGCGTCTGACAGCGCAGCTGGGAGCAGGGCAGCGCCACGTGGCCCCCAGCCAGGGTTTGGCAATGTTGCTCCTGTTTGCTCAGGCGCTCTGGACGCGCTGATCAAAGGGCTCCGCCTGAGCGGCCGCGGCCCAGCCCAGCCTTCTGCTCAGGTTCCAACTCCCGGGGCTGCCTCTGCCTGCCCGGAGGGCTCCAGGGGCTGCCTGGGAGGAGGTGGGAGACCCGCAAGGTCCTGGCTGGTTACCTCACCAGGGTGGCACGTGTGCTTGGCTGGCTGGATCTCTGAGCTGTCCCTCCCCGATGGAAAAGCTGTCGAACAGCAGAATCCCAGAGCAGACCTGCAGCCCTGTCTCCACCTGAGCTTCTCCCTGATGAGCATGGGGAACCAGGGAGAGCAGCATGATTGGGAGTCAGGCCCTCTGACAGCCCTGGTGCTGCCAGGTGACAGGGGACCTGTGGGAGTTTCTGCTGTCTGTGGAGGTCAGCAGGGCTAACAGGGCTGCACGTTCCTCCCCAGCAAATCCAGCTCTGAAACAAGGGAGCACCTGGCATGCAGACAGCTGGGGAGCGGTTAGGTTTGTGTGTTGCTGTGACTGCAAGGCCACCAACTAGTTCACCTCCACAACTTTGGAAAGAAATCACCTGTGAGCCGCAGGGCTCTGGCAAGAGCAGAAACTGCAGCCCAACACAAGCTCAGGAAACAAGGTGGAAACCGTTTCCTCAGTCCAGGCAGATGCTTCTTTCTCCTGCAAAGAGCCCAGGAGGCAGACATGGATCCAATGGCAGGTGTGGACACAGGTTACAGTACAAAATGCCCACTGAAGCTTCTGTTGTTTTGGACAGGCAAAGCTGGCAGGGGAGCGTGGAGCCCGTGCAATCCTTTTCGACATCACTGATGATGAAAGTGCTGCTGATCAGGTACAGACCCCAGTGATACCCTCAGCTAAAACACAGTACTCCTGTCCCATCCTGAAATGTGCTCAGGGCAGAACCCCCCAGGCACTAGTGGGAGGTCCTGGGAGGATGCTGCTGGTGTTGGGTGTTGGCTCTTAACCCCACACAGACACTCTCCCTGGCACATCCATGCTCTTAAAAGACATTGTCTGGTCTATCAAACTTTTCTGCAGGGAGCTGGATGCCTCCTCTTGGGAAGTCATAAATTTTCCCATCGCATCTAGTCCCAACAACCCAATGTGCCTCAGGAAGGGTGATTTCTCAAGTTTTCAAGCCAAAGTTACATCCCCCTGCTTTGCTGTTGGTGCAGGTTTAACTTTGGTTTAGACACCTCCAAAGGTCCCTTTCCCCAGCACCATTGTCATCTCTGGAAGGAAATCAATTCCCCATCCAGATTATTCAGGGATACGAAAAACATCCAGCTTTAAATAGGGAACAAACAGGGGAGCTGGTGCCTGACCTCATCCAGAGTCTGGGCTGACTCCTTGCTGGATCCATCCCTTGTGGCTCTTTCATGCATTTACAACTTAATTACTGGTGCCAAAGAAACACAGCAGCAAGTGCAGGTCCATGAGGTGATGCCGAGGTTGCTCAGATCCCAGTCTCTGATCCCTACCCCAAGCCTTGGCTCCCACTTTTCCAGCTTTTCCATTTGGTACACCAAAGCCAGGAGTATCAAATCTTATCAACAACTCAGAGCCTTTGGCCTTGCCTCTCTGGTCTTCCTGACCTGGAGGAGGTCTTCCTGCACCTCCGTTCACATCTCCATCTCTGTCCACTGACCTTTGGATTCCCCCAGGTATCCCCACAGGGTATGGGAAGGGGTTACTGGGTTTGATGGCCACCTTGATCCAGTCAGTCTGGAGGAGAGCAGGCTTGGACACTTGCTGAGCCAGCCTGTTCCAGGCTTCCTGGACCACAGTGGGAAACTGCCGGTGTGACCAGGAACAAGGAAGATGTCCTTAGGGAGGAGGGGAACTGGATGGGTCCAGAGCAGAGGAAGCATTTCTGTGGTGAAGGCAGCTCTCAGCAGTGCTGTTGGCACTTCCACAGGGATGAGGAGGGTCCAAGAGCTTTTGCACAGGGCCTTGAAAGAGGCTTAAGAGACACCAAGCAATGGCTGGTTATGCATGAGGAGTCACCAGCAGGGAAAATGAAGAAAATCTGTGCTGGAAAAAATTGGTAAAAGAGAAGCTTCCATCTGATTCATCATAGGGGGATAGTGTAAACTTGGGGAAGCAGTCTGTCTCTGAAGTGTTGCAAGAAGCATCACGAGGAACGGACATGCATGGGGGACCGGGACTGACCTTGTTTCAGGCTGTTCTGGATCAGCCTTCACTGTGTTTGTTTCTTTGCAGCTGAGGAAGCCCAGAGGCCTGAGCCAGCCCGTGGTCCTGATCAGGGGTCATGACGCTGAGCTCCTCATGGGCGTTGTGAACAAGAACAGAGAGGCCCATGTGAAGATAGAGGTCAAGGAACCACCAGCCTGGGTGAGAGACACATGATTCTCACTGCCTCCTGTTTCCTCTCTCCCAGCCTGCTGGGCTTTCCCAGGGAGGCTGAGCTCTCCTCCTCAAGGATGGGGATTACAGCCTGTTGCAGGAGTTGTCTGTGGCATTCAGACCTGCTGCAAGTAAAGGCTCAAAAGCACTTTCAGCTTACTTAGTTGATTTTGCTTTAATGTCATGAGTGAGGCAAGGGGATTCTCTGTCTCTTCAAGTAAGACCAAGTCTTGATTTTCTCATCTTGTGATATCATAGACCATGGTCTCAAGGGAGCTGATATGCTGCAAGACAGAGATACTCCATTCTTGTATGGATGTGCAGAAAAGACTGAACCGTTTTTTCTTTTACCTGTGAAGAGCAAAGAGAAGGAGCTTGGCCAAGGATGGTATTTCCCAAGGCTGATGGTCCAGAAGAGATGGAGATTCCCCTAGCCTCTTACTCCCACCAAGAGTAATTTCTGTCTTGTTTTATCCAACAGCCAGACTACGACGTGTGGATTCTTCTCACAGTGGTCAGCACTGTGGTTGTCATCATTTTGATTTTTGTTGTCCGCACAAAGTGCCAGCTGAACAGGACTCAGGTAGGGATCTCATGGAGCAGACACGTCTGAGCACACAGGAATATAGGAAAAGCATGAACATACACCTTTTGGGAGGGGAAATGGGCAGATAGTGATAGGACAGGGAGAAAAGTTTTAAACTAAGAGGAGAGATTTAGATTAGATGTGGGGAAGAAATTCTTCCCTGTCCTGGGTGGTGAGGCTCTGGCACAAGTTGCCCAGAGAAGCTGTGGCTATCCCTGGATCCCTGGAAGTAGTGTGCAAGGCCAGGTTTGATGGGGCTTGGAGCAACCTGGGATAGTGGAAGATAGCAGGGAGTGGAATAAGATGAGCTTTAAGGTTCTTTCTAATCTAAACCATTCCAAGATTCTCTAAGTGTATGATTTAGTATTCTTAATAGAAATTAACAAATTAAATAATCATCTTCCCAGAGTCAGATGTATTTCCGTATTTGAGACTATCCCATTTGTCCTATTGAGAGACAATTCTTTGGGGATCAATAATTCAGCACTGCTGAGTGATTTGCATGTCTAGGGCCAGATGTCTCCTGCTGGTGACAAAGCCTACTCTGGCTGAGCCAGTTTAGACAGAAAGTCACCTCTGCAGATGAGTATCATCCCCAAATTTCTGATAATCCCATTTTGAAAACGGGAGGGCAGAGTAAGGCTGAACCTCTCCTCAAGCGCCGTCCGTCTCTGCAGGACTCGGTGCAGCAGCAGACCCTGCAGGCCATCGGGCAATTGGCCACCCGCCGCTACCAGCCCCGGGCGCGGCCGGCCCAACGCTGGGACTCGGCCAGCAGCTGCAGCTCCGCCCCGGTCTGTGCCATCTGCCTCGAGGAGTTCAGCGAGGGGCAGGTAGGCTTCGGGCAGGGCTGTGGCACTCACGGCTCTGGCTTCCCAGATCCGGGGGGTCAGAAGTGGGAGCTGAGCTTGATGACAGGAGGGGGAGGCCTGTGAGATGCTTCTTTCTGAACTCCTGAGTGCTGGAAAGGGACTACATCCATGGAGGTGTGTCTGCCCCTGGGCTATGAAGCCTCTGCTGAAGTTGGGAATCCAGCTGTGGCTGTGGGGTAAAATGCCCATGAAATGCCTATGTTGAAATAGAGTAAAAGTGGGTTTGCTGCTCCAGAGCATCCAGCCTGAAATCTCCCTACTGCCAAGGGCTTGCACCTCTCTGGGTGCTCACAGAGCAGAACCGGAGGTGCTCCACAGCCTCCTCTATGCACAGCTGGGCTGCAGATCCCTCACTGTTAGACATCTGTGTGTCCTTCAAGCTCACTTTCATCAAGAAGCACTCCCACATCACTCCCATCCAGGTCTTGGAACATGGTTTTCTTTGCTCATCCTCCTCCTCTCCATTTCTTTCTAGGAACTGCGGATCATCTCATGCTCCCACGAGTTCCATCGGGAGTGTGTTGACCCTTGGCTGCAGCAACACCACACGTGTCCACTTTGCATGTTCAATATTCTTGGTAGGGCTCAGACACAGCATTTCCCAGCTGGGGACAGGGTTGGTTGCAGGATTGTGCCCAGGAGCTCCAGTTGCTCTTGGGAGATGGATCAGCAGGTCTTCATATCCCTGTGCACGGAGTGGACAGAGGACTGTGTGCGTGGGGAGGAGTCCCTTCCCTGTGAGCCCACCAGGGTACAGTGAGGTGCTGGGCTTGGGCTGGGACCTGCACCAAGCGGAGGGATTCCAGTCCTGGGACCTGTGGGGAAGGGAAGGTGGGATCTGGAGGTCACGGCGGCAGGGAGAGTTTTGAGTGTGCAGGACCATCAGGATGTTTTGGTGGTGGCAGCGTGGAGTTGCAGAGTATGGGTGGGATGTGGGACCGTGGTGGGAGGGCAGTGGAGCATCAGTGCCAGGGTTGCTGCAGCTGGGCTGTGGGACTTATGCTGGATATTCCCTTCTGATCTATGTGCTGGATACTCCCTTCTTTCTCCACAGCCAGAGACTCGGGGGACCAGGCCATGGCTGCCAGCTCCAGGCTGGTCCCTCAGGACATGGAGCCTGGGCGGCGACTCCATCTTTTCCGCCAGCATCCGGGACATGCCCTTTACCACCTCCCACACGCGTATCCTCAGAGGAACCTCAGAAGCTTACCCCCAGAGCCAGCCCACAGCAACTCCTTCTTCCACTCTCCAGAGCTGTCGCAGCTGGATTTTGGCACCATCCACTACATGCCCTACAGACCAGCCACCTCCCTGCTGGCCTGTAGCCACGTGGCCCCACTGGCCCCGGGCTTGCTGGGGCAGCAGCACCCCAACCCCTCTGCATGTGGGCAGGCGCTGGCACCCCACAGGACATGTCCCCTTCAGCCTCTGCCCCCCTGTCTGGCACCCAAGGCAGCCCTGGCACAGAAGCAGCACCGTGCACCTGCCCTGCGCCGGGGGCTTGGCCACGGGCACCAGCACAACAGCAGTGGCTCTGGGGAGAGCTATCTCACGGAGCACAGCGGGTACCTGGCTGACGGGCCAGGCAGTGACTCCAGCTCAGGGCCCTGCCATGGCTCCTCCAGTGACTCCATGTTGAACTGCACGGATGTCAGCCTGCAGGGCATACACGGCAGCTGCTCCACCTTCCGCAGCTCCCTCAGCAGCGACTATGATCCCTTCGTGTACTGCAGCTCTGAGGGCCCCGCCACGGACCACGGCCAGGAGCAGCTGCGGCCGCCCAGGGAGAGGCGGCCGCGGTCCTTGGACCTGATGGTGCCCACGGGGGCTGCCCCAGCCAAGCCCCAGGTGCTCAGCCACATCCACTACCACCACCACCAGCACCACCACTACAGGCGGGATGCGGAGTGTCCCCCTGGGCGGGCCGGGCAGGGGCCGGGGCCACGCAAATCCCGGTACTCGGGGGCCAAGGTTGCCTTCCACAGTGCTCGGACACAAAAGAGGACTGAGAAAAGCCATCACTCTGAGCAGCCACTGGAAAGCAGCGCTGTGCTGCAGGAGGCAGCTCCAGCAGGACAGCCAACCTGTCCCCAGGAAGGTTGGGGGCTCTCTCATGCCCCCTCCACTTTGCCAAACAGGTTGGACTTCAGTGTAGATGCCAACAGACACTTGGGAGCAGCTGGCACACCCCCTGTCCCGCTGCCCCCCAGACACAGCTTACAGAGCAGGCATCACCGAAGGAAAAGAAAGTGTCCCCTGGAGCCCGACCCTGCTCTCCTGCCCAAGGACTCAGCTGAGCCTGGATCCTGCGACCCTCGCCTTCCTCCTGGCCATCCTGCTGGCTACCACTGCTCTCCCGAAGCCCAGCCCCTGATCCCAAGCTCTCCCCTGCCCAGCGGCTCCCGGCCACTGTGGAAATGTTTAGTGCCACAGCCCAGCTCCGAGCTGAGGAAGCAGGAGGAGGGGTTGTCAGGATGGGAGAGAAACCGCTCAGTTCCTGCAGATTTCTCAGGCGCGGGCACCCCCAGACACAGTCTGAGTGCCCGCCTTCACTGCCCATCTCAGCAGAGTGGTCAGGGTAAGTCTGGCCTTCGCCTCTCCTGGCAGCGGGAAGGTGAATGGGGAGGGAGGGGTGTTGCTGAAGGAACTCCAGCTGCCAGGACACCTGGTGCCTTCCTGGTAGGTTTTCCTACAGGAGCACTGACTGCAGGAGCACTGCAGAGCTCACCTGTGAGGGTGATGGCCTGAATGATAAGCAAGTGTGTTAAAGAGTGCACCAAAATTTGAAGTACTGCAACTGAGAAATAAGCTGGCTAATTTTAATTAAACATCTCTAGCAGCTGGAATATCTCCCAAAGGAAGGAGTGGGACTACGTTTTTCAGTGTCCTTGCATCAGTGTGGGTGTCTTACTGGCAGAGTCGTTATCATTAAGGCTTTTTGGGCTTCAGTTGTTTCAGCCAAGTCCAGCTAACTGGAATCAGTAAGAGAGGAAGTGTGTGTGGCCCAGGGTAGTAGAGCAGACTCATTGAGTTGCTGGATTTGCACATCCCTCATTTCTCACCTGCCTCTGTTGTGTGGGAGTTGCTGTTTAGTGTCTTTTGGAAATCAGATGTAATTAAAGTTTGGCCCTCTGCCTATCTGCTGCACATCTCTCACAAAGAGAGGGAAAATGCCTTTGAGACGAGTATCTTTGAAAGAACCTGAGTTTAGCTCCCAGGTCTTGGTCTCTCAGGTCCTCTGAAGGCAGCAACCTGCAAGTCAGCAGGGGCAGGTGCTGGCTGGGAGCAGAGCCTGGCTCCCTTCCTCACCCTGCCACTGACTCACTGCAGGTCCTCGGGCAAATCCTTTTGATTTAGGTACCAAACACAGATCTGGCTGTCTAATTTCTGTTAAAACACTGGCCTTAAACTTGTGACTCACTGTGCCCATTGTGCTGCAGAGATAATAACTTCCTCCCAGTGCTTGTCTATCCAGCCCCACCCCACGCCCAGGCTCCCGGTGCCGCGGAGGCAGTGGGGCAGGGGAGGCTGGATGGGCACGGTCCTGGCTCCCTGCAGCCTTCTGGCCTCCCAGACTCCTAGGAACAGATACTTTTCCCAGGTGCAGAAGTGCCTGACACTGCAGATAGGTGATAGGGAGGTTCTTCCAAGGCCTGGAGGGATGCTGGTGTTAGGAGAGATAAGGAGGCAGCAGGGCAGAGATGTCTCTGGTTGCAGGGAGCCCTGAGTGCCGATGCCCTCCCAGGGTACCCTACGTGGAGAGAGCCCTCTTGGCTCAAGGTGGGCTGCTCAGGGCTTGCTTTGAGCTTCCAAATGAACCTGGGAGGGTTCCAAGAGCAGGAGTCTGTGCACCTAACACAGGGTGTTGGGCATTGCAAGGTCTGTGCTGGGATGCTTCTGTCTCTTTGGAAATGGTCTCAGTGGCCCCAGTCTGTGCCCACTTCCAGATGACCCTCTGGCCCTCACCCAAAGCCAGTGCCAGCTGCTTTGCCAAGCACACCAAGCCTTCATTCCCTCTTCCCTCCCCATTCCAGCAGGTAGAAGGACCAATATATCTGAAAGTGCTGTGAATCTATGTCTGTTTACTGCAGTAGCTTCTGTAGATGCTTTCAGGGCCACCCAGAGAGTCAGAATTCCCTTGCAAGATTGAGAGACTACATAGATTCAGGATTTGACTTTATTAAGAGCAGAGGACAGAGCACAGAGCTTGTGCAGGGCTTACGCAGAGAAGCCACCAAGCTGAAAACTTCTGTTGACATAACCCAAGCTCTGAGTTACAGTCACATTGCTTCTTTATCTTAGGAAAGGTATAAATCAATAGAGAAGAAGTAGACAGTCCCATGCAAGCAGGACACAAAACACAGACAAGGAGACCAAGGAAAAATGCATCTCTGCCTCCAGATAAATGGCATAAGACTAAAAATACAAGCGGATGATTTAGAAAGCCCAGCTTTAAATTAAAGTTTTGACATAAACTTTTCAGAAATGCAGTTTAAAAGAAAAGCAAACAGTGGGACCCTGTAATTCTTAGGTGAAATTACAGAGAGGAGAAGCGTGCGTCTCTTCTGGTGGCATGGGAGAGACACAGCACTAAGGAGAGTGTGAAGTCCAGTGACGAGTGACACAAAAATCCCCAACTGCCCCCAAGTAGAAGGAGGGTGGCATTAGGGTATTATTATTAGGGCATTAGGGTGGCATTGCATCAGCACAGGCTGCAAAGAGGAGCCTACATAGACAGGAGAGTTTTATGAGAATACGGCTAAAATAAGCAGTCAGAAGGTGCCTCTGGGCACAGGGATCATTTACCGCCCCAGAAAAGGGCTGGTCAAGCAGCCGGGCAGAGAGGGCACTCGGAAACTGCTCTTCCTAAGCCAAGGTGTGGCTGGAGAAGGAAATCAGAGCTGGATGCCAAGTGAAGTGCAGAGCCATGGAGAGACAGGCCAGTGAATATTTCTGTGAACAGCTTGTGTAAAATAGACTATTAATGCAAACATTTTCAGCTCCATCAGAAGGGAGAAGGCTGTTCGGGGTTCTTCAGACCTAGGGAGTAACACGGGTTTGTGGGATGTTTAGGGGCTCTGAGTGCAGAACAGAAGAGCCTTTATTGCATTAGTGATCACCAGGGGCGTGCCTGGGGAGGTTCTCACCTGGCAGGATCCCTCACAAATCAAATCACCAGTTTGAGCACTTCTGAAATACAGTGGAGAGTAACAAATTGCCAGGGGTACGGATTACCCACTGGGCATCCTGCAGGGCTCAAGCACACAGCTGATAAATCCTGAATGTGGACTGCAATCTCTTATCCATGCCCAGAGCCAGGAGGAAGAGCTGAGGGCAGTATCAGCTGGAAATAGCTGAAGTCACAGAACGATGAGCCTGACTTTCCAGCCAAGCAAATTGTTAAAAATTCAAATACAGGGTCTGACTTGTAGGCACATGGCGGAATGTGAGAAGTAGGGGAGGAGGCAACCCAGTTTTTGTTGGGAGAGGTAACACCTGCAGATCTTTTAGGGGAAGTAAGCTCTGAAAGGATGAAAGGGAAGGTGCTCTCACAGGTAAATAACTCACTGAAAAAGGAAACAAGAGTGCAGATCAGACTTAATGGAGGGGAATTACTCGGAGAAGGAGAAAAGTGGAGTTCTCCAACTGTCTGAACCTTCCAGCAAGGTCATAAATATCCTGGACAGGGAGAGGAGATAGCAAAGTGTGTAACATAAAATCCATCACGATGTCAGCATTAAAACTGGATACAGGGTATTACAGGAGGATCTGCTGCTGCTGAGCTGTCGGGTGATGGAGTGGTGGGTGAAATCCCCTGTAAGCAGCACAAAATGCCACACATGAGCAGAGCCACTTTTAAGTAAAAATCAGGTTATTGTTATCATCACTGTTATTATTATCATTATCATTAGCTGGCTGGCAACTATGTGGGACAAGCAGGAAATGTCTTTATGCAGCTGTGTAAGCCTGCAGTGATCGCACAGCTCCTGATCACCAAAAAGGGTGGAAAAAGAAAGGGAAATCAGACTTGGAAGAAGGGCAGAAAGGTATCTGGTACAATCCCAGCAATGAGTTTTTCTGAGAAAAGGGAAGGAATAGTGAAACTTTCATGTGGGAAAAGAAGTGATTAGCAGAGGATATGAAAGAGAGGATATGAAATTAGGAGAGCAGAGGAGAAGGCAGATAAGAGAGTACTTAGAACAAAGTAATTGATGGCATCAAACGGGAACCAGAAGCTTTTAAACACCCAAAAGGCAACACATGGTGTGTAGTGAAACTGGTGCTGGTTGCCCAGGGGGTGTAGATGCCAGAAGTAAAATGATTTTGAGAGCCCAGATCAAGAGGTAGCAAATGCAGAGATGCAAATCCACCCTCTGGCTCAGGAAGTTATTAAACCAGGGCTTCCAGAAGCTGCTGGTGCTCCTGTGGGATGCAGCACCCTCCAGGTGTGTGCTTACCTCGCCCAGCTGCCAGGTGAGGCCGAATCTTGGTCCACAGCCCCTGGAGAAATTCCACTTGTGCAGGCAGTGCCTTGCACTGGCATTGCAAGGAATAATACTGTGGATGATCCCAAAGAGCCTTGCACGATCTTGGAGTTTATGCCTCTTCCTTAAACACCTCCATCAGCCCTTCTTGGCGGGCTTTGCATAAAGGTGCATCCCTGCCTCTTTTGTTGCCTGGGAGAGACCACACCTGGGAGTTGTGTCCCTGGAGAATCAATCCTGGAGCAATGCTGATGGATCCTCTTAAGGGAAGATAGACAACTGGCAGTGAATTCCAGCTGGATGGCTTCCTGAACTGCCCTGGCACACCCAGACAGCATCCCAGGACAGCCACGTTACTCCAGCACAGGCTGATGAAATATCTTGATTTCTCTCCCTGGGAAATCTCACGTCCTGCAGTGCTCTTGACATCCTCCCCCTCTCCTCCCTCATGCTCATCCTGAGTCTCTTTCATGTCACGTCTTTGATCTTTATTAGGGAGGGGGAAAGGGATTAGAGGACGGAAAAAGACCACCCTTAAAACCTAATACCCAAAGAACATGATTTTTGTGGTGTCATCACAGGTGTGCTCCAGATCATTGCCCTGCCATGCCCAGTCCAGCAGCCGAGGTTCTCCCACCTCTCCCAGTTCATATTTTCTTAGCACAAGCAGGGGAGACATGCAGGCACAGCTTTCAGAAAATACTTTAGTAATGCTATTTGAGACTGAAGCCATGTGAACACAGAGGACTTGAAGATGGACAGTCCCATTTGGGGATGCACATAAGCTGGTGATAAGGGAAGCAGTTGGAAATGGCTTATTCCACGTACTTGTGACTCAAGTCACAAATGCAAGACACGCTTAAACTCTGTCTTCGGGTACTATGGCCATGCTTGCACATATACATGTGTACATGTATAACACCATGTGCATTCATTTCCCTACACTGATTAGCTGCACTTTTCCAAGCACAATCTCATTTGTTTGTTTTCTTCCCACATACTTAATTTTCAAGACTCTGCTCCTACAGCTGGTGATATATAACCAACAAGAATTTGTTGTGACTCTTCTGAAAAGTTTTAAATTGCCCTCAATTAATCTCTAAGTTGGCATTTCTTTCCTTTGATCTCCGAAACATTCAGGAAAGGGGAAATAGGAAAAATAATGCCTGTATGCCTTTGCTGGGCTATGCTCACCTTGTGTAAGAGTTCTGGGCAGGCTTGAGAGACATCTAGGAAGGGACCGTGGTGTGTGTGACAACAGGCAGTGACTTAGAAAGGGGCTGTCTGGAGCAGTGACTTCGGTGCACCTTTTTAGGAAGCCCTTTTGTTGGATGGTTCCAAGCAAACTGCTCAGCACTTGCCTGTCAGTAATTCTCCAGGCAGAAGGGGTTGGGAAAGAGCCTGAGCCTGAGCTGGGCTCAGAAGCAATTTGTGCAACCTCTCGAACACTGTGGAACATGTGTCATTCCTATCTTGCATTACTGCTCTCTGCTTATTGCCTGGAGTTTCTGTTGCCCCCCTGGCTCTGTCAGATACGGATCAGTGTTATTTTCTGTTTCTAATAATTTCTGAATCGGGTGTACAGATTTTCACTAAGAGCAGACATCAAAAAGCCTCAAAAGCAAACGCCTAGTGGAGATACGAATCCTGGGGTGCCCTTGGCCTGCCTCTTCTGAAATATATAAGGAGTAACTTGATGTCTTATCTTAAGATTTTATTGTACTTCACCTTAGAGGAATAAACTGGCTAGGAGGTGGCCAGAAAATTCCCTCTGAAAAACTGGGAGAAACTTCCTAGAATCACGCAATATCCTGAATTGGAAGGGACCCACAAGATCGTCCAGTCCAGTCCCTGGCCCTGCCCAGGACACCCCAACAATCCCACCCTGTGCCTGTGAGCGTTGTCCAAATGCCCCTGGAGCTCTGGCAGCCTCAAGGCTGGGACCATTCCCTGGGGAGCCTGTTTAAGTGGCTTAGTGGCTTTTTTAGTAGCTTTCACTTAGTGTTTTTTTCCTGCAGCATCTGTTCTCTGGATTGCAGGGTCAAGGCCCCAACCGCTGCAGAGGCAGGGAATGTTCAGCCAGGTATAGCTCACACTTTTCTTTCTCCTTTTCTTTGAATGGCAGGATTTGAAGAGGAGGTCCAGGATGTCCATGAACACTCAGTTTAATAAAACACTGGCCTGTTCGCTTGCTGGGAGCTGGAGTGGACACAGCCCAGCCCTGCCCTGCTGAGACACAGACTGCCAAGAGCAACAGGCCATTCGTGGTTTCCTGACACGTCCCCACACCCTGACAGTCACACAGAGTCCTGCTCTCCAGGCCCCATCTCCTCTGAAGGCACAGGCAACCCCTCGTCATCCCGTGGCATTGCTCCGAGCTGGGCAGGGCTCCCAGGGAGGGCTCACCGAGTGAGTGCAAGCTGCTATTTTGGCGTGTTCATGCCACAGAAGGTTTTGCTAAACACTGCAAAAATAAACAAGCCTTCAAGACCAAAAGCTGCAGAAATTACTTTCTGTGGCCTGGTAGCTCCTGACTTCATTTCCTCAGTTAGGTCAAAAGCCAGATTTCTTCAATTAACTTTTCCACGCTTATTTGACACAGGAACAAGATATTCTCCATCTCACCGCTCACAGGGCTGCCCTGCAAGGTGCTGCTTCTGACTTCAGTGGAAACCAAGAGCTCCCACCGCTTTCAGTCACCTCAGCGTCCCTCAGCTGATGCCATCTCCTGCCACTGGCTGTGTTTGCCAGCAGCAGGAGAGGAGAAGACACAAGGACATCAGCATTTCTGGGAAGGAGCTGGGTCAGACTCTTTCCATTGCAAAGGATCCACCCTCTCATCTGGCAATGTGAACAAGTCTCTCACTCACCCTCTAACTCCTCCACCTACCCTCAAATAGCTGTCATGGCCAGCCCTGTAAAGAGCATATTTCAAACGTATCTCAGATGCCCCATCACAGGAGTCATGAAAAATCCTGGAGTTCGTGGGGCTCCTGCTTCTCTCCTTCCTCTCCTTCATTGCCCCAAGACACAGGAAAAATTCCCAGCAAAAGCCTTCATAAGAAATGCAGAGCAGAGCCCTATCCATCACCCAGCCTTAACTTAATATTTGGAGACTCCTGAAATCCTTCAAGAGGATTTTTCTGTCTTCTGCAACATTTTGATGATTCAGGGAGAAAACCTGAAAAATCATCAGGCTCTGGTTTATTACTTTCCCCCTCCCTCCCCATTTATGAGTATTTTGGGGTTTTCTGAATGTCACTAGTTCTTATGTCCTACATCTCATCATTTGCAGACATTCAAGCAAAATAAAACCTGCCGAATTCAAAACATATAGAACCCATGCACCTTTCAAACAGCAGAGAATTCCTGTCAAGTTCATTGCCATGAATGATCGGTCAGGCCAAAGAATCAGCCAGATTCCCAAGTGAAGTGCACATTTCTGTGGCACCAAGTGCTTCCAAGCACAAGGAAGGATTGGTGAGGATACAGCACTGAAGCTGAAGATAACTCCTAACAATTTGAAACTTGATGTAGGGACAGACTTTCCCATCTGCTCAGTGAAGCTTCCTGTGTCTTCCTTTGAAGGAGCAGCTTCTCAAGAGAGCACTCTGGTGATGCAGTCCCAGTTCAGGATAATCCTCTGCCTTCCTTTGTTGGTGGAAAAGCTTTTTATGGGGTTTGCTGCCCTTAATCCTCGAAAAAGGCATCTTTGTCCCAGCTGCTAATCAGTCCCTGACAGTCAAATGATCAGCCAATAGCACTGTTTTAAACCCAACATTATTCCCTTGTAGTGCTCATTCCTTGTCTCCTGTGACCAGGCCCCTGTGGGACCTTTCAGTCTAAGGAAGAGCTGAATTTCTTTCATCAGAGAACCTAGCAGAATTACGTTTAGACCTTTCCAGGCTCTTGCTTGTCCAATAGCACAAGCAGAAGACACAAGCTCAGAAGTTTTGTTCCGTGCAGGGAAGTCAGTCTTAAACTAGAGGAAAAATCCAGGAGGGGGTCTGGATTCACCCCATTTGGCTTCTTGTGCTCCTGGTCCGGGGCTTGTCTGAACCAGCTCCCCACATCCTTGACCATCCTGGAGGGCTCAGAGGCTTAACAGAGGGGAGGGTCATGAAATCGGGGTGCTCCCACTGCTTCTTTTAGGAGTCAGGAAGGCAGAGAGCCTCCAGGGATGCATTTCACTGCTCAAATGAGCAAGTGCAGTTCTTAAGTCCTCTCTTTTCCTCCTTATCCCTTAACAAAAGAGGAGATTCCTGAATTTGTGAGCCGCAAGCTTCTTTGGGAAAGTGATCAGCACTCGTGCACCCTCTCCACTCCCCACTGCAGTATTACCAGGGGAGTGCCTGCTTCCAAGTGTCTCCCTTTCCCGACCTTATGCTGCTGCTCCTGTTTACGTAGAAAATGCTGGAGTGCAGGTCTGCCTCGGTGGGGGCTCGGGGAGGAGAGGGAGGAACTCTCTGAGAACTTGGGTTTGAAAGGTCCTCTTCAGTAGATGGATGACTATCCTTGGCTGCCTGGAAGGGAAGAAGCAGTATCTGAGAAAATAGGGAATGGTTCCTCACAGTTCTTTCCCTCTGGCTTCTGAGTTACGCTTTTGAGTGCTCAGTGCCTGTGGGCTCCACCGTGGAATTTCTCCAGCATCCCTGCAGTGACACACAGTTCGTTTTCCTTCTTTGCATCCAAAGTCACAGCTGAAAACTGATGGAAGCCAGAGCGTCCCAAGCTCCCTCTATCCAAACTGAAGGCCCAGCCCTTCCCCAGGGACCCCCTACCCAGGAGCTCCCACCCCCTGAACTGGGCATATGGTCGGGCTGGCTGGATATCTCCCCTCCCCCACAAATCTTTCAGATCCTTTGGAAATGTGAATATCGGTTCGTTTTGTTGTTGCTTTTTGTTTCGTTTAGGTTTTTTTGCTGAGTCTGTCCTGGCTCTCAGGGCTTGGGAATAAATTATGACCCAGGAAAAAAAAAAAAAAAAAAAAAAAAAAAAAAAAAAAAAAAAAGACCACACGCAGGGGGAAAAAAAAAAAAAAAAAGGAAAAAAACCCCCAAAAAAACCCGTTTTATATATATGCAAAACTGTGTATTTATGTCCGATAAACACAAAGATGTGTGAATATGCTGATGTGCTCAGAAATATATTTATTTACTAATATATTTATCCATGTACCGGTCTGCTGCCTGCGTTTGTTCTTTGTGCGTGGGGCCGCGCCGGCGGCGGAGCCGGCAGGGAGGGACCCCCGGCCCGGCCGTGACAAGAGTCCCTCCCGCCGCGCCCGTTCGGGCCGGGGCGGAGCCGTTCCCGTTCCCGCTCCCGGGGCGGGTCCAGGGCCGGGGCGGAGCCGTTCCCGTTCCCGTTCCCGGGGCGGATCCAGGGCCGGGGCGGAGCCGTTCCCGGGGCGGGGCCAGGGCCGGGGCGGAGCCGTTCCCGTTCCCGGGGCGGATCCAGGGCCGGGGCGGAGCCGTTCCCGTTCCCGGGGCGGGTCCAGGGCCGGGGCGGAGCCGTTCCCGTTCCCGTTCCCGGGGCGGATCCAGGGCCGGGGCGGAGCCGGAGCCGTTCCCGCTCCCGGGGCGGGGCCAGGGCCGGGGCGGAGCCGTTCCCGTTCCCGTTCCCGGGGCGGATCCAGGGCCGGGGCGGAGCCGTTCCCGTTCCCGTTCCCGCTCCCGGGGCGGGGCCAGGGCCGGGGCGGAGCCGTTCCCGTTCCCGTTCCCGCTCCCGGGGCGGGTCCAGGGCCGGGGCGGAGCCGTTCCCGCTCCCGGGGCGGATCCAGGGCCGGGGCGGAGCCGTTCCCGTTCCCGCTCCCGCTCCCGGGGCGGATCCAGGGCCGGGGCGGAGCCGTTCCCGTTCCCGCTCCCGGGGCGGATCCAGGGCCGGGGCGGAGCCGTTCCCGCTCCCGTTCCCGGGGCGGATCCAGGGCCGGGGCGGAGCCGTTCCCGTTCCCGCTCCCGGGGCGGGGCCAGGGCCGGGGCGGAGCCGTTCCCGCTCCCGGGGCGGATCCAGGGCCGGGGCGGAGCCGTTCCCGTTCCCGTTCCCGCTCCCGGGGCGGGTCCAGGGCCGGGGCGGAGCCGTTCCCGTTCCCGCTCCCGTTCCCGTTCCCGGGGCGGGGCCAGGGCCGGGGCCGCGGCGCAGTCGCAGAGCGGGCCCGGGGCAGCCATGGCTGCCATCTCGCTGGAGACCGTCCCCAAGGACTTGCGGCACCTGCGCGCCTGCCTGCTCTGCTCCCTCGTCAAGGTGGGACCGGGCACGGGACAGGGACAGGGGCCGGCACGGGGATCGCTTCCCGCCGGCCCGGGCCCTTCCCTGCGCCTGCTCTTCTCTTTCTCGGCCCCGGCCCGAGCCTTTCTGCCCTTTCCGGCCTTTTTCCCGCCCGGTTTGGCCCTCCTGGTCCCGGGCCCTCCTTCCCGGCCCCAGGCTCCCCTTCCCGGCCTGGATCTTCGTGGTCTTTCCCCCGCCCGGTCTGTGCCTCCGATCCCGGCCCGGCCTCCCCGCTCCTGCCACGGCCCTTCCCTGCCTCCTGCAGCCTCTGGGCGCTTCCCGTCCGTCCCGGCCCTGGCCCTGTAACCTCCTTCCCGGGGTTCCCTTCCTTTTCCCGGCCCCGCGGCCACCCGGCTGCCGGCTGGTCCCAGTCCTGACACCCGTGTCCCCTTAGACCATTGACCAGTTCGAGTATGATGGCTGTGACAACTGCGAGACGTATCTGCAGATGAAGGGCAACCGCGAGATGGTCTATGACTGCACCAGCTCCTCCTTCGATGGGTGAGTGGGGCTGGGCCCGGCTCTGGTCCCCCAGGAGCCTGGGGACGCCGAAGTGGCACTGTGGCATCACCCAGGCAGGAGATGTCCCCTCACTGCCATCCCTCCCACAGGATCATTGCCATGATGAGCCCTGAGGACAGCTGGGTCTCCAAGTGGCAGCGGATCAGTGAGTAATTCAGGGGCTGGAGATCCCTTCTCTGCAAACCCTTCTCGGGGGCAGTGACAGCTGCTGGTTGGGCTGTGCAAGGGGTTCTGCTCCCCAGTGAGGGGGCATCTGCACAGGTTGAGGATTCCCACCTGGCTGCTCCAAGTGGGGTAACTCGGGGTTTTCTTTCCCACAGGTACCTTTAAGCCAGGTGTTTATGCAGTGTCCGTGACTGGCCGCCTGCCCCAAGGTATCTGTGTGATGGGGTCAGGGTTTGGGGCTCCGTGAACACTGCACAGGGAACATGCCATGTGGGTGATGGGATCAGCCAGGTGTGACAGGATCAGCCCAGTGTGATGGCATCAGCAAAGGTGACTTCGAGGATGTGCTGGACTGGAAGTTTCAGGGTTCAGCACTGCACCTGCCAGGAGTTTATATTGTAAACTGCTGACTAAAGCCTGGCTATCAGAGGGATAAACTGGGATTAAGGAGTGATTCTGGAAAGTGAGCACATCTCAAACCATTCAGCTCCAGGAAGACACAGAGTTTTGTTCATAGAAAAGGGTTTTACAGGATGGGGTGCTGTTGTGGCAAATCCCAGCGAGCACACCCCTCCTCCTGCACTAAAGGCTCATTCCGTGGTGGATTTGTGTGCTTACAAATGGAATGGAGGGCACAGAGGATTTGCTTTATCTCTGGAATGCAGAAAGGGCATCATCCATCCAGCTGAGTTCCTGCCCATGTAGCCCCTAGCCCCATGAGTTCCTAGCCTGGGAAGCGAGAAAGCATCTGTTGGCCTCGCCTAGTGCTCTCGGCGGCTGCACGCCGTAGGCAGGCTGGGAACAGCGGCTAGGCGCGGTTTCCGAGCTCTCCACAAGCAGAGAAGCTCTTTGCAGCATGGAAAGTGCGTCTCGTAGCAGTAGACTACTAGACTCCTAACCCAGGAGTGAATCCTAAACCCCTGGGGTGAAAGCTATGCCTGTGTCTGGAATCCCAGGTTCCTTATTTCTGACTGAGCTCTACATTGGGAAGGAGCTGGAAACATCATGAGGCCAGAAGCTGAGGCCTTCTGACACAGCCTAGGCACATCTGAAATACCCGGGGTTAGGGTTTAAATGGGATGTCAGGGAAAGGTTCTTCCCCCAGAGGATGGTGGGGCACTGCACAAGCTCCCCAGGGGATGGTCACAGCCTCAAGGTTGGCAGAGCTCCAGGAGGGTTTGCACAACGCTCCCAGGGATGCCCAGGGGAGCATTGTTGGGGTGTCTACAGGGCCAGGACCTGACTCCATGATCCTTGTGCATCCCTCCCTTCCAACTCAGGATATTCCATGATTCTGTGAAACAAAAATGATTGTCCAGTTCTACATGGCAGAACCACCAGAAGTTCCCAGGGCTCCTCATTCCTGGAGAAGACTGAAATATGTTTGTCTCCTTGTTCCAGGGATCGTCCGAGAGCTGAAGAGCCGTGGCGTGGCCTACAAGTCTCGGGACACAGCCATAAAAACCTGAAGGGCCCTTGTGCTGCTTGGAGATCCTAGTGCTGCGTGGAAGAGGCAGTGGGCACTGCTCCAAAACCTCTGGGCTTTATCCTGTAGGGAAGTGGGGCTGGATTCGGAGTGTGCTGGCTCAGCTCCCCTCACTTGGTACCTCCGGACTCCACCACACCACAGACCACAAACATTTATCTGAGCCTTGACAAGGGGGGGAAGAGTGTGAGTAGGGCTGGGAAAGGGTGTTTAATCATGATGGCCAAGCTTTTTTAGTTGGTGTGGGGAAGAGGGGATTTGGGAAATAGCTGTGTAAATAGTTCAATAAAACCCGCTGCCTAGTAAGGGCTGGGTCCAGCTGTCACTCTGTCACTGGTTTCACCGCTGCAGGGTGGTAAGGTGGGGGCCTCACACTCGCCCCTCCTGCCTGTGCCACACTGTTCCGACCCTGCAATTGTCACTGCTTGTGCGATGGGCACATCCCTGCCTCGAGAGGGAGATCCTGCCCCGGCTGCACTGGGTGTCCTTCCCTGTGGGAAACCTGCAGCTCCCAGCTGGATGGAGCAGATACGGTGATGGCCGGTGCTTCCTATGGAGGTGGTTACATGGAGGTCACAGAGCCCTGCGCCTGTAGGTCCTGTACAAGGGATGCGGTAGCAGGATGGAGCTTCCAGGACCATTCACTGGCTGTTGCTGAGTTCCAGGGCAAGCAGAGCAGGACAAGCCCATTGCTGATGGGGTTGGGAGGCAACACCCAGGCCTTGCACATGGGAGGGGTGGACAAGCAGGGGTGGAAACACCCACCCAGCCTCCTATTCTGGGGATCTGACTGTTAAAAGTGTTAGCTTAGTGTCTGTAACACTTGAACTCCTGAGGGAGTTGGCCTCCTTTAGCTGATGGTTCTTGCTTGAGTTGTTTTGTTTCAGTTCAGCAGCAGCCAGCAATCGCAAAGAGCCTCGATCAGTAGCTCTGTGAAATAACCTTTTTCCCCCCCCCAGAGATAATCCTGGAGCTGGAAATCTCTTGTTTTCTGGAGACAAATAGTAGAAAACAAGAAGAGCCTGAAAATTACACTTGGTCTGGGATGAGAGCGGCTGCAGCACAGGGAATTCAGGACTGGCTGAGGAGTGACACTTCCAGGAGTGCAGAGGTGATGCCCTCTCTGCACTGCTTTGGTTTGTAGAGCTGGCCGTGAGAAATGAGTCCCAGGTCCCCCAGGTCAGATGGAGATGGCCTCCTTTGGAGATCTGGAGCACATGTGTGGTGGGAGAAGCCTGGAACACAGGGGGGCTTAAGCCACCTCTTGCATGGGCCCTTGCAGATGTGGTGCTAAAGTAATGAATATTTGCAATGCTGACCAGGATCAAGTCAAGCCCTTGCTGGGCTCTGAGCTCCAGCAAATGTCGCCAGGTGCAATCACCTTTTGTGGGAAGAGCTGAGAGCACATTAGCCCCTGGTATGGGGATTGGACCCTCCTCTTGGGTAGATGGAGCAGCAGGTTCAGTTCTGCAGTCAAAAAGGGGAGCTGACCAGGACTTCCACACATCCCTGGTGAAATCAAAGCCCTTGAGTTGCCTGATTAATCATCCTTCAGGCTTGCTGGGTTGCAGTCTGGGCAGGAGATGGGAGTTCCCAGTAGGTCAGGCCTGTGGGACAGAGGTGTGACTGTCCCATCAGCCCAGGGCTTGTCTCTGCAGGATGCTCAGGTTTAGGCATTCTGGGCATGGGCCTGTGGGCTCTGGAGGGCAATTTTGGCCCACCTGTGCCATGAGAGGCAAAGGGTGACCTGGGATCCCCCCAGATGCGATCATCACTTGTGGAATGGTCTGGGAAAGCTGCAGCCAGGGCAGCCTGACACGTTCTGGATGGAGGGGGACAAGGAGGATGAGGTGGGTGGCTCTTTCTCCTGCTGTCTGGAGATGGGTCTGGAGAGCAAGGGTTTGGCTTCAGCCAGGTTGGGAGGTTGTTGGATGACACATCCACGCTCCTGCCATGCCCAGCCCGGGGACCCTGACGCTGGCAGTGCCACGGGGTGGCAGCACAGTCTCGTGCTGGGGCTGGGGAACTGCTGGAGACCGACTGAGGCACAAACTCCATTTTCTGCTGTTTCACGGCACCTTTCAATCCAACTGCCTTCCCCTGGCTGCAGGGAATGGCCATGCTGAAGCTGCTCCAAGGCTGGAGCCACATGAGAACCCAGGACCCTTGTCCCCTGGCCCATGATGCAGAGGAGGTGATGAGAGGGCTCTGCACAGGACCCTGAGCAGGATGGGCTTTTTTGGCTGGGATTGTTGTGGGGCTGAGGCTCTCTGGTTCTCATCTCCCTTCCCGAGAAGTTGCAGTCGCCGCTCAGGGCTGGGAACTTTGCTTAGGAAATTGTCCCCCGGGGAGCAGTGTGCACTGTCACTGTGCCTCTTGGGGAAACAGAAACCCTGCCAAGACCTCACCCCTTGCTAGATGCCCAAATGCTCCAGAATACAAGACTGGCAGGAGCTGCAGTGCAGGTGCAAAGGAGCCACCCCAGTGAGGAAAATGAAGGCGGTGGTCCTTGAAAGCCGCACCTCCTGTTCCTGCAGCACTTCCAAGAACGCAGTGCCTCTCACCAGGCTGGCCCAGGCCTGAGCCCATTCCCTGCGAGCTCCCTCACCCGCCCACGCTGGGCCCGCATCCCATATCGCACAGCCCCGGTGATCCACTGCTCCCAAAAGGCTCCAAAAGCAGCCCTTCAGTAAGACTCCAGGCCGGGAGCTGTCTGGGGTTTGTACCAGCAAAAAAGCAAATGATGCGGAGCTTTATTCGCTGCAAAAAGTAGGGCAGGGAGCTCTCACGTTGAAGAAACTGGAAGAAAAATGTGCGGCAGCAGCCGGAGTGGGAATCGGGAGAGAAAAGCGTCAACAGTCTGGGAGCTGAGATATGAGTCAGGACAGCTCCTCCCCCTGCACCAAATGACGCTCAAATATTTCAGCCAGGCCCGAAAATGCTGGAGGTCTGACATGCCGAGCAGCCTGGCAGCTCTAGGCGGCAGGGCGAGGGTAGAGCCGGCAGCGGGGCAGGAAACACGAGCCAGTGGATTTTCATTCGGGTTTTGAGAACCGATACCCCGGCTCTCCCTGCGGACGAAAAAAGCGACTTTCCAAACCGCAGAGCCCTCGGTGCCTCTGCAGAGGCAGCTGCTGGGAAGTGCCTGTCCCCACCTGCACGGGGCCCCTCCGGCGCTGCCCAGGGACGGGGACCTGCCCACAACCAGGTCAGAGCGGCCCTCGGCCTCTCTCACTTGGGCCACCCGGCCTTCAGGGGAAGGGGGACGTGTATGAGAGCACACTGGACCCTGCGCAGGGGGCCGAGGCAGGGTGACTCCACCATTCTGCCCCAGGGCTGCTCTGTGCCTGGTGCCTTGAGGTGCTGCCGGGGCTGGCAGTAGCATCATGGAACGGTTTGGGTTGGAAGGAACTTTAAAGACTATGTTGTTCCCTACCTTGCCATGGGCAGGAACACCTTCTGCTGTCCCAGGTTACAAATTACCTCCAAGCCCTGTCCAACCTGGCCTTGGGCACTTCCAGGGATCCAGGGGCAGCCACAGTTTCTCTGGGCACCCTGTGTCAGGGCCTGCCCACCCTCCCAGGGAACAATTCCTTCTCAATATCCCATCTAACCCAGGCCATTGTAAATCATCCCTCTCCATCTTTCCTGTAATTTCCCTTCAGGTACTGGAAGGGCACAGTTAGGTCACCCTGAAGTTTCTTTTTCCCTGCTGAACAATCCCAATTCTCTCAGCCTTACCTGAGAGGAGAGGTGTTCCTACTCTCTGAGAATCATTCCTGCTTCACCCTAAATCCACTTTCACCTGCTTCACTGGCTCCCAGTGTGGAGTCAGCGAAGTGTGGAAAGTCCAGGATGGACTTGGACTTTCCCAGGTGCCTTTTGGCCACCCTGTGTGCCTGGAGGAACTTGCAACCTTAGTGATGTAGAAACCCTTGGGGACAGGTGATAGGGGTGCGGGAAAAGCCCCAAATGAACCTCAGCTTAAGATTGTTTTCCTTGGAAACTGGCTGAGGAGACCTTGGCAGGTAGAGGTGATGGGAAAGATGACATGAGTTGTCCTGGTACCTGCAGTGAAATGCTGCTGTGGTGAGGATGGAAAAGCCTGGGGCACACCAGGAATGGGTGTCCCATCCTGCCTGTCACTTCCGTGTTGGGGCACATGGGCAGAAGCTCCCGAGGCCTCTGTGTCTGATGTGGTGGGAAAGGAGAGGCCCAGGGCCAGATATGAGCAGCAGCAGGATGGGGGCAATTTTTGGGGAGAGGTGGAGGGAGGGGGCAAGCTACAAGAGCTCTCAAAGCATGGCAGGAACAGGGCCCAGCTGCCATGTGCCCATCCCAAGGGATCCCCGGTGTACTGGGGTGGAGGCAGGTGGGCAAGGAACTAGGATGTGCTCCCTGCCCAGAGGATCCGCGAGGAAACAGGGAGCTCTGATGCATGATGGGTCCTCTGGGTGCTTTCCCCTCAGGAACTGCAGTGGAAGGAGGTGAGTCTGCTTTGTGAAGGGGAGAGACTAGTGGGTTCCTGACAGAGGCCTGCAAAGGGCACCTGGAAGTGGAGCATCCACCCCTTGTGAGCTCAGGGCTGTCTGCAAAGAGCCCTAAAGTGCTTCATGGTGGATACCTCCAAACCCATGGGTCTGCCCAAAGAGTTGGGGTTCTGGAGTCTAGTGGGGGGTCCCAACCCTCCTCTAGACTGAGAACTTTCACCTCCCTGGTCTGCTCCATCATGGGAAGGGAGATGCCAAGGGTTGGGAGCGGCAGAGTGGAGTCTCAGCTTGGTAGCCGAGGCGGCTGGGGGTGCTTGAGGACACATTTCCCGAGAGCACATGGCAAAATGAGACCACAGCTGAAGTCCAAGGAGGGATTTGAGAATCTGACAGTATCTTCCCATCCCCAGCTCTCCCAGACCTCCAGCTGCATCCGAGGTGGCACTTGTCCTTCCCTTCTCCTGGCCAGCTGCATGTCACCCAGGCTAATGCTGATGCTGGACTGGAAGGGGCTTTTCCCCTCCAAGGGAATGGTCCTTCTGCATGGGCAGTAGCAGAAGAACCAATGAGTGCCCAAACAGAGCCTTGGGACTTGTTTTGTGAAAGGACATTTCACCTCTGGTCCCCAAACAGCCTAGGTGTGTGGTACAGGGCAACATACTCCAGTGGCTGCAGGATCTGTCCTGTTGCCCCCCGGCCCCCGGTGGGGGCTTTGGAACTGCACGGCTGACCTGGAAAGGTGCCATCAATGCCAGCTTTGGGGAGACAGATGCTTCCTGGCAGCCCTGAGTGCCTGTCCCCCCTCCTCCATGTCTCTGGCCCTCAGAGATGCTCAGCTATTCCTGCCCCTTGTCCTGGAGGGTCAAGGTCGAGAGACAGCAGGGTCTGTCACCACAGAGCTCAGCCCTGCACCTCCTGAGCCCATCCTGCCCTGGGAAATCTACAACCCAGCCTGCTGGTTCTCATCCCTCCTTCCCAGTATGCCTTCTGGGCTCTGGCCCAGAGCATCCTACATCCCAAGAAGAGGGGGAAACAGGAGTCGCCCATCTGCAGCACCGGATGCCGTGGAGGCCCCTCCAGAGCCCCCGCACCGTGGGGTCCCCTTCCCCCACCTGCGTGGCAGCAGGTGCCGCGGAAAGTGCCGGAGCAGGCCCAGCGCCGGCCCAACCGCCCCGCGCCCGCCATTGGCGCAGCCGGGCCGCGATTTTGTCCATATTTGGGCAAATCCAGCGCCGTGTCCCCCGCCCGGCCGCGTCACTTCGCCTTTTTGAGGTTTCCCATCGCGCTCTCATTTGCCTCCCGCCCGCCGCCTCCCTGGCCCGGCAGTTTCTGGTTGAGTCACTTTTAACGGCAGCGCTCCTGCCCGGCCGCCGGGGCACTGGCGGGGCACGGGCAGGGGTGTGGGGCTGCGAGCAGTCGCGGAGCTTCCCCGAACATCCCGCTCGGGGCCTCATCCCGTGCCCGGTGGGGAAATGGGGCTCGGCCCACGCTGGTACCACAGCCTCTCTTTTGGGTGCAGAGGTGGCCTCTAAGCCGTGCCACAGGTAGTTCTTCCTTGAAGGTTTGCCACGATGGTGGCAGACAATGCTCTTCCCATCCAAAAAGCTCTCGGGGCAGTGCTTGGCACTCCTGATGTTTTGGTGCTGGCGATGTCCCTAGCACCTGCTCTCCTGGAGCATCCCAGCTCAGAGCCCTCTGTCCTGGGCGTCTTCTAGGAGGTCACCCTTTGCAGTGTCAAGCAGAGAGAGCTGTGTCTCCCCCCCTCCCCCAGTGCCTCTCTCCTGTGTTCTCAGAGGGATGGGGTGCATTGGGAATGCTGTCATTAGGCTTCAGTGTTTACAGTGACCTGACTGAGACACTGTGGCTCCTTTGGGGCCTGGCCGGGAGATGCTGCAGCTTGGCTGTGGATACAGTGGCTCACCCAGCCACTTTCCCACTGGCCCCAGGGCAGTGGAGGTGGCTCAGGGAGGCTTAGTTTGGGTGAGACCAGTCTGTTCTTCCTTCTCCTCCTCCTGTTCCTCCTTCTCCTCTTCCTCTTTCTCCAAAGGTACTGGTTGGATGGGATCCATAGGGGCTGGATGGATGGGATCCATGGTGCTAGCTGGATGGATGGAGCCATGGGGTACTAGATGGATGGGAGCCATGGCGTGCTGGATGGATGGGAATCACGCGAGCGTGACGGGGCAGCTGCCTGTCCCCAACACGAAGCAGGGTTCACAGGCCAGGCTGAGGCGCTGGCAGGAGCTCATCTCCCAGCCCTGGGGCTGAGGGCAGCACTTCCCCTGCCGGCAGCAAGCGCCGCAACCGCAGGCGAGGAGGGGAAGTTGCTGCAAGGCCGATAAGAAATATCAGCGCTTTCGCAGTGCCTCAGCTGCACAGCCCGACAAGGGCCCCTCCCCCTGCCGTGCTCTGGGCCCAGCGGCGCCACTGCCCCAACCCCGGGCTCCTGCTCCCCTGCGCTCCCCGATACTGGGAGAGTTACTGGAAAAGGAACAGCCCTGTGGGCGGAGGGGACCTCGGTGCTGCAGGGTGGCAACGAGGTACCCGCAGTGCTCCATGCACAGGAAATTTTGGGGTTCATGGCAGTGTCTAACCTGCATCTGGGTGCCCTGAGACAAGGGCAGGGGAGGGCAGGGTGGGAGAGCAGTGCCTTGGGGGGACATGGTTTGTCTCAGGGAGCTGCACCCCGGGGTCCATCAGCAAGCCCACAGGAGATGCTGAGCAGACGGGCAGAGTGTGGAGAGGGGCCTCAGGAAGGCTGGGGACCGGATATTCTCATGAGGTTCCTAGGGGAGGAAATGCAGCTGTTTCAGCCTCCCCCAACCCCAAAAAGCTCCTGGAGCTCCTTCAGACGGACATGAGTGGAGCAGGACCAAATGATCCAGAACGGAGGGCTGGAGTATGAATTTCTGCAGCCTTGCTTGCCAGCCAGTAAAATTATGGCTGGCTGGGAATGCGGTAAGTTCATCATCAGTTTGAGACTTTCAGAGACCTCATCAGAGCCCAAGGAACCAGATCTGCTGATTTCCTCCTTTCTGAGACCCATGCAGGCAGAAGGAAACCAGCTCAGGACCCAAAATGTCATATCCCCCATCCGTGCTGGGCTGGGGAAAGAGGAAGCATCACCTCCCCCCACTTCTCTGCTGGGAAAGTGCCTGTAGCCCCCCCCCCCGCCGCATGGCCCCTCAGCAACACAGGCAGGTGCTGGGCAGGGCTCTGCTGGGGAGCCGATTTTGGGAAGGCACAGCTCCCTCCCTGCTGCCATCCTGCACATCCCCGGCTCTGGCCACATGCTTCACTCTCCCCTGACATCTTGTCCTTGGGTGCAATCTTCCCCAGCTGCCTTTGTTGGGAAATATCTTCATCCTGCTTTGCCCCGTGGTCAGCCTTAAACTCAGGTTTCCTGACTTCTCACCCTGTGCCCTCCTCCCAGCCTGCAGTACTTACCAGGGACCAGTTTATCATCAGCCAGAAGCATGGCTTTGACCCTGGGTCACAGGGGGGAACGTCCCTCAGCAGCATCTCTGGGGCCAAATCTCTCTCTGGTTGTCCCCCAAAAGGCTTCTTCCTCTGCTGTAAGAGCGTGATTGCCGGTACCCTGTGCAGCTTTCACCCCTTGTGATGGTACCCACCACTGCTGGGGACAGTCCCATGGCACTGAGGTGGCTGGTGGCACTGGGGAATGTCTCCAGAATGGTCTCTGGGTTGGCAACAATCTGCTGTCAGGCACAGGGTGGGATTGTTGTGGTGTCCTGTGCAGAGCCAGTAGCTGGATTTGATGATCTTTGTGGATCCCTTCCAAATGAGGATATTCTGTGATTCACACCAAAAATGATAATTACATGTTTCAGGTCCCCAGGAGAGGCAGTCTGGGAGGCACCCGAAGTCACCTGGCATCAGGAGGCCACCCCATGGACACAGCCTGCACATGGTGGCCTCTGCCATGGATGAGTGGCTGCCTACCACAGGCCTCTGGTGAGGCAGCGCAATGTTCCTGGGCTCAGAGCTGCCAAAAGGGCCCTGGGAGACATCACCAACAGCACTTCGATTCCTTGCTGCTCTCCAGCACAGGGAACCCACCTCTGTGACCATAAGAGATGGAGATGGGCACAGGGCCAGGGAAGGGTGGGAGACAGGGCAGCCCAAGGCACAGGGTTCTGGTTCTTTTTTTCCACTGAAACTTCCACCAGTTCAGCCTTGGTTTGGAAAGGGCTTCCCAACCAATTCCCTCTCTCCTAAAGCTTCCTTTACCTACTGCCATCAGCACACGTGGAGCTCAAGTCAAATCAATTCTGCCTGTGCTGCTGCTTGGTTATTTTCGGCTTTGCTCTCCCCCTGTCTCCTGCAAACCTCACCAGTACCATTTCTTTATACATTTCTGTCCAGATTATCAATGCTGACAGTCAGTTGCATTGGCCTAAAAAGAAGCCTTTTGCAGAGGCACATGAAAACCAGTGCAGGGAACGACATGGCCCCATTTACGGTCACTTTTGGGGATTTAGTTTGTAGGTTTTGATCTAGTTTAGTTGTGGGCTTACCCTGGCACTGGGATGGGGTGGTGCAAAATCCTCCTACTCCATGTCCAAGCACCATCCCAGTGCCGTCACCAGGGCCATTGCGACCTGGATGTGCCCACCCCCAAACCCAGCTTTCGGTTTTCTTCCCAGGGCCTCACATCCCTGTTAGTCGCTACAACTGCCTGGGGCCAGGGGAAGTTTGGTGTTGCAGAGCCCTGAGGTGGTGAGAGGCTCCAGGATGCCTCTTGAACCATGCCCTTCCTAAAGCACAGGTTTAGGGCCTGTGACTCGCTGGCACCTGTGTCCCCACTGCCTCACCCCAATGACCGGGCAGCCCCTGAGTCCTGCAGCTCCCACCACGGCTGCTGGACCCTTCTGTGGGCAGGAACTGCCCCCATGCAGGTCTCACCACTAGGATGGGGCGAGGAGCCGTGGTGCAGACAAGCAGCTGTGGGAGGTAGATTCAGTTACCGTCACCCTGTGCAAACACCTTTTTTTTTCCCCCTTTCTTTTTTTTTTTTCTTTTTTCTTTTTCTTTTTTTTTTTTTTTTTGCACAAACATGTTTGTCGCTGTCAGCAGCAAAGCCCAAGAGAGCGTAACCGGCTGGTGCTTCCTGGCCCGGTGCTGGGCCGGCTGCGGTCGGGCTGCGGGGCGGCGCTGGGTGGGACCGGCACCGTTATCTGCTCCACAGCGACGGCTCTTCCTGTGGTGGGGCCACGTGGGCAGGATGGGGTTAAAAGCAGCCCTGCGCCCCGCAGGGGCCCATTGCTCCCTGGCCAGCACCCCATGCAGCACCCCACAATACTGGCAGCAGCACCCAGCACGGGCCACCGGCACCTGGCTTGGGCCACCAGCACCTGGCAGTCACCTCCATGCCCGGTGTGGGCCACCGGCACCTGCGTGGGTCACCCACACCCAGCGTGGGCCATCGGCACCCAGCAAAGGCCACCCGCGCCCCGACCCGGTAATGGGGACCCACCGAGGCACCCGTGCGGTGCTGGAGGAGCAGCGTGGGGTGTCCAGGGGCACTGGCGGCTGTGGCTCTGATTGATGCCACTGCGAGGGGGGCAGTGGGTGCCAGGGGCCGATGACAGGTAAGGGGGTCCTCCCCACAAGGGGGGCACAGTGGGGTGGCAGGGAAGGAGGTGCCGTGCTGGCAGGCGGGCGGGCGGAGGCGGGAAGTGCCCAAAGCAGAAGTGACACTCAGGGGGTTTTCGGTGGCAGCTGGGACAGGGTGGACGTGAAGACTGGTGTGGCAGGTGAGGCTCTTGGGGCTGGGTGGTCTCAATCGTGGGAACATGCAGGTAATCCCAAAGGGCTGTGGGGGCATCCGAAGGTTGGGGCGAGGGGGGCCTTAAGGGGAGCACCAGGACAGCGAGCTCCTGTGGCCTCAGGGCAGGGGATGGGGCAAAGGGGACTTCAGTAAAGGATGGGAGAACAAGGAGGGTCCCCATGAGGACATTTCAGGAGGCACCCATTGCCACAGGATCTCCACCACGGTGACAAGGTTGTGCAGGGGGTCTCTGTCATGAAGATGGCATTTGCTGTGGACTCGCCACCATAGGGACAAGGCAAAGGAGCCCTGTGTGGCCAGGGTGCCATTTAGGTGGGGTCCCCTCATGGGGACATGGTATAGTGGCCCCTCTGTGATGCAGATGGGATTTGAGGGACAAAGATGGAGTTTGAAGTGAGATCTCACCCTTGGGGTCCAGATATGGGGGTCCTCTGAGACTGGGATAGGGTTTGAAGGGTAGCAATGGAGTTAAAGGCAGAATCTTCCGTGGGGACAGGGCAAGGGAGTCCTTTGGGAATGGGATGGGGTATGAGGTGGAGGTGTCCTCATGGGGTCAAAGCAAACACACCCTCTGTGCCTAGGATGAAGTGTGAGAGGGGGTGATGTGGCTTGGTATGGGGTCCCCACCAACAGGGACCAGGCATTTGGGTTCTCTGTGATGCAGATGGGGTCTGAGGTGGAGTCCCTCCTTGAGGGGCAAATGAAAGCTTATTCCTGTGACCAGGATGGGGTCCGATGTGGTGTGCTTTCTTTGGGAATGAGTCAAAACTGTCCCCTGTGACCAGGATGAGGTATTAAATGGCCTCCCTGCCTTGGGGAAAAACTGAGGATTTTCCCTTGTGCCCAGGGCAGTGCTTGAAGTGGGACCATGGGGTATGAGATAGGGTCTCACCTATGGGGAAAAGGTGAGGATGTCCTCTGTGTTCAGGATGGGGGTTTTGGGGAGACAAGGGAGGGCAAGGCAGGATCTCCCCCCAGGGATAAGGATGTCCCCCATGCTTGGCATGGCTGCCCCATGCTTGGCATGGTGACACTGCCAGAGGCTCTCTGTCCTGGGGCCAGACCAGACCTGACATTCGCGTCCATGGCTACAGCAGGGCCAGAGGTGCCCCATGGCAGGGCCACGTGGGGTGTGGCAGTGGCCCCGTGTGGGGGAAGGAGCGCCACGCTGGAGGAGAGCGGCCACCAACAGCGACTGAGAGACAGTGCAGTCACCCATAAAGTAGAAAGCACTACTAAACAGCACTGCAGGGTGTAGTGTTTCCTACTTTATGGATGAGTGTACTGTGGGCTACGGAGAAGAGAGCACGGCGCAGCGCTGGACCCACGAGCCCATCGGGAGCCGCCGCTGTCCAAGAACGGCTGACAGGCCCAGCGTGGCTCACAGCACCCACCCAGAGCTCCACCACCCTCCTGGGGATGCTCTGCTCGTCCCCATGTGTCCCCCTGGCACCTCAGACGGCCATGTGGGCGGGAGGGGCTGCCGGCCCTGTGTTCCATGAGTGCCCCTGAAGGGATTGGAGTGAGTCTCGCACTGGGAGGCTGGGTAGGCAGCGGAGCCTCCAATGCACATCTTTTCCCCCATCTTTGTTACCCACATGGTGAAGCCCTGGGGAGAGCTGGGCAGTGGTGACCACGTGCAGTGGGAGAGGCAAAGTGGGATTCCTGGTGATTGCTGGTTTCAGTGGGGTGAGGGACTGCTAAATAAAACTGTTTTGGTATTGACTTGTGGATTATTTATGCAATTCCTGGGAAATGCAGAACTGGGGAAAAACCTCTTTGCTGTGCCCAGGGCCACATGCAGTGGGGTCATTCTGGGTTTGGAGCCTTGGGGTGCCTTGGGGACACCACAGCTGGGGGTGGTGGCCAACAAATCTCAGCCCATTGACACAAGACTGTCCACTTCAGTCCCCTGAGGGTCACCAGTAAAGCTCCCATGGTAGCCCTGGCCATGGTCACAAGACCACGTGAAGCCCAAAATTGCTTATACAATCCCAGTCTCCCTCCATCTGCACACCCTTGGCCTGTGTTTCCTGGGGGTCTAAAACCAACCCAGCTCCCACAGAGGAGGTTTGATCCTTGTTTCAAAAAGCCAGCTCCCAAAACCCCTTCAAGCATCTTCCCTTTGTCTTTGACTCCCCATGTCCTGCCCATGGGAGAGAGCATCTAAAAACAGTAGAAAAAA
Organism: Chamaea fasciata; assembly: GCF_029207755.1. Lineage (NCBI taxonomy): Eukaryota > Metazoa > Chordata > Aves > Passeriformes > Sylviidae > Chamaea > Chamaea fasciata. The sequence goes on along the minus strand of NW_027094106.1, from coordinate 443,004 downwards.
AAGTACTTTGTTTTTTTTTTTCATTCATATTTTGGTGGAAAGTTTTGACATTTTCTAAAACTTCTTATGCTGGTCTCGGGATCATTTGAGGGATTTTACTGAGTTTGTGGTATTTTTCTTTCACTGTGCTGTCCAAAAAGGGCTGGGGTGTTTTATTTCTTGCTGTCCCAGCTTTCCCATGTTCCCTGGCTTTGTGGCTGTTCAAAGGGGATGAGGAAGGAAAAAAAATCAAATCAAAACTGTCGTCATGGTCACAAGGAGACAAGTTTTTAAACAGTAAAAACGAAAAAGGGCTAAAAAAAGCCCCAAGCAGCCACAGCGGACTGCCCTGAGCAGCTTTCGGTTTGTGAGCACCGGGAGAGAAAAGCAGATTCACATTTTTACATGCAAAAGCTTTGAAAATTTACTTCTAATAATGTACATTCAAGTATTAGGAAGGATGAATATCCAGTTTTCACGAGCAAGGTCTATTGTGGTTACAGCTACTATTCAGTGGTCACTGCTGGGAGAGACGGTTGGAAACATGGCTCTTGCTGAGAGCAACAAAACAGAAACTGCTAATTTTTTTCCTGTTGTTTTGGGGGGGCTTTTTTTTGTTTGTTTGTTTTGTTTTTTTTTCTTTTGTAAAACCCTCCATTTTTTCAAGCCCTCCCTTCACCCTGAAGGCATTTTTAAGCAGGTTCCTGCAAAGAAACGTGTCCTGTCCCTGTTGGGGTGAGCTCCCAGTCTCCACAGGACCTTGCTGTGTTCATCGGTTCCCTGGTTAATGCCTCACAAGCTGGGTGGTCCCTAGACCCTGCTGCTCTGCTGACCCAAAAATGCCCCAAGCAGGGCAGGGTTTGGGGCTGAGACCCCTCTGGGGATGGTTAGGGGTCCAGGTGCCCATCCCATCACTCTCAGGATGGCTCTGGAAGGGCTGTAGGGACTGACAGAGCACAGCCAGGCTCTTGCCAGGCTCTCCCATACAGCCTCAGTGCCTGACATGGTGTTGCCACGCCACACCACACTGGGGCTCACCATGACCCCTGTCAGGGCCAGCCCAGCACATTCCTTTTCTAGGTTATTTTTAACAGGGGTTCCATCACAGTGCTGCTTCAGAGTGTGAAGCCGTTCCCTGCCAGCGTCCATGTGCTGCTGGGGATGGCAGGATCAGGGAGAATGTGGTCATGTGCACCTCCGCCTTGGAGCTGCTCCAGGACACATCAGACCTCAGGGTCAGGAGGGTTCTGCTGGCAGAGCAGGTGTCCACTCGTGTCACTGTATGTCCCTGCAGCCACCAGCATGGCTCATGCACAGGGACAGGAGGGGTCATATGCTGGAGTTATTCTCAGGGAACTGCTGGAAAGAGGGTGGGAATGGGTTGGCACCCACTAATCACCTCAGCCTGGAGGTGCCTCTGAGTGCTGACACACGTCACTGTCCCCACACCCTGGAGACCTCCCTCAGGGCTGCCTTGGCCCCTTGTGCTCATTCTTGTGCTTCTTTCCCAGCCGAAACCACAGCAGAGCTCCCGCTGCCCGCTCCAGTCCCTGCTGGAATCCCCAAAACCAGGGGAGGACCACAGGAGGACTCACCAGGCATTAACTGGACTAAATTGCTTGTAGGACCTTCAGATGCTGGGCCAGGAGTATCAGTGAGGCTAATCCCTGGTTCTTCAGGCCTTGGCTGGGCTTTTGTGTAGGTAAAGCTCTGTTTGGTCTGATTTCCTCAGTGGTCCCTGGATCATCACAAGAATCTTGTCTCCAGTCACATGTACTGGCTGGAGCCCAGACCAACCAGTTTGTCTCTGGCCCTGCACCTGGCTGGACACACCTTTGCTGGAGCCTTATCTGTAGACCCCACTCTGTCTCCTCCTGTTCCTGGCTGGGGTCCCTGTCCTGGTTCATCTGATCTTGTCTGGGGTTGCCCAGGGACCCCACTGTCCTGCTCAGAAGCTCTCGGATGGCTTCCTGGGATTTGAGGACGCTGTGTGTTCTGGATCACACTTGGGTTCCCATTTGCTGCCCACTGTGGAGCAGCCCTGTCCTTGCTGTTCCCTGATGGAGAGCACAGGGAACACCATGCAGTGGATCCCTGTCCCTGCATGACCAGGCAAGGCCTGGCTTCCTGGAGACCTTTGGAGAACAGTGGGAGCTCCTGGAGGGCTCTCCTGGGATCCTTTGTCATCTCCCCACATTTGAGCTGTTGATCTTAAGCTTTCCAAGGTCATTGTTTCTCTTCATTTTCTCTATATCATCACCTCATTTCCCTGAGCCTGTGGTTTCCCCTGTCCTGGGAGAGTTTCAAGGATCTTTCTAGGTTTCCTCTGCAGGGAGCACAGCTCCATAGCAGATCCCTGGGTGACTTGGAGGACCAAGGGGACCTGGAGCACCCCATCCCTGTAGCCCCCAGGAGAAGTTAGTGACTCACAGCTCGGGGAGCTCTTGACCCACTGAGTCTTCAATAGCCCAGATGAATTTTTCCTCTCTCCTTTTTAAGGACTTATCCAGCTGTAGGCTGGCCAAGATGTGAAAGATCATCTCCAGCTTCCCAAGCTCAGGACCTCAGGAGATATCCTCTCCCCAAGAATGGTGTGGGGGTTGTGGACACCCCATCCTTTACTTCACCTAACTGGGGCTTTCACTGAAGGCTGTGGGTGATCCAGACTTGAGCCTGGGGGATCCCTGGCCTCTCTTTCTCCAGGGCAGCAGGTCGCAGCAGTGCCGTGGAGCCTGGGGGGTCTGACTCAGATGAATGGGACAAGGGGAAAGATGCTCTGTGACATCTGGACAGTGGTGGCAGGACGTCCCACATGAGCCAAGCAGAGCTTGCTCACAGGGCAGTGGAAGCACAAAGCAGGCCCGGATTCTGAGAAGGCCGCCAGCCACACGAGATCTTATCAGGGCGCATTTCTCCTCCCACTGCTGCTGCCTCCTTCTAATGAAACCTGCTTGTTCTGTCTCGCTGGGGAGCTGAGCAGTGCCTGGGCATTCTTCCACACTGGTTCAGCACCTGCGGAGCCTGCCTGGTATCTTGTCAGGGGGAACAGCCATGGGCAGGAACGGAGGGGATAGGAGCAGTGGGAGACGGTGAGATCTACCCTGACCTGTTCCTGCAGCAGAAGGAGCCACGTAAGCTGGTGGTTTGAAGGTAAATGAGTACCATAACACACAGGAAGGTGGGATCACTTTTCTGAATCTTCCTTTTGATCTGTTGACTTCATTTTCTGCTCATTACAAGCTTGGGGCTTCCCCCCACCACACACAAACACTCCTTAGGAATGGGCTCAGAGATCTGGGATTCAGGTGGGATGGCAGAGTCCTGCACACTATGAGAGGTGACTTGTAGCCACACCCAGATGCGACAGAGACTGCCAGACCCAGTGACAACTCCCCCCACACAGGACACGTCCAGGTGGGTCTTACACCCGTGGCAGTCAGCAGTGAATTTGCTGTCTTGATGGTGACTTGCCTATGCTGTCTGGGCTTAGGCAGATGTGACACACAGCTGATGGCATTGGGTTCAAGAGGTGACACATCTGCACATCTGGATGGGCTGGAGAAGCTGCTCAAAGCAGGTGACTACAAAGTGGTGTCTGATCGGAGCACTGAAGACCCCCCATGGTACCTCCCCTGGAGAAGGTGGCTCCAGGCACGTTCTCTCAGCTGCTCCATGGCCACAAAAGAAGCAGCACGTGTGAGATGCCAAATGCCACCCCCACGCTGCAACAGGGAGGCACCAGCAGTGGGACTGAGAAGCTACTGCCACACACGTTGGGAGGCAGGATCTGTCCGAGGTGCTCAGCGATTCGGGCATCATCAATCCCTCTTGGGTTTGGGATCAACAAACCTTGCTCTGCAGTGGGTCAAGCATTGAGTGGGGCTGGGGAGCAGGGCCAGACAGGTGTCCCCCAGGGTGGCCCAGTGGCTTTCCCCTGAGCATCACTAACACTGTGCAGCCTGATGTATGGATGTGATCTTCATCAAAGACACAGCATGGCAGGGAGGAGGCAGGGAGAGACAGAGCACACGCCTGCCTGTTCCACGCGCTCAGGGATGGCAGTGCCTTGCTTGGCTGTTAAGTGTTATGCTGTGAAGTCCTGTTGCCAAGGATCATACCAACCAACCTCTCCCTCGCTGCCTGCACCACACTCTGCCTCTTGCTCCGGGCGTGCTGCAGGCGGGGCCCAGCCCTTTTCAGAAGAGGGTTGTTCCCATCACGGTGTGTCCGGGAGGTAGCGAGGTTTCGCTCGGAAGGTGTGCGACCGTGCCTGGGAAAGAACCAGGCATCCTGGGGCAGAGCTGAGCATCCCCCGGGCAAAGTCGGGCATGCCCGGGGCAGAGATGGGCATCCTTGCAGCAAATCAGACATCGTGGGGCAGAGCTGAGCATTCTCGAGGCAGAGATGGGCGTCCCTGGGGCAGAACCGGGCATCCTGGGGCCAGAGTCGGGTATTCAGGGCCAGAGCTGAGCAGCCCTGGGGCAGAGCCGAGCCGGGGCTCGGGCCGGTGCTGTCCTCAAATCCCCATCCCGGCGGCGTTCGGGGCTCCGAGGCTCTCCGGCCCCGGTGCGGGGGGAATGCGGTGCAGGGGGATGCGGGCTCAGCGCGGCCGCCCTCCCCCCCACTCCGCCTCATCAATAGGCACCAGACCCCGCTCCCGCAGCGTTGCCGTGGAAACCGGCGGAGCCGCCGCCATTGGCGGCCCGGGGCTCGGCGCGGCCCCCCCGGGGTGCCCAGCCCGGCTCCGTATTGATGACACGGCAGCGGCTGCGCCGGGGGCTGCCCGGGGCCGCGGCGAGGGGCTGGCAGCTCCCCCGGCCCCTCCGCTACGTCATGGGGCCGGGGGCGGCGGGGGGCTGAGGGCAGCTGGAGCAGCCTCCGCACGGGGAGCCGCGGATCCGGGCGGGGACGGAGCCATTCCCGGTGCGGGACGGAGCCAGCCCCGGTGCGGGGATGCTGTTGCTGCGGCCGCCCCCGGCCCCGGCCCCGCCGCGGAGGAGCGCGGCTCGGGCTGCTCCCGCCGCCGCTCTGATGCCTTCGGCTTTCCCTTGCCGGCTCCCGACGCCCCGGGCAGCCCTGTCCGGTGCGGAGTGAGCCCAGCCCTGCCCCAGCCATGCAGGAACCGGAGCGCGGCGTGCCCAGCGCGGCCCCGGGGCAGAGCGGTGCCCCCGCCGCCTCCGCCCGCCCGGACCTGGACATGCGTGAAGGCGCGGGGGGTGACACGGCCGGCTGCCAGCTGTCCCGGGGGTCGGAGCGGGACGGAGCACCCCAGCCCCGGGAAGAGTCCTCGGGAACCCCCCGCGTCCCCCCGCCGGACCCCCAGCGGGTTCACTCCGCACCGGAGCTCGTCAGGCCGCTGCGAGCGATGGACCGGACAGACAGACCCCCCCAGGTAAGGCGGGGATCGGGCTGTGTTTGCTCTTTCTGGGGGAGAGGAGGGGGAATGTCACCTCGGTACGAGACGGGCACGGGGAATTGGGAGCGCGGGGCTGTGGCTGAGCCACCCACAAAACCATCCCCGTGGGGCTGGCACCTGCCACAGCCGCTGCCACACACCCGCGTGAGAGAAGGGAGCCTTTGCTGCCCTTCAGCAGGGGTTTCCAGCTGCCTCTGCCCTGGAAGACGCTGGAGCTGGTGCGGGGTCTTGCCGGAGCCCTGACGGGGCCGGCGCTGGGCAGAGCCCACCTGGAGCAGGCACAGCCCTGCACCAGCCAAGGCTGAGCCATCCCTGCGGCATCTCCCCGTTCCCGCAGCATCAATGGCTCTGCAGGTAGTGGCACGGAAATGATTCACTGCCACCCTCTTCCAGAGCATCCCCTCTCCTCTCTGGGGAGCTCTGGAGGGCTTGGGGGACCTCCACTGCAGGAGGAACCAGCCCCTGCGGGCAACACCCGGGCACCTCGGGGCAGTGCAATGCCCGGCCACTGCAGCATCTCCCTAAAAACAGCCCAAAAGGCTTCCTCAGGGTCTCACTGCCTTGATCTAGGTCACAGAAGTTCATCGGCTCACCCTGTTTAGGACAGCTTACCACCCTTTCCCATGGAGAATATCAGTCATCTTCCTGGGGTCTCCTGGGATCTGGGGAAGCTCTGTGGTGCTTTTAGAATAGGGGAGAAAACGGCTCTTGACCTTTTCTTCTTGAGCACAGGGAAGAAGAGCTAACCAGTGCTGTTCGGGCTTTAGCCAGGGGCGTTTTGAGCAAGGCTGTGCCGTGCTGCTGAGCCCAGCTGGAGAACAGCCTGGAGCAGCCTGCCGGAGAAACGGCGCCCCCGGAAACCCACCGAGGGAGAACATGATTTCACTCCAGCACAGTTTGTTAAGGGTCTGTTCTGAAGGGCTGCTTCTCGTGACGCTTTGGAAAAGACCACGTTGAACCTTGGTCTAACTCTGACCGCAGCCCTGGCTGTGCCAGAAGCACCGCAGTCAAAATATGGGACAGCAGAATGGGATGGATTTCTGCTCCCACTCCTCTTTTGTATCCCAGGAGTCCAGTCGGTTGTGCCAGACTTACTGTCTTCAGAGAATCCTGGAATGGTTCGGGTTGGAAGGGACCTTACAGACCTTCTCATTTCAGCCCCTGCCATGGGCAGGGATACCTTCCACTAGACCAGCTTGCCACAAGCCCTGCCCAGTGTGTCCTGGAACACTTTCCTTTGGGAGAGCCGGCTGGCAAGGGAGGGAGTAAGTGCTGTGTCCTGGTGGGAGCCTGGGTGGGAAGGCTGGGATTGGAGGCAGGGCAGGTGACTGGTTCAGAGGGGTGTTTGTGGGTGCTCCAGCAGCTGAACTGCACCTGTGGGGTGGGAGCTGTGCACCAGTTCTTGCTGATCCCCTGCAGTGGGTCCCCCCCACGGGAGTCTATGGAGGTGACTGCTGAGCACCTGCCATCCAGTTTGCCATGGTCCTTGGGCTGCACTGAGTGTTTCCCTGTGATCCTGGAGGCTCCTGGCCGGGTGTGAGCCTTCCCATGGCATTCTGGCAGCACTATGGTAGTACCATCATAGCACCATGTACTGGGGCAGCACTGTGGTGGGACTGGTGGTGCTGTGATGTGCTCTGGTGCCAGAGTGATGGTGCTCAGCTGCATCATGGCAGTGCCACAGTGGCACCGAGATGTCATTGGGGTGGTGCTGATGGTACCAACTGATGTTGATCTCCAGAAAGGTTACCCTGTGTTTTCCTGGGGGGGGGGGGGGGGGGGGAGGGGGGCGGGGGTAGAAATCCAGCAGTTTCTCCTGGAGCCAAGTGGCTTTAGGGATGTGAAAGGCTCCCAGTTCAGCTCCTGGAGGGAGCTCAGTGCTGCTGTCCCCAGCAGACAAGTGCTGGTGCTGCTGGGCTGTAGACTGACACCCTCCAACCTGGGGACAAAGTGCTGTGTTAGAGCTGGGGCCAAGACAGGATTGCACAGCTCCCCTCCAAAGCTTTGCTGCTCCTGGCCGGGCTGGGACACACCCTGTGTGTGCCGGGCTTCCTTTAGGACATTTGTCCTTGGGATGTCAGAGCTGCATTATGTGAACAGGACAGCTGCCTCCAGGGAGTCCTCTCCTGGTGTGGGGAAGAGCCTCCTGAGGGCTCATTGCTGACAGAGTTGATTAAAGATGTTGATTTTATGACAAAGCTCTTGCTGTGTGTCCCAGCCTCTGCCACCACTGCTCAGCCATTCCCGCGGGAACAGGCTGTGGAGAGGCATTAAGACTGTCTGTAGGTCAAGTTAATCTTGACATTCTTGCCTGAGTCTCTCCTGAGTGCAGTGTGGAGAGCTGTTGTCCTTCTTCCATCTGGGAGCTGGCAGAGGAACTCTGGAGTTAGGGAGGTGGGACAAGGGGACACACTTGGAGCCTCCCATCCAGTCCCTGCCCCCAGAAGGCTCCAGAGATGGAAGAGGCTGATCATGTCCTGACCAGGCAAGTGTTGAGTATCTCCAGGGGCTGGGATTCCATCAGAGGAATGTTCTCCATAGCCTGGTGGGAATTTTCCTTGTTGAGATTTGTGCCCCCGTCTCTCCATCCATTTGTCACGTGTCCCTGCATCCTGCAAGGCACTGCAGGCTTTCCCAGCTCCTTGGCAGAGCAGTGTGTCCCACCATGGCCCCACTGGATAATGCTGTCTGGGGGTTGTCACAAGTGTGTCCTTCCTCCTGGGTCTTTGGAATTGCCCTGGTCCTGCTTCCCAAAATTTCTGTGTGGACATGAGACATAAGAAATTACTTTCCTGCTGAGAATCTCCAGGCGCTGCAGGGGTAGGAACCCAATCCAAATAGCGAATATCAGAAGAGAAAAATGTTGTCTGTGTAGGAAGAATGGGGTTAAAGTGGCACAGATACAGTCTGTCTGGAAATTGGAAAGTTCCCAGAATGCTGTCAGATGGATTTTGGAGCACTTCCACAAGAGCTCAGTTGCCTGCATCTCCCAGGGGATGCTGCTCCAGTGGGATCTGCTTTGGTCCTGGAAAACTCGGGGTGGTTTTGGAGTAGGTTGCTGAAGGGAAGGCTCCCTCCTGGTGCCCTACAATGGACAAAGGAAGAGGTTCAAGGTGGTTCACTTCCTGCACATTCTCTGCATCCTTCCTTTCCAGGATTACTCATGTCCCCAAGCTCCCCAGATCACTCATGGAAGGGATGAGCTCAGCAGCTGACCGTTCCCTGTTCCATCCCTGAACCACACAGGCAAGGGGCACAGTTAGGGTGCTCTGAGCTGGTTCTTGTGACTTCTTCTCAATCACAAGAGGTTGCTTTGGATTTGAATTTCTTAAAATCCAAGCCTCAGCTTCCCTTGAGGTCATGTGGAGCTGAGAATGTTCAATAAATCCGTAAACCCAACTGAAAATGCTTAAATCAAGGAGCCCTCCAGTGAGTAGGAAAATAGCCACAAAAACCTGTTGGTCCCAGTGGAGTTTAATAAAACAAAGCAGAGACACAGGAAGAATTATAAAATGCTGGTAAATATTCTCCCCATCAAGTGCTCAGGCCAATCTGCATTTAATGATAAGCTCATAGCCTTTTGCAGGAATTTGTGGTCTTTCAAGAGCTTCAAATTTTCCACTGGCAAAGCTGGTAAGTTTTTCATTTAGTGTCTGAGGGTGTGTAGAAATGCACCCTTGACTGGGAAGGGTAGGTCAGCAGAATGAAAGATGCCAGTAGGACAGGGAGACCTTGGGCAATGGAGCCAGTTCTTGCCATTTCCTGCAATCCCAATTAGAATATTGTATTCCATCATGCTCAAAATCTGAGTAAATTAATTTTCCTTGGCTTGGCAGTGCTCAGCCTCATGCAAATGCCTTAGTGCTGTTTGCTGCAGCACTGTGGATGGCGACCTCAGGCAGCTGTCTGCCAGGAAGGGCCAGTGCCTCTCTATATGTAGGAATGAATGGATAACAAGGCAAAGTGAGACTAGGAAGGGGAAGGCAATGCTCATTTTAGCTCTTTTTCTGATTAAGCTCATGCCTTCTGTGCAAAGACACGTGCAAATGGCTTGGCCAGGTCACTTGTGTGGGACGTGGAGGGTGAGAGACACCAAGCAGTGCCTCCTCACTGTGTCCTTGGCTCCTCTGGGCTGGTGGAGATAAACCAGATTTGGGACAGGGCTGTCACACCATGTTGCTGTTGGCCATTGCCAGACTGTGACCAAGATGAGCAAGAACACTGATCCCAACCTAGAATTACAAAATCCAAAGTGGTTTGGGTTGGAGGGACTTTGAAGCCCATCCAGACCCACCCCTTGCCATGGCCAGGGACACCTTCCACTATCCCGCTTGGAGGTTGCTCCAAGCCCTGTCCAACCTGGCCTTGGACACTGCCAGGGATCCAGGGGCAGCCACAGCTCCTCTGGGCACCCTGTGCCAGGGCCTCCCCACCCTCACAGGGAACAATTTCTTCCTATCTAATCATGCCATAGCCTGGGCAACTAGAACAGGTTTTTAGCTGATGTCACCCAAAAGAAAAAGGTGTTCTTGGCCCCTGGGAATCTGCCAGTGATTTGGAAAACAGGAAGAAGTGGGTGAGACACTGCAGTGCAGATTTCTGGGCAAAAACTGACTTGTACATATGAAATATGCCCCTCAGCTGATGTGCTGATGCTAGGTGGAAGAGCAAATATACCTCTTCAGAGCTGAATATTGTGAGGATTTGAGTATTTCCACTTAATCAAAGCACACCTGTGATCATGGATGTTGCTGCTGAGGTTCTGTGGTGAGAAGGAGAGTTGGTGTTGACTTTGCAAGCCATGATCCTCTTAGAGGGCTTTGGCTCTTCTCTGCGGGCGGGGAATTCACTGAGCTGCAGCTCAGTGGCTTCCCAGGGTGAAGGCAGAAGTCTCATGCCTTTTTTGGGAGTGTCTCTTTGGATTAGAGTTTCTGTTACAGGAAAGATGAGATATCAGAGAACAATCATCCCTACTCCAGTCATCAAATACCAAACCTGGAAAGAACTAAATTTTATCATTCTTCTACAGGGCTTTTGGGGGTTTTTGCATGTTCACAAAATAGAATTATCTGACACACGGCATTAAGAGAGAGTCCAGATGCTCCACAAAGACCTCAGAGTGGTCTGGGCCTGAGCCTTCAGTACTGGGAGCTCCAGACGGACCTCTGCTTAGAGCTAAGCAACAAAAAGCTCCAAAAATATCTTATAGTAAGCCAGTACCCATGTTTTAGCTCAAATGATTGCAATGTGCATGAGTACACAACAGCAGAGTTTGCAAAGTCTTTCTGTGTTTGCACTGAAGTTTTTCACACATTGCCTCCCACACCTACATTTTGCATTTTTTTTTAATATAGTTGAAATACTGTTGCCTGAGCTACTTCTCTGCAGATTCAATTATTTGTTCAGCAGCACCCAGAAAATTCTGCAGTGGGGGAAAAAGCTTAGCTGTCTTGGCTTCAGAATGTTACAGCCTGACCATGTTTTATGGTGCACAGCCTGTCTTCCACACATTCCCCATGTGGGCAGTGAAACAGCAATGTCCCCTGAGTGAGGATGGAGCACAGTCCTGCTTTACCTGGAGTGGAACTTGGCCAAATCATTCTGGAAGCTGGTAAGAGGCAAGGGAGACACTTGTAGAGCAGTGTTCAAAGGCCAGTTGGTAGAACAGGCTTTGTACCTTTTTTCACCTTAGAAAATGCAGTTATCTTTCTCACAAAGTGTGTAGGGAACAAAGACCCTGCAGGGGACACAGCGGTGGCCAGGGGTGACACAGTGGCCTAAGAGCAGGAGGGTGATGTTCCTGTACTTGAGGAGTGTTGCACAACCTGGTGCTGCTGCAGGTTATCTGCTGGATCAGCTGCAGTTTGTGGGCGCACGCAACCTGGGATTGCGAAACACTTTGTGATTAACATGGAGAGAGCTGGGTCACAGCTGGGGAAAGCCTGTCCAGGGCCACACAGGCCTTGTCATGCCTCTGCTCCAGGCGGGTCGTGGCCATCTGGAAGCAGGAACACGTCTCCATAGCCCACTGGAGAGCAGGGCCAGGAGCAAACCAGCCAAACAAAAGAACTGGCGATACCAGCAGTGTTCAGGCAGATGAGAACCTGCACCCTGAGCAGGTTTTCTGCCAGAGTCCCCCATGGCTTCTCCAAACCCTCCATTCCTCATAATTCCCTGCCCTATTTTCTGCCTGATGGTGAAGGATGAAGAATCACATGTGCAGCATCTCAGGAGCCACCTTCCCAGCAGCCATGGGGTATTTCAGTGTCATTTTCTCTGATCTCCTTGCAAATCCTCCTGTCTTTTGGATTTGCTGTCAAAGGTGAGGAATTGTGCCGCATTGCACCCTGGACCCGGCTGCAGCCTTGGATTTTGGAGAGCTGATCCTCTGCCTTGGGAGTTTATTTTCCACTCACATTCCTCCCTGTCTCAGTTTTGCAGGAACATTAATTTCTCCCTGGCTGGGAGGCTGGAGAAGCTGAGCTCATCAAAGGACAGTGAGCCAGGGCCATCAGAGCTACTGAGCTGATTATTCTTCTCCTGGAATAGCTGGGTTTGTGTTCCTGGGATTCATAATGGTGCTTCCACAGAGGGTTTGAAGATAGAGAGGACCTGGTTTTGTGAGACTCCAATTTTAGCTGCATCTCATTTTAAACACCTAGTCAGGAGCATATGAAGAGCTGGCAAGTGGTCAGAGGATGTACAGGAGAGAATATCTGGGGAAATGCAGAGAAACAGCAAATGTATAGTGACTGCTCCCCTGAATATTCCCTCAATATCTTCCAATTCATGGCTCCAGCACTCCTCATGCTGGAGGCAGGATTTTTTGAAGTTAATAGCCTTGGATGGATTTTTTCTTCCGTGAATTTGTTACATGGGGTGATGAAAATCAGATGAACGAGGAAATCACATAAATGAGGGCAAGTAGTAGGCTGGAAGAGGGATGGGCAGCAGGAGAAAATGCTGACTGATGGAAAGGGGAGTTGGCAGCACACAGGGCTGTGGGGAAGTGCCCTAAAGGCAAAGGCACAACAGAGATATTTGTGTCTGAAACCAGGAACAGTGCAAAATGCAGGAAGGAAGCAGGACAAGCACAGTGGGACACACTGCCTGTCAGAGGAGTGGCAGGATAACCAAGCTTCATCCCAGGCACGTCTCTTACTTCTCTCATACCTTTGGCAGCACTGTCCCTGTTCCCTGGGTGGGGATGTGCTGGCTGCTGGCTGTGCCGGCAGTGGCAGCACTGGGGCTGGCTCTGCTCACTGACCGAACAGGAGGTGAGGCTATTTTTATCTTGCTTTTGACATGCAGTGAGGGCACTGCAGAAGAGCAGACTATGGAAAATAACTTTGTCCTGTGAGGTGGCTGATCCCCTTGAAACTGTCTGGAAGAGGAGAAAATAGATTGGCAATGACAGGCTTCATTTTCAAGTGAAGAGGATTGAGGAACTAATTACTAAAGTCAAGTGGAATGAACAGCTGAAGGGCTTTGACATGGTGAAGGCTTGGGGACAATGATTTTGAATGAAGGAGAGGTGGTGGATTTAATATATCCAAGATAGCAGGAGAGCTGGAATAGCTTCACCTGAGAAATCACTCTGCAAGGTGTCTGCAGAGGGGGATTGTGTTCAGAGGTGGTTCCTACAAGGCAAACCCAGAAACTGGACCCTGGATCAGCTGCAGATGGAGAAGTCAGGGCATCTTGAAATTGTCAGTGGTTTGTACACCTTCAAATTGTGTGTGGTTTCTACACCCTCAAATTAGGTTTGTTTTGAAATCAGCTGTGTGCCTGCCTGTTTCCAAAGGCTACCTGAGACCTCCTGCTCATGGGGCCACCTGGTAAATTCCTCCTCCCTGTCTGGCTTTCAGCATGGATTTCAAAGTAAGGCTGTGTTTAGACTTTGGCTGTTCCCTGGGGCTGGCTAGGAGAGCACTGGGCCGGTGGGTGCCAGGCCATGCCATGGTGCCCGCACAGCCCCAGCCGCATTGCAGAGCACAGCTGCAGGCAGTGCTTGGCTGATTTACTGTCCCCCAACAGCCTCCTGCAAGTTTCTGCAGGACTTTAAGGACTGTGCTGGATGCTGGGTGCTCCAGAGGGATTTTGCCTGTGTGACCCATTTAGCAGCCTGGCTGGGCGCTTCTCCCTGCAAAAACCACTGCAGCTTTCCAGTGCATTTGAAGCTTTCAGGTGAAAAAGCAGCAGTTTTCTGGCAACTGCCATGCTGAGGCTTTTCTTTACTGTTTTCAATGAATCTTGGAGAGACTTTGGGCTCTACCTGCCAAAAGAGATGACAGATCATGTTGATACCCCTGTAACAGAGGCTTTAAAGCCATGTGCCTGCTGCTCTCCTCCCTCAGCATCCCTGCTGTTCTGCTCCTGCCTTCTTCTCATTTTAGAAACCTTCCCTGTGGCAAAATACCACGTGACTTGCATTCATTTTTAGGTTAATTTTTTGGTGGCCAAGGATGCTCCTGATCAGGGGAATGTGGCTGCCTGGAGACCCTCTCTGCTGCCCCATGGTGTCAGCTCTGCCTCAGCTCATGGAAAACCTCCCTGACCGAGGAATGCATTTGGATTCCAGCTCCTGCTGACACTTCTGTATGTCTTAATCTGGATGAGTCACTTTGGGGGGAGCCTCTGTGTCTCTTCTCCCTAACAATTTCTTCCAGCTCCCCATGAAAAGCACCATGGGAGCCCTGAGTGCAACCAGCAGCGAGGCTGCGCTGTGCAGCAAGGGATCCTTAAGGAACTGCAGAGCAGTTGATAAATTAAAAGCCATTTCATTATAGGAAATGAATGTTTAATGAGCGTGGGATGACGTCTAGACAGCCCTTTGGTTCCAGGCTCTCCGTGGTCTTGGAGGAGGGCTCAGCTGATGCAGCCAGCAGTGGCTCAGGGCCAACAGGAAAGTTTGGCAAAGCTTTTGTGGCAGTGAGGTCCCCCTGTGGGACAGACATCCTGGCACAGCAAGGATCTCCTGCCTTCACATCTTCTTGCTGCTGCTGTCCCTTGTGCCTCTCTGGGCAAAGCCCCAAGGAGCTGTGGCCACAGAGGGACGTGCTGGCACAGGGGAGGCTTGGCCCCATGCCTGGCCCCAGCCCGGAGCACACAGCCACACTCTCCTGCTAGATGGCACCTTGCCTGAGGAGGCTGCAACATCCACACAATGGGAATGGACATGCCAGCCTTTGCCATGTCATGGGCTCTGGAGTCATGACACAAAACCTGGGCTGAGCTGGGGACAGCCTGGCATGGTGGGGGTGAGGGGGTTATAAGCCTTTGCATCCTGCCCGGAGGAAATTATTTATGGCTACAGAAATGGGGTTTCAAGTGCAGAAATTAGAATGTAGGTCCCCAAACTATTCCCATGCCATGCTGGAGGTGCTGATTGTCCCCTACTGAAACCCCATGCTGCTGATGTCATAAGTCCTGGCTGGCTGGTGGGGGAGGCAGGAGCACATCTGATCCTCCTCAAAAGCTCTCCTGCTCCCATCCCAGTGCAGAGGCTGCTGGCTCACGGTGCTCACCCTGTCTCAGGGCAAAAATAGACAAGAATATTGAGGCCTCTTGGCAGTGGCAAGTTGATGGAAATAATGCACTTTTTCTTCATCACAGGGCTGCCTGCTTGGCTCTGGGGGTGGCAGCAGGGGACCAGCCTGAGGTGCTGCCATGCACAGCCCAAGAGATGCTGGTAGGACCCCTCTCTCCATGAACCCACCCTGCTTTGTCCCCTCTTTGTCACTGGCAGTGTCCCCTGTGTGGATTCCCAGGCCAAGGAAGTGCTTTGCTGTTCCTGGAGCTGGTGATGGGGGAAATGGTCTCTGGGACGCCTCACTGTCCCTGTAAAGCTGCAGGGATGGGACTGATGCTGCAGGAGCCGGTACTGGACACAGAGCTATGCACATGGCTACCAGGGGAGCTTCTTGGCATCCCTGGGATGCTGGGTTCAGAGATTTCCTTTGTTCCTGGGCCTCCCCTGACCATCCCTTGGAGCAGCCCTAAGTTTTTGGAGAGCAGGAGAGGGCACCCAGGTTCTGCAGTGTGATGTCCCCAGGAACAGTGGCCTGGAGTGCCTAAGAGGAAAAAAAAAAATGGAGGAAGATGTATTCTTGCTTTCCCACGTGTAGGTAGCAGTACAGTCTCCTTCTGTGGGGCATTTCACTCCAGCTTTCGCAAACCCTGGTATTTCTGTGGGGAGGGTGAGCATCTACAAACCACTCTGCCAAAAGCCTGTCAGCTTGTGGCACATCATATTCTGGTGTCTCAGAGGGTTGATGGGACTGGGGACAGCATGTGAGGCTGATGGGAAGGGCTGGGTGTCATCCGATTTTTTTGTTGTTGTTGTTTTCAACCTCCTTCAGCTGTGTTTTCCCTCCCTGTTTTGTCAAGGCATTTCCATACAGGTGTGAGAGGTTGGGAGAGCCATGGGCATGGCACCATGCTGGGGAATTCAGTGGGAGGGGACTTTGTGGAACTGGTCTCCTGCCCTATCTCTACAATGGACACAATGGAGAAACAAGAATTGCTCAAAAGTGTAATGAGTTTTAGCTAGTCTCAGACCTCCTAGACCTGAACTCTTGTCTGAGCTCTTGCTACTCAGAAAGCTTGGGCAGCATTCCTGTGGAAGTGAGGGATGTTTCCCTCGTAACTTTGGCTGGAAAACTGCAGGGCAGAGCTGTGCACACTGGGAAGGTCACGGCCTTTCAGCGGAGACCTGTTGGGCTCTGGGAGCGGGTCCTGCAAGACCTGCCTGGCTGCTGGGAAAACATGTGGCTGGATCTTCCCGAGGCACTGCCATATGGCAGCTGTGAAGCAATAGCTCAGCTCCAAGCTTTGCTAACGCCCAGAAATCCTTGCTGGGAGCCGGCTCCGGTAGCAAGCCTGCGGTGAGCTGCTCTCGGCAGGAAGCAGCAACCGCAAAACTCTATATACAGCTCTCGGCAGAGCTGCTGCTGCTGCTGCTGCTTTTGAGGTGGCAAAATGAAGGTGGTGTTTGCAAAGAATCTTGCATGTCACGTTCTTCTGGAGCCAAGGCTGACACAGAGAGGAAGATCTGGGGTCTGGCTCCTGCGCACTCTCCTGGGCCAAATGTATGCTGGTGTTGGGAAGAGGTCGAGGAGTTCTGGTTGCCTCTGAAGCCATGTGGTGCTGGAGGCCACTGGGTCCCTTAGTCATGGGGAGCAGCACACATGTCTGGGGTACCAGGGGTTGTATTCTGACTGCTTGGGGCCTACTGGCTCTGCCTGTGTTTCAGCTGAGCCAGTTTGGATGATGCCATGGCTCAGGACAACAGAATGGTCTGGGCTCTTTCCCTGGGTGTAAGTTTAAAGAATTCTTAAAGCTATGGAGATGGCGGCTGTCACCCTTGGGATGGCCTCAAAGACCAGTTGTCCCCCAGTGGACATGTACTCCTTGCCTCCTCCTGAAATCAGCCCCCACATCCCACCCTTTGCCACCAGCACCCTGACCCTGCCAGCCACTGGCACAGTCAGGCTGGGCTCACCACGGGGCTGGGACTGGTGTGAGGCTGTGGCCCCTCTACCACTGCCCGTGGTGAATCCCTGTGGTCTTGCAGGACCTGCAGTCCCTGCCGCAGGCAAGTGAAGCCCTGCCTTGCCTCTCGGTGCTGTTTTGCAGAGTGGGGCTGACTACAGCTTCCTTGTGAGCCAGAACACAAAGCTCCTGAGTGCACTGGAGGACCTGCGGCACCGCTGCTCCAACCTGGCTGAGGAGAACAGCTTGCTGGTGAGCAGGAGATGCTGTCGTGGGATGCCCTGTGGAGACGAGAGTCCTGGACACAGAGAGCTGCTGTCTGCTGCGAACTCTTAGAGATCACAGAATCACAGAACATGCTGAGTGAGAAGGCACCCACACGAATTATTGAGTCCAACTCCTGGCCCTGCAGAGAACCATCCCCAAGAGTCACACCATGTGCAGGACTATTGTCCAAATGCTTGTTGAACTCATGGGATAATCTGGGCAGGGCCAGAGGACAAAGAAGGTCTAGGTGCTTTGGGTCCCCTGGGTGCCTTCATGCTGCAGCCGTCAGCTGGAGCTGGACCCTTCCCCGCAGTGCAGAGCAGGGCTGGGCAGGGGAGGGGAAGTCACTCTTGCTTCCTCTGGAAAAGCAAAAACACTGATTCACTCAGCCTTGGCTCTGGGTGACAGTGCAGCACTGCCCCCTGCTCCCATGACAGCCCAGCACAAAGATCCTCCCCAGCTGCACCCCAAAGCCAAGCCAGGCTGACACAGCCTGGGCCATCTTCCTTCTGCCCCCTCCCTCATCCCTGACTCCCCAGCTGGACAGCCAGGACTCTCAGGAAAGAGGGGATATTCCCCTTCTGCATCCTCCCCGGAGAGCATCACCCCTTACCCAGCCCTGCAGTGTGGGGGGTGCAACCCAGCCACACTGGGCAGATTTGATTGCTCAGCATTTCAGATTTATATTACCCCACCCAAAACACATATTTTAGATCATTTTCTTACACTAAAAGCATAAATTCAGCATGATCTGCACCTCGAGGGGTTTTCCCTTATCAGTCACCTAGATTTTAGTGAAGCACAAGCCTGTATGTCAAATTTGACTCTCAAAAATCAGCCTCAGCCTTCCAGCCCAGGCACCCGTGGTGCGCTCTCACAGGGGGAAGGAGGGAAATAATCATGAGGATCAGTCGACATGACATTTCTGCTGATGTGAAAAGACAGCACAACACATCTGGGTTCGACCTTGGGAGAAGGAGCCATTGGCAAGTGGCAGCTTATTGGAACAGACAGATAACAAATAAAAGGGATTAAGAGCGAACAGAATCAATAGGAAAAAAAAGGGAAATTTGCTTTGCAAATATCATAAAGTCCTTTGTCTCCTTCTCCTGCTCATGCTTTGGTGTCAGAACAGGAAGGACACAGATAAGCTTGCTGTGGTGGTGCAGTACAAATCCTCAGGGATGTGTTGAGTCCTGTAGTCCTGGGGAAATAAACTGAGAGGACTCTGGAAGAGAAAGCCCAAAGGGTGGGTGGCCAGGATACTCTGATGCTGGAGACATGTTGAGTCCTAGCAGAGCCTGCAACTGGGATGTTGTGGATGGAGAGGAACCATGTGGGATGGTCTGGGGTGGGGTGAGGGGCATCTCATGGGGACTGAGAGGTCACATTAACAAAAAATACCAGGAAAACACAGATTTTGGGGACTGGAGAGGCAACAGAGATTGGGATAGTTCTAGCAGAATAGGCCAAGCCCTGGCTGGGAAAAGGTCTGTGTGCCCTACATAGGTCAGGTTGAGGCAGGGATGTTGGCTCCTGAACAAAGGCTTCACCTCCAACTTCTCCTTCTGCTCTCCAGCGCAGGAGCTGCTTCCCCCAGACAGAAGAGAAGGTGAAGCACCTGAAGAGGAAGAATGCAGAGCTGGCGGTGATCGCCAAGCGCCTGGAGGAGAGAGCCCGGAAGCTCCAGGAGGCAAACCTCCGAGTGGTAGGTGCCAGGACCTGCCGCAGCTGGGGAGCTGGACTGGGAGAGCATCTCACGCCCAGGACCTTTGGGTTTCTGCTTCCATTGAGCTAGAAAGACCTTTCCTTTCTCTTTTTATTAAACCTACAACAAACATGCTTTGCATGTCGTAGTAGAGCAAGAACCACCAACCCCAGCCACCACTAGCTTCTCTACTCCTCTTGGAGGCTAGTTTGAAGGATCTCTTCCTGCTTGGTTTCTTACTGTAAGGTTATAGTTTAAAGTAATTAACTCAGCTTTCCTTGGGCAAGTCATGAAAATAATTCATCTGACTTCATCAAATAGAAACAGGAAGGATTTGAATAAGAAAAGGAGTGCGGTGAAGCAAAACAGGAAGGGGTGAGAGGCAGCTCTGTCCCATCCACACCTCGCTGGAAATGCTGCACAAGCCACAGGGCTTCTGCTTTTTCCAACCCAACAGCAGCTTGTTGTGAGCCCTGGAGTGTGTGACATGGTGCAGCAGCAGTGGGAGGTGGCTGTAGGGTATGGCATCTTGGGCACACCTTTCTGAAGAAAAGCAGGGATTGTGATGGGGAATTCAAGTCATTTAGGATAGAAAGGAGGAAGTGAAAGCTGTGCTGGAGAGAAGGTAGGGGGATTTCCTGGCACTGCTGCCCTCTCTGTCCCCAGGCACTGTGTCGCCCCTCTGTCACAGGGTTTTGGTACTTGCAAGGCAACAGATGGACTTGTCAAATACTATGTTAAGAGAAACCATTTGACATACTATGCAGACCTTTCAGCACATATACAAATACTGTTTTATTTGTTTCCCCAGTGAAACTTTGGGGTGGAGACAGTTTAGGACCTGTGCAAGTCCTAGAGAACTGACTTGCTGGGCTCCTGTGCTGGCCCAGGTGTCCTGACAGCAGCAAGTGCTGGGATGGCTGAGCCTTGTGGAGGGTGGGCTGGAGGTAGGACCAGAGAGGGGGCCCTGAGAAGCCAGGGTTAATTTGGCACGAAGTCCCTCCAGTGCTTGGTACCCAGGTCCTGTGGAGCCAGGGCCACACAGCTTCTGCACATGCATGAGATGCTTGGGAAGACCTGGGGAAGAAAACTATGCACAGAGGATTCCATGTGCCTGATCTGGCAGAAGAGGATCCCCTTCCCAGATTGTCAGGCTTTGTGCAGATGAAAATAGCTGGGCACAGAGAGGTAGAGTTAGATAAACCCAGGGACTGGATGTATCCCCACTGCCCATAGGGCTGGGGTGAACAGAGAGTTTGAGCTGCCCCTTCATCCAAGTCTGTGGTGCTGGTACCCAGTGGGAGAGCCAGCTTCAGGGATGGGGACACCCCAGGGACACTGTGCTGGTCAGCCTCAGCTCCTGCCTGGGCAGAGCCTGTACTCAGCCAGTTGCCTGTTCCTGCCTGCCCTGCTCCCCCCAAGCACACTGCCATCCCCACCTTATGCTTTCCTCCCTCCCAGGGAGCATGTGAACTCAAACTGATTTTCCTCCAGTCCTGCTTTTCTCCCAGTCCTCCCCAGCTGCACTGGCCCTGGCTGGGCTCTCCTTAGCCTATGCCTTTCCCTCGATCTTCTGCCCATCCATGCTGAAGCTCTTTCCTGCTAGAAACCCATGGAATATCCGTTTCTCTTCTTGATTTCGCCACCTCTGTCCTTGATACCATGCTATAGTTGATCCCATGCTCATCTTTCCTTCCATCCCCTCCTCTCTGCTGCCTTCTCCTGTCTTTTTCACCTCATCTTGGTTTTCTCTCCTTCCCTCCCCACTTCTGCGCTGCCTGCAGCCCCTGTGCTGGCTGTACCTATTGAGTACCTTGTCCTTCCCACCTCTTCTTTGAGCCACTTTTCCATCCA
Source organism: Chamaea fasciata (assembly GCF_029207755.1). Lineage (NCBI taxonomy): Eukaryota > Metazoa > Chordata > Aves > Passeriformes > Sylviidae > Chamaea > Chamaea fasciata. The sequence continues at coordinate 422,287 of NW_027094106.1, read as the reverse complement.
GCCTTTCCTCTTCTACTTTTCTATAGGTCTGTCCTGCTCCTCTGTCTGTCTGTCCATCCGTCCGTCCGTCCGTCCTTTTGGGCCAGGCTGCATTTTTGACAGTGCTCCCTTTGCGTGGTGATGGGGTGGTGGTTATTGAACACCAAAGGGTGGTGGAGTGGTGTTAAGGAACATCAAAGGGTGATTGGGTGGTGGTTATTGAACACCAAGGGGTGATGGAGTAGTGGTTATCACGCACAAACCCACCTCACTGCTCTCTGGTGTAGGTAGCTGCTCCAGTGCCTCTGAAGGGCTCCAGCCTGGAACTGTGCAAAAAAGCATTTGCCCGCCAGCGTGCGAAGGACCTGACAGAGCAAGCCAGTGCTCTCCTGGCAAAAGACAAGCAAATTGAAGCTCTGCAGCAGGAATGCCGGGAACTGCAGGCTAAACTCTTGGCAGGAAAGGTGAGACACTTTGGGGGACATCACTCCGGGCCTGGGTACAAGCGCAATAGCTGTGATGGAAACCAGGCTCTGGGAAGTGGTGTGAGGGAAATTAGTCTCAAGTGGAGGCTGAAAATAGGGGAGGGGATTTGATGTGTGAGCTGAATGGGACACTTTGGGGAGTATGTGGCAGAGACTGTCCAGATCTCTCTAGAAGAGTGTGTTGGGGGACACCCAGCTTGTCCCTCCATCAATTCATGGATCTGAGCTGCCATTTCCAGCAGTGACTTAAATTCCTTCCCTGGAAACCCCCAAGAAGCCACAGACACAGGGTGACTTTTCAAAGGGCTGAACTGCAAGCAAGATGTAGAAGCAGGGCATTCTTTTAAAGCGTTTCTTTGAGAAGCCAACCAGCACATTCCCAAAAACTTGTCTAGATCCCAAGCCTCGAGCTGCAGCTTTCTGAGGAGTCACAGCCACCATGAGACTTGTGATAACTTAGTGCCTCCTGACATGTTTATGACGAAGGCTACAAATGACCAGGCAGGGCTGGGTGTTCATGAAACCATCCCCAGTGCTGGTGTCTGCTCCTGGGCTGGTGATCTGCATTTCCCTCAGTACCAGCACAGGCCATGCCAGTATAAATGGTGGGATAAAGTGGTAATTCAGCTCATCCCGAGATCTAGGACTGGTCAGGTGTGTCACTTCTGCAAAGCTCTTCTCTGTGATGGCTCTGAAAGAAGCCTCTGCGGACAGCTGGGGCTGGGTGAGATGGTTCCCACTCCAGATGACTAAAGCAACCTGTTCTGGGCATCTCAGTTGCATCTTTGAATCCCAAACTGGATGCTTGCAGTTTAGGTCAGTTCAAATCTCCAGAGGACCTCAGTAACACTTGAGCCCATGCTGTTTTCTCCCTGTTTTGCTAATGCAAATGTGGTCAAATGCCACCCTACCTCCCTGCTCCCAGCCAAGCTGAACACTTGCATTTCTACCTGTCTTAATCACGTGGTATGTAGGTGACAAACACTTCCTAACTGAAAACAGCTTTATTTTTGTCCCTGAGCTCCCCATATGTTCAGTTTAACTACAGGTTTGAAGGTGTATTCTCAGTCTTTCCCTAATGTAGATCTAGTCAGGATTAGTACAGTGGGGTGTATTTGGTGTTTGTACAGAGCTGCTCCATTGATCTTTCCTGGCATCAAACCACGGGACAAACTTATCCAAGTCTTTCTGTGCTCTGCAGTGCCAGCAAGAAGCTTCCTTCCCATTCCTTTGATTTCTCATCTCAGGCCCCCATAGAAAGGGGAACAGACCCTTTCCAAAACACTCTGATTTTCCTAGCAGAGTGTGCTGGGCAACCTTAACCTGCTAGGGACAGGAGAGTGACAGATTGCAAAGGACTGTGACAGAAATGGGAGAGCAAGATTCGTTCCTGTCCAAGAAAAAGCACAGGGGTACAACCCCCACGGCTGACAAATTCAGTCACTGCCTTCCTAGGCTGACCTGGGTGACCACCGTGTCCCGGAAGGTGACCCTGTCTGTGGCACCAGCAACCAGGACATTGGTGCCTGAGCAAGGAATCCACAGAAAAGAGAGCAATATAGATCATTCTGTCTGATCTTGTTTTTCCCATTTCTCTTCCAAGCAAACCGCTCATTAAATTTTAATTTCCAGCTACTTAAAATTCCAAATTCCCCTAATCTGTCTGCAGCATGCAAAATGCATTATGCCAGTGAACGGTGTTTTATACAGAGATATGATGTGCACGCTCAGAGTTTGTAACCAAATCAATTTTAATCTTGGGTATTTAAATCAGTGGAAATTTTTCAGTAGCTATGAAATGGATCTACTCAGTTTCCTCGCAGTAGCAGGACTCACAACCTGCACCCTGGGCTGCAAATACATTGGCCTTGTTTTGCAAAATCAGGGCTCTTAGGATAGAATAAAATAATTTCCTGAGATCATACTCCAGTGATCTGCTTCCAACCAAACCCCGGTTCCAGCTAAATCCAGGCCGCAATTTCTTGCAGCATAGATTCTTGGAAGTGGAAGACTGGGGGCAACAGCTGCAGGGGATGGGTATAATAGAAGCTGAGGGGAGGACTGAGCTTTTTTCCTACTCCCTTGTTCCCCCAGCCTCCAGAGGCTGGCTGTTGGGAATAGCTGTTTTTTTGTGGTGAGGGAAGGGAGAATTTATACATAGCCCCAGCCAATTCTGTTTAAAGAACTACTACACTGATAGCCTGAACATGGGTCTGGCACAGAGGGGGTCCAGCTGCTCACTTCTTGAATCTATAATCAGTTCCCATTAATGCTGCTTCAGTTTCCCCCTTGCAGCATGAGAGTAACCATGGTTCTCTCCACAAATTGCATTTATAAAGCATGCACTATTTTTAGGGCAAATAAGAAGCAAACAGGGAAGTAGATTAAATTTGTCCTGTATACCAACTATGTCTTGAATTCTCTGGCTTAGCAGCTTTCCAGGGGAATGAACAATGTCTCCTCCAGCACCAGATTTTTAAAGACAGGTTTTCGTAACCTGATTTCGTACATATGGACATGCTGGTACATGTTTCTTCAGCTTCTTGAAATCTGGAAACCTTTGAAGAATCAAACAAGCTGGTGACATATTCTCCTCGGTTTTGTGAGAGTCAGATTTTGCTGGTTTCCTTCAAAAGCTGCTGTGTTTGGGTCGTGAGTGGATGGGAGTGACCCCTTGTGCTACAGATAGGTGTCCATCACACATACTGTCTTGACAGGGGAGAAATTCCTAAAAGAATGTTAGGAAACCAAATATTATCCTGAGGAAGAACTGACCAAATCCCAGATGTTCTTCATTCCTGCAACCTCTCAAATCCCAGTGCTTGCCAGCACTCACACCAAGGAATAAAGAAAACGGAGTGAGCTCTGGTTTGGCTGGGCTGTGAAATGATATCCTACCACGCTCCCTGCTGGCATGTGCTGAGATGACGCATGCTTGGAAAAGCCCGGCACATCATGCTGGGAGAGCTGCAGGAGCATTACAGGCTGGGTTTTATCTGCACAAGGAAGAATGTATTTGCATAAAGGATGTAAAGTGAGTTTTGAGGCTTTGGAGACCCAGGAATCAGCCATGTGTGTGTGCCACACTACCTGGGTTTTTCCAGCCTCTCCTCTTTTGGGTTTGCATGTACAATGTGATATATCCCACCTTTTGGATCTTGTCAGTGCCATGGTTGGTTTCCTACAGGATGACCCTCGCTGCATGAACGTCATCGAGTTTGACCGCCTGCTGCGGGAATCCCAGCGAGAGGTGCTGCGGCTCCAGAGGCAGATTGCACTCAAGAATTTCAAGGAGTGCCTGCTTTCCTCCAAAATGAGCTCAGGCAGTGCCATGCCCAATGCTGCCATGCATCTGGGACCAACAAATTCCTGCCTCAAAGGTGCACCTCGACCGAAGGAGCCCTTGGGAGACCCAGCGCTGGGAGGGAGAGCTCGCAGGGAGGTGAGACAAGTGGGTCAGCGATCGGAAAGTCTGGCTATTTAATTACTTAGTTAATTGCTGTTCTTAGGGAACTTCACTTGGAGAAGGCGAGGGCTGTGGTTCACATCCGCTGCAAATAGGCACAGTGCTGGTTTCCAAAGGAACGGATTCCAGCACCAGGTCTCAGGGTGAGGAGGGACTTGGATGCTGCTGGCAGCCCACAGCAGCACAGGGACACTGAGCCGTGCCAGGAGTTCAGTTCTGCTCATTTTCCCTAGCACAGGCCTCCCGTGCTGTGTTTATCCACCTAGGAAACCAGGTAATGTTTCTTCTTTAGAGAATCATGGAACAGTTTGGATTGAAGGGATCTTAAAAGTGCATCTCATTCCACTCCCTGCCAAGGGCAGGGATACCTTCCACTATCCCAGGTTGCTCCAAGCCCTGTCCAACCTGGCCTTGGACACTGCCAGGGTTGGGGCAGCCACAGCTTCTCCGGACAATCTGTGCCAGGGCCTCCCCACCCTCCTAGCCGGGAATTCCTTCCCAATATTTCATCCATCCTGCCCTCTGGCAGCGGGAAGCCATTCCCTGTGTCCTGTCCCTCCATCCTTTGTCCAAACTCCTTCTCCAGCTCTCCCGGAGCCCCTTGAGGCGCTGGCAGGGGCTCTGAGTCCCCCTTGAGCCCTCTCTTCTCCAGGTGAACATCCCCAGCTCTCCCAGCCTGGCTCCAGAGCAGAGGGGCTCCAGCCCTCAGAGCAGCTCCGTGGCCTCCTCTGAACTCCGTCCAACATCGGCCCCCCGCAGCCGGAGGCAGCTCCAGGCAGTGTCACCAGAGCAAAGGGGCAGAATTCACCGTCGCCCGGTGTCGCCGGGGCCCGGTCCGGTGCCGCCGCGCCCCGAGGCGCCGGGGCTCCGCCGCCCCTCGGCCCGCAGTGGTTCAGCCCGACAGATCCGGGGCGGCCTCAGGGCGCCGCCCCCGGCGCGGCCGCGCAGCCGCCAGCTGAGGCCGGGCCGGGGCCCGACGGGACTGCGCTGGGCCGGGGCCGGGCCGCGGGGCCTCGGACGGGGCCGCGCCGTCGCCAGGTAAGGCTGGGCTGTGCCGGGCGGCCGCGAGGCCCCGCCGGGGAGCGGCTTCGCCGAGTGCGGCGGGTCGAGGCGGTGTCTCTGCGGGGCCGGGCCGCGGGTGCCGCTGTGATCCCCCCCACCCCCGGGGCGGAGGGTCAGGGATCTCCGAGACGCGGGCTCAGGACGATTTGGCTTCTGGGGGCTCTGCCGGTTTCTTCCCGTGTTTTCAGTGTGATAGAATCCCATATCCCCCCGTGGGAGATCGGGCTGCGCAGCTTCCCCCTACCTTCCCTCCAGCTGCTGTCGTTTATTTTCCCCCGGCTCTTACAGCAGATGCATTGAATATTTATTCCTTGTGCGCCTCCTCCAAGTCACTCCTGGATCTATAAACCCCTCTCCTTCAGCCTTTTTTTTTTTTTTTCTTTTTGTTTTATTCCAGTCTCTTCCATTATTCAATGTTCATCGTTTTTGTCTCCCTCCTTTGTGTGTTTTCTCTGTCAGCTTTATGTTGGGGAAGCAGCATGGAGCAGCATCCCGGACGCTGTGGCATTGATTTATATGATAGCACAATGAAGTTTTCTCTTCCTTTCCCAAAAGATCTCTTTACCTTTTTGTCTAAGCACTTTTTATTAAGCCATCATTAGTTTCTGTAATCACTCGGTGTCACGAGGCCCTCATCACTGTTTGTCTCTGCTACATCAGTACGTGCAGAGCACAATTCCTGCTCCCTCTTTCAGCCCTCTCATTTTTACTGAGTATTTACCCAAGAGAAAATCCTCACTCGCCCCGTGGTGGCTCTGTGTCTACAGACACCTGTTAAAGGACTGCAGCTGAATGTCTTCTGAGCACCCAAGCAGGTTCCTACTGGGTCTCCCTCACCCAATTACTTGCTGACATCTTTAAAAAACCTCTTTATAGATCTGTGAATATGTTTCCCCTTGCCACAATGTGAATTTGTTTGGGTTTTTTTAAAGTATTTGTCTTTTACGCTATTTCTATCAGTTTGCTCAGAACTGGTGTCAAATGTACTCATCTGTCTTTCTACAGATGTCTACTGAAATATGCTTAAAACTCTGGAACACTCTTAAAGCATGGCATTTGCCATCTGTCAGGTGTTATGTGTTAAGGCAGTGTTGGAGAAGTGACTTGCTGCACGTATTGATTCCCACTCTGTTCCCTCTGAAGTGAGGGATTCGGTTCATGCCAAAGGGGTTTTTGAGCCCTGGGGTGAATATTATGTAATCTTGGTGGTTTGTTACTGTTTATGTTCTTGGCTTCTATAGTTCTTACAGACATTTCTGTTTGAGAGAAGTTCTCAGCCTTGTTCTACATAGTTTGAGATTTCAGCCCCCATTTTCCCCCCAAATTCTGCTGTGATGAAGAGGGATGCACAGGTGGTTTTTTTCCCTCTGCCCTGCCTTGGCCTTCCTTGAATGACCCTTCCATACCTTGATTTCCACCTGATCCTGCAGGTTCTGTCAGACAAAATGGCTTTTCTCATGCATGTGCTTTTTTTCTCTAACTCAGGAGAGTCTGTCCTCACTGCTAGAAGATTTTCTGGCTGACTGATAGGTCAGCAAGGCTAAATCTCACAGCACTGGTGAAGGAAGGAGGCTGTTGCCAGTCCCTTGGCTGAGCCCTGTACCATGGAGCACCCTAGGCTGGAGCTCCAGGAGCAACTGAGGAAGCTGGGAAAGGGGCTGAGCCTGGAGAAAAGGAGGCTCAGGGGAGACCTTGTGGCTCTGCACAACTCCCTGACAGGAGGGGACAGCCGGGGGGGTCGGGCTCTGCTCCCAGGTGACAGGGACAGGAGGAGAGGGAACGGCCTCAGGCTGGGCCAGGGGAGGCTCAGGTTGGGCATCAGGAGGAATTTCCCCATGGAAAGGGTGGCCAGGCTTTGGTGGGACTGCTTAGGGAGGTTTGGTGTTCCCATCCCTGGAGGAGTCCAAGGAAGGCCTGGACATGGCACTCAGTGCTCTGAGCTGGGGACAAGGTGGAGATTGAGCGCAAGTTGGACTGGATGGGCTTGGAGGTCTTTTCCAAACACGGTGACTCTGGGATTCTCTGAAATACCAGTTTGAAACTTAGTATGAGCAAGGTGATTGAGAAACGAAAAAGTCTCAGAAACATTTCCACAGGGCTATCCCCCAGTTAAATACAGGTTTCACAGCAGACCTGAAAGCTTCCAAGCACTGGGACCCTTGAGATGCAGGGGGTTGGGTGGAGGATCCCAAGATTTCCGTGTGCTGATTGGTGCTCAGACTGTCGGACTCTGCACTGAACTTTATTCCATGGATGATAGGGAACAAGGTTCACATGGGAGGTGATTTCAGAATTTTTGTTGTAGCAAAAAAGGAGACATCCTTGGTAGGCTGATCTTGAGTGTGAGCTCTTGGAGCTCTCAGGCTTTCAGCAGAAGAGCCATGAATATCGATGCAGATAAAACCTATGTCTTTCAAGGCAAAAATACGTTAAAAATCACATCCTAGATATAGTGCTTAGACACTGCCCTAATGACCAGCTGTACAGGGAGCTCAGACCTCATCCCATGGAACCCTCAGCACTGAAGGTGTTCAGAGTGAAATGAGGAACCCCATGTCTGAGGAGAGGTCAGCTGAAGGCTGGGGCTGAGATGCGTTCATAAAGTCCTACTGCTTTCTCACAGTACAGGTTTGCTTTGGTGATCTTAAAGATCTGTCCCTAAAGTCTGTTTATCAACACTAAATTTACAGTTAATGTTTAAAATCTTGTCATGGCCCTTTTTCTTCTCTGTGTCTCAGTCTTTGCGCTGCAGTCAGGGCTTATTCTGGGCAGACGATGTCAAGTATCAGCCAAGAGCAAAAATTCAGAAGATTAAGGTGTATTTGTCTGTGACCCAAATGAAGAGGCATTTTGTTAGAAACTTGTGTTCAAATGTGTATATAAAGTGTCTCCTTTCATCTGGTTTGATGGTGGCACATAAGCCATTGGCACTGCTGCCATTTGAGCCCTTCCCAGCTACCAGCAGACGTGGGATATGCTGCATTTGTCGGTAGTGTTTGTCTGTTCTTCACTGCCCTTAGATTCTGACATCTTCACTTATTTCTGCCCTTTGTGGGCGGTGTTCTCCTCTCTGTGTCGCTTTGGGGAGGGCCGTGAAAAGTGTTGCTGCTGCCTCTCATTGAGTCATTAGGTGAGGCACAAATGGGAGCTTGGATCTGAGAGCTTCCAGGAGTCCACTGTTCCTCGGGGGCGCTTCAGTCAAGCTGGGCTGGTTGGCACTGGGCTCCAGGAGATTCCTAGCACAGAGATCCCTGGCAACTGTCCAGCTTTCTCCATGTCAAGCGGTGCAGCTCAGAGATCAGGAGTTCCCTGTGGAGCATTGCTTTCTTGGATGGTACTGCCAGGAAAGTCCCTTTTCCCTTAGTGTGCTCTGTAGTCTCAGGTTGTCTCTGAGTTCTCTTGCATCTCTTCTGCTTTCAGGTGGAAGCAGGTGTGCAACCACTGGGACCTGCTTCTGAAGGACATGAAAATTTTCCTCCCAAAAATGCAGTAACAAACCAGGAGAGCAGCAAACAGATACAGCAGCTGGTGAGTTGTGAACCTGGTTTGAGGGAAGGAGTGTGCTACTTTCTTATTTTCGCTGGGGATTTCACATGTGCAATCCAGGTAGAGATTTTGGGGTCTGAAGTGTTTTTAAGTGTAGCTGCTCTGCAAAAGTGGGAAGGTCAGGGAATTGAGAGGAAAACACAGGCCATCTGCATCCAGAGTGCTGCTGGGTGGCAGCTCCAGGTACTGGACTGACAGGGGAATGTGTCACACTCAAATGAGAGGGAAACATGCCAGTAGGTTCTGTGCTGTGTTTGGTTTAGACTTACTTGTACTGGGGACAGATGTGGATGAGGAATGTGTCCCTTGTGAATTATTCCACCGATTAAGACAGTGCACTGGGAGGTTTAGCAGCTCCTGTCGATCTGAGGGGTAATGAGTAGCTGCAGATCAAGAGCATGTCTGTGCTCTGTTAGGTGTCACTGGAATTAGAAGGAGGTAAAATAGCGCAGCTGGTGTTTAAACATGAAAATTTTATACAACTCTGTTGTTTTGTCCCCCACACCTTGTCCTCTCTACTGTTCTGTATAAATAGGAACAATCCATGCATGTGGGAGCAGAACTGTTTCCAGACTGAAGGCTTGGGGAAGAGAGGAATAGCTATTTTATTTTTCGATTTTCCTAACTTTTAGAAAAATCTCCATTGGTTTCTGCATTGTTTTAAGTTTGTCACGAAGAGATTTTTGTAAGAAAATAAAAATAACTAATGCAGCGCCAGGTCTGAGAGCCTGGGCTTGAATTTCATATGCATTGTAGGAGTGTAGCTTTGCTGATCTACTTCTGCTTGTTTCGTGCAGGAAGTTGAACTCAAGAAAAAGCGCAAAAAATGTGAAAACCTTGAGCATGAAGTGAGGAAAAAGCATAAAAGATGCAAAGAACTAGTAAGTGTTCTTGTTGCCTACTGTTATGAGCATAATGGGAGAATAGAGGTTAAGCTGTTGTGTGCCTCTTTGGTTTCTCTTCAGTTCATGTTAATTAGGAGTCACCAGTGTTTCTCTTTATTTGAACAGTTTCACAGATTTGAGGCTCCAGCCCTTATTTAGTCTTTCAGCTACCTGTGGGCTGAGTACAGCTACACAAATCACTGGATGAAATTCCGTGGCCTTTGCTAATTTGGAGAGATACTTAACCATTTTCACAGGCATTCCAGAAAGGTATTGAAATGGTAATAACACCATCCCACTGCCATTTTCTTGTGCTTCTTGTTGGCTGTTTAGTTCCAGGGAGGTTTTGCAGCTCACAGCATAGCATCTGGATTTCTCCTTTCTATTCCTGCTTTGCTTTGCTCGAGAAATCACAGACTGGTTTGGGTTGGAAGAGACCTTTAAGGTCAGCCAGGTCCAGCCCCATCATTCAGCTCAGGGCTGGGTTCTGTTTGGGCAGTGCTACTCACTGTTGCTTCCCAGCGCTCAAGCGGCATCCCACCAGCATCCTGCACCATCAGGAAACAGGAGCAGTGGAGCTGCTCTGCAGGATAATCTGGGAGAATTAGACAGAGGGCCTTGGTGTAATTCCTGCTCTTTCTGGACAGGAGATCCAGCTGCAGGAGGTGCAGAGTGAAAATGCACGACTGGCCGAAGAGAACTTGCAGCTGAATGAGAAGGCTGGGTGGGCAGGACAGGTAAAAGCCGTGTCTTTGTGAAGTTGGCAGCATTGGCTTCTGCAAAACTCTGCTAAGAGCATGCTGTCTCAAGTTTCCAGCTCAGTAATGGTCATGTGGTGTTCTGGCCTTCTGTTTCCAGCTTCTTCTCTGGACAAATCTAATGCACAAGAGTTAGAAAGTCATTTGTCAGTCCTATGGTGCCAATTTGCCACCATGCATAAGGCTTCCTACATATTTAATAACTGCTCTACATAGAAACATTTGTCTTTGCTTGTGTTGCTGGTAGTTGCCAAGCCATAGTGCACCCTGGAACTAAAAATTCCTTGTGGTAAGTGGAGGAGGCAAAGATGGTTTCAGCAGGCTACTGAATATTCTGTCCTGTTCTCTGTGTTTAATCCTACCATGTAGGATTAAAAATGCTTACAGATCTTGTGCTTGTTTTTTTTTATCTCTTTGTTGTGTAGCCTGTTCCTATCCCAGTCTCTTTCTCCTTGCAAAAGGGGAGGGGAGACGAATCTAGGGAGAGAAGCAGTGTGCAAATAAAGTGTTACACATTGAGGCTTGATACAAATGCTCATTTATTTGTTTTAAGTGAAAACCTGTGGGAGAGGAGGTGCCTAATTTTGGTGTCATTGCCAACAGAAAGCACAGAAATAAACTTGGTCTCTGTCGTTTTTACAAGGAACACATATGGCTGCTTGTGCTCACTGAAAATCCTTTCCCTTCAGGTTGAATCTGAGAATGCTGACCTGAAACTGCAGGTTGTTTTAGTGACTCAGGAACGGGATTCAGTAATTCAGACGAATCAAGGACTCCAAACCAAGCTGGAGAATCTAGAGCAGGTGCTGAAGGTCAGTGGCATCTACATGGCTGGAAGGACTGTCCAAACACCTACTGCTGCCTTTGAATGGCACTGGTTGTCTCTTTGCCTTTTTTGACCATTCTTTTGTCTCTGTGCTTCCAGTGGGAATTCTGCTTCTGCAGGATCCTGGGCAGAGGTGCTTTGGAAAGGCTGCTTCAGGGATTTGGGTGGGAGATAAGGTGGCCATCACTGATTTGAGGGTTTTCTGTGACAGTGTTGCTCTGTCTTGTCATGGGAATTTCTTACTTAGTGCAGTGATGGCATGAAATACAGGCCCTGTTTTGGCTTTGTGGCCATTGGTAGAACACAGGACAGAGTTTCAGTAGTGTCACCCCTCAGCTGTGTGTGCCTTGTCCTGCAGCACATGAGAAATGTGGCTGAGCGGCGGCAGCAGCTGGAAGTGGAGCACAAGGAAGCACTGCTAGTCCTGCAGGAGAAGCAGGAGGAGGTCCGGCGGTTGCAGCAGGTACGTGGATTGTGACAGGGGGACTTTTTCCTCTCTGAATGAACTCCTGCACCTTGTTTCCTCTGGAGGCGTGCATGGAGGAGGTACATGTGAGTTACATGTACAGGTTTACCAGGTAAGAGAACTTGAGTCCAGGTACGCTCTGGTACCTGAGCAAAGTGAGGGGCTTTCCTTGTGAATGTAAGTTCTGTCCTCTCACTTCTGTATGTCCAGAGCCCAGAGATGTTTCCAGACTGTACAGTGGTTTAAATCATAAAATCATGGAATCAGTAAGATTGGAAAAGCCCTCCAAGATCAAGCCCATCTGTTCCCCCAGCACTGCAAGATCACCAATGATCCTTGTCCCCAAGAGCCACATCTACACAGCTGTTAAACTGCCCCGGGGATAGTGACTGCACCACTGCGCCGGGCAGTCTGTGCCAGGGACTCTGAAGAAATTTTCTCAATATTCGGCCTGACTGTGCCCTGGCACGGCTTGATGCCACTTCCCCTTGTCCTGTCCCTTGCTCCCTGGTAGCAGAGCCCAACCCCCTTCTGGCAGCACCCTCCTGTCAGGGAGTTGTGCAGAGCCACAAGGTCTCCCCTGAGCCTCCTTTTCTCCAGGCTGATCCCCTTTCCCAGCTCCCTCAGCTGCTACTCACCAGACTGGTGCTCCAGTAGTCTACAGTGGCCTACCAAGGTAGCATGGCAGTAGAAGTGAACTCAGGTTGACTGCTTTCTGATTTACTCCCTTCCTTATTTTTCCTTAGGCACAGGCAGAGGCAAGAAGGGAACATGAAGGAGCAGTACAGCTTCTAGAGGTAAGACAGAAAAAAACGAGGGATTAATGGCTCCAGATTTGGTACCTTTTGTTTATAATACCAGTTTGGGTGCCCTGGGTTTTGTTGGTTCTTGAGCAAAATGCTGTAGTGCCTTGATGTGATGCAACATGTTGCTGCAGTGAAAGTAAAATTGGGGCGAAGTTCATGGAATAATATCCTGGCCTGCTCAGTCCTTAGATAGGTTACTTCTTTCAGATCATGCTCAAAAACTCTTTTAGAGGTGCATTTATTAATCAAACTCAGATCTACCTGTTCCATTTTCCAGCATCATGTGAAAGGAGAATACTTGTGTCCATGGAATTTAAAATTCCTCTTGTGTATGTGTGCTCTATTTGTTTTATTAGGGAAAAATAAGAAAAAATATTAGGGGAAAATAGGAAAACCTGAGCATAAGGAGTGGTAAAGCTTGAGGTAGCTCCCTTGTCCCATTTGCCCTGACATCCACACAGGGAATGTGCTTTGGCTGGTGGCTGACAGTGTACCAGTGCAGCCTGGCAGATGTGCTGAACACTGCTTTGAGGTTGTTTGGCATCAGCTCAGTGTCTGTCAGGGTGACTTTGGAGAAAACATTGGATTCCTGGAGCTGCAAAGGCCCAGCGCCAAACCCTGGAACTTGATGTGACAGCTTAGTGACTGCAAGAGGATTGGGTGTGGTGGCAAGGGGATCATCTTTTGCTCTCTCAGAGGTTTTCTGAGCACTGTAACATCTGAGATGAGCAGAAGGTCATACTGTACCCCCAGACAGTGAGATCTGTTGGGGCCATGCTCCCATCTCCAGTGGTGGCAGTCAGGGCCGTCAGAGTGAACTCCCTGTGCCCACTGTTGTGCAGCTCTGTGGCTCTTGGAAGCCCAGGACTGTTCATGCGGATGGGAAGTATCCTTGATGGAGGGGATTACTCCATGACTGCAAATAGCAGCAACTTTGGATGGGGCTTGGCCACTGTCTGAGCTGTAGAGCCCAAGAGTGCTGGGCTCCTGCTGAACAGGATTGAAATGTTGCAGGCTGGGTGAGTATTGAGGGATGTGACATTATATCTTGTGCCCTTGCCACATCCCTTTGGGGACCTCTGCGTTTGGCTGCAGAGATGGGATCAGCTGATACAGATGCTGCTGGTGTTTAGATGGGTTCTGAGCAGCCTTTAGGGAGAAGGAGTGTTGCTGTGGTTCTGTTTCAAGGCCATTGAAGCAACCTGGTCTAGTGAAAAGTGTCCCTTTCCATGGAACAAGATGAACTTTAAGGTCCCTTCGAGTCCAAACCCTTCTGGGATTTGATGATTCTATGGTGTTTGCCGAACATTTTCTGAACTAACTTAGTGAAGGCTTGGAGAAGCTACTTAGGTTTAAACCGACATCTCCCTGTGCAAAGGAAGAAAGAGACAGTCCTCTTATTCTGTGTTTGAAGGTAATGTTCTTCTGTAAGGATCTTACCCGTTAAATATTCTTGCTTTCATGTTACTGGTACAGAAATCACAGAATCATTGAATGGTTTGGGTTGGAAGGGACCTTAAAGTTCATCCAGTTCCACCTCCTGCTATAGGCAGGGACACCTTCCACTAGACCAGGTTTCTCAGAGCCTGATTCAACGTGACCGTGAATTTTATAAAGTGGACCAAAGAAAGAGGAACTGTCGTTAAAAGCCAGTTTAATGCAGGGCAACAGTCGTTTAAATTACTTAATTATAATCATAGTCATTCCAGAACATCAGCGTATAGCATGATTAGGGAGTCTGATATACCTGTGCCATGTATTGTCTTTTTTACATGTGCTTGAATTGCGTTTTGATGTGATATTGATGACGAAGGAGTGTATTCCATTTTCCTGTTTGAAGAGTCCTGTCCCATGATTGTCATAAGTGGAGTCTCTCTCCTTGGAGATGTTCAGAACTGGACAGAGCTCTTGGCAGCCAACCCTGCTCTGAGCTAAGGGCTTGGTTCAGGTGATCCCAGTGCTCCAGGTGATCTCCTTCAGCTTCAGTTGTTCTGTAGTTCTGAGATAAGGCGGTGCCAGGGCTAAGGAGAGTAGGAATGGGGTGTGTGCAGAAATGCCATGGAGAGAAGCACCATCTTAGTTTAGGAAGAAAAGCTTGAAGGGTTATGGTCATGGGAATGAGGGAGTTCAGTGGTTCCAAAGTACATGAGACAAAAGTTCAACTGCCTTTGGCACTGCATATATACAGAAGGAGACAGCCTCCTTCCAGGAATCCAGTTTTGCTGGGAAGTGAGGGGACCCGAGCTCAACTTTGCTTGTTTTCCCTGGCCTAGGAGCAGGATGCAAGACTGAGAAGGCTGTCAGCTGCTTAAGATCCCGTCACAGCTGGGTTCTGAGCTGTGCTTTGATTCCCAGAACTCCATGATCTCAGATCTGGGGAAAGGTCTGGGCACAAAATGTCCATACCATTCATTTTTTCAGTGGGTGCAATGTGCTCAAAAATAGGGGCTTGAAATTTAGCAGCCACTCTAAGCATATTGTCATTTATCTCAAAGCACACTGTGAGTTGGAGGCCCTCAAAAAGTGCCTGGTTATCTTATTCATGCATTTGGTGTGTAGGATTTAGCTTTTGTTTCACAAGCAGATGCTTCTGGGGATGAGGTGGGAATCTCAGTATGGAACAAGGCAGACACTGTAATTTGGTGAGAAAACAATTTCATTCAGACTGAGGGCTGGGTTGTCTTTGTCAGTGTGTTGTAGTGTAACTGCTGATGTGGTTTGATATCTCTTTTTGCTTTTCTTTTTGCTCCCAGAGTACTTTGGATTGCATGCAGGTACTACTCTAATGCTTGTCAAACAGAACATTTTTCCCTCTGTTCTGACTTTGATAGTTGCTTGATGTTCTTGTTTTAGCTATACTCTGGAAAAGATTGCAAGAGTGTTACTGCCAATAAATAAATGTAATTAAAGGAGCTCCCACTACAAGTTTGATGGAGCAGCTGCTTTTTTCTTTAAGTGCCTTGCTTTCTTGACCAGTTAGAATTAGGAGCTTACTTTTTTTGGCACTTCCAGATTTTTAGAATTGTCCGCTGTGCTCCTTCTCCACATTTAAGTGTCTTTGCAGTCCAATAGTGAAATGTTTCCTTCAAACCCCAAAGGCAGTGGTAATGCCATTGCAAATGAGTGTTGTGAAGAAGGTGGGTCCTGCTGACTTTGTAATTGCGCGGAAGATGGGAAGCAGAGATTGTGGATAATAGTTTTCTCAGAAGAGGTGGTAACCAATGAAGTTCCAGCCTGGGAGCTGTGCTAACTGGCCTGTTCACAGGTGGTTTGGAAAGAAGGCTGGTATGGAAGTGCTGGGCTTTGTAGCTGATAGAAAACTTCTTTAAAGCCTTCCAATCTGGCAGAGATCTCAGGAGGAATGGGGAGATAAAATGCAGGTGACGCTGACTGTGCGAAGGCATATGGAGGAGAGAAAGCAGGGGCTAACCATGCCTGTTGGTGGGCTCAGAATTCCCTGCTGGCACAGGAGGTGCAGGGTTGGAGGTAGGGGATTTTTTAAAAAAATGTCAGCCACGAGTTGGCCAAAAAAGCAGTAAAGTGGTGGGAACTCTCAGAAAGGAACTTTATTAGGATATGCACACATCCTGTAGAAGTTGAACCCACACTGATGTGGAGTTATGGATGTTCCTTCAATTCCTTTGGCATCAGCCCTCCTTTTAGCAAGAGCTTGGACTGCACACCTGTAGAATTCCCTTCTAGCAAAATCAGGATTCTCTGATCTCAAGAGTACATAGCAGAAGATAGGGAACAAGAGACATTTGAAAGGAGAGCATGAGCTGGAGAAGTGGAACAGACCAGCCAAGAATGAGAGTGTCTTAGAGGATGGGGCTGAGCTGGTGATGGTTGGGTGTGGAGAATCAGTTCCTGAGTTGGTGGTTAAACCGACCCCACCAAGCTCTGCTCCTGCTCTTGCAGCCTCTTCTGGAAGTCCAGTCCTGCTTGTGGGAGACTCCTCTTTCTCCCCATATTGGGTTGAGCACATACACAGAAGTCTTCTCTGTGTCTGGGGCTTGATTCCAGCTGGTTCCCTGAACCTCCTGGCCATGTCCTTGGGCCTCCTCTTATTCTCCTGCCTCCCAGCCCTGCCCTGGAAACCTGTTGCTTCCCACCTGTCTGCGGTCCCCTCCAAGTAGCTGTTAGAAGTATATCTTGTGCGTGATGTGGCAGTAGTGCTTAAGGCATGTTTGTATGTTGTTTGGAATAACAGACTGAAAAGACACCTAACTAATTAGGTGTCTTAGAATTAAACTGAATTATCCGGGCTGTTGGCTTGGCCACCAGTGTAAATGGATTTAAACTGTGGTTTATGAATTTACAGGCTGAGGTACTATTATGATGCTGTTAAACACGGTATCCAGATGCATCTGCTGGTTCATGTCTCCAGAGAAAACAGGAAATCCCCCTCTGGTCCTGTAGTCATTCTGTACCTGTCTGTTGTAGGCTCTGTCCCAAGGTGGGATCAGGGATGGATGTTGGACTTGAGGAAGCCGTCCTTTGATCCAGTGCAACTGTTCTTACTGTTGAGGGTTCCTTTTCTCTATTAAGATGTAATGTTGTAGGGGAGAAGTCTTTATGTGAAAAATCCAAACTGTAAGTAAATTCAAACACTCAAAATGGCAGAGGAATCCTGTGCACCGTGACTTAGTAAACAAGGATTTCACTCTGAGCAAGTGGATAACACAGACACTTCTGGTAGTTAGTCCTGGCATCTGAATTCAGTTCAGAGATAGTTCTTGCCAAGCTTGAGAGACTTCACTAGGCTTTGCTTAGAGCATGAGAGAACCTTTGGACTTGTGCAGGAAACACGTAATAAACTGAAATGCCTAAAACAGGTATGTCACAGTCAGGTAAAAATGCATGACCCTCCTAAATCCTTACAGAGTGGCTACAAAGCTTTTGTGTTACTCTGAGACCACAGAGAGAGCTTTTTCCAGGTCAGAAATGTTATTTTTAGAGCTGCTTAAAAACTTGGATTTTCTGTCTCATGTAATATTTCAAGGCATCATTTATTTTTTGAGTTGGATGGAGAAAAAAACACCTCAAATATGTTTGGTAGAATGGAAAATTTTTAAGAGTGCAGTGCAATCATCTGTTTTGGTGCATCTTACCTACAAGAAACAGTGAAAGGAGGGAAAGGAGCAATTGCAATCACCTGGGAATTGGTCTGTCTACAGCCTCAGGGAATGTGGGGATGTGTAAAGACAGCCAGGAATCAGCAATTTTTTTGTAAGGGGAAGTTCTAGAGATGGTAAAAAGAGAATGTGAGAAAACACAAATGGTTCTCTAGCAGGAATGTGTCCTTCCCTCTCCATAGTGTTTCCCAAGGCTCTTTGGCACCTCATCTTGCTGAGGTGTAGCTTGTCCTCACCATGCGTTTGCCTGGAGTAAATCATCCCTGTAGGACAAGGGAGGCTTCCCACATCAAAGGGGTGTTCTGCAGCATGGGCCCGTGTGCTCTTTGCCCTTCCTACTGCCTGGAGGAGCCAAGGTCTGGAGGGACAGTTTGTAGTCCTTCTGGAATGGTGGGGAGCTCAGGTTAAGGTTTTGGGAGCTTGCTGGAGCCTCTGGAGTGATGGACAAAATCGGGAGACCAATTCCTTTTGGAGACATGATTTTAATGCTCCAAAAACCATGCAAAGCCTTTTGTATCTTTTTAAGGCTTATTTGTCTCTGATGTATCTCATCTGATCTTGTGCAGGGCTGAGAGATAATATTGAAGTTCAAACCCAGAATTTTAGGGCTAAGTCCTAATGGAGTTTGTAGTCAGCTTCCTTAGAGATGATGAGCCTCAGCTTTGCTAAGATAAGTAGAGGTATGAGGCTGACAGTTTCCAATGACTGTTCCTAGCCAGGGCATTTAAAAACATCTTTTAGCTCCTTGGAGTCTGGGAAAAGATGCAGCAAAAGCAAATCCAGCTTGGAACTTAAGTGTTTCGACAGGGGTTTGTTCCTCACCTTGTTCTCTCCTGGCAGGCCCGGGTGAAGGATCTGGAAGACCAGTGTCGCAGTCAAACAGAGCAGTTCAGCCTCCTGTCACAGGAACTTCAACAATTCCGGCTTCAAACAGGAAAAATCGACCTTCTCACCTCCACTCTGGTGACTTCGGAGCTGCCCCTTGATCTGTGCAGCTCCACCCCGCAGCCCTGCTGGGCGAAGGGTAATTAATTGCTGGATGTGCCTGAGAGGGCTTTGACAAAGGGATTGATATTTATGTAAATGAAATAGACTAAAGGAGGTAATGCAAATCTTTAGTACAATTTTGGCTTCTCTGTCCCTATTGTAAATACTTTTGGTTCATTTTGTAAAGAGAAGTTAGCCTTTCTGTGTCCAGGGAGAGCTCAGGTGTCCAGTCTGTTGAACGAGGCACGTTTGTAGAGACTTGGGCTGCTCCCTGGGATGCTTATTGCTGATCCTGTATCCTGCTTGTGGCTGTAAGTAATGGACAGCTGATTTTATTGCAGAGTCAGCTGTTCCTGGCTTGCTCACCCATCAGAGCACAAAAAAGGTTCACAATGAAGGGAGCGATGAGCTGGAGCTGTCGAAGCGGGGGCCAGACACCACCGTGGGCTCCCCGGCTACTCCCACCAGTGCTCAGAAACAATCCAAGAAAGGGGAGTCTCAGTCCAGCTCTTCAAAATCTGAATCCATGCAGAACAGCCCAAAATCCTGCCCAACTCCAGAGGTCAGTATGGGAGTCCCCTTTGCTGCCTGTGTGTCCCAGCCAGAAGAGAATAAATGCATTGCTGAGAACACCATTGAAGTTACATTCATTCCCCAGTAAGGTCATATGCTTTCACCAGTAAGGTTGCATTCATTCCCTTCTGGCTGCCTGAAGAAAATGGGATAAACAAGAGAAAAACTGTATGAAGGTACTGAGATTACCTTGGTTGCTATGTTTGTAATGCTTATTTGAATGTATTGCTGTGCTCAATGAAGGACACAACTGGTTAGGCGGTATCTGGGAGCTTGGAGAAGGAGTGGGATGGGATGTGTGAGATAGCTCTTGCTAAGCTACCACTAAAACACATAAAGGCTACAAACTGGAATTTTTAGCATGGGAAGAAACTGTGTCCAGACTATTTTTGGCCTTGAGCTGTGAAGGAGGAACTCAAACTTTTTGTCTTCTGTTTTAAATTACTAAGCTATTACTTGGTGAAAGAAACCATGAGAAGATGCCAAGTTTGTGCTAAGAGGGATGGAACTAATAGGCTTTGTATGTGTGTCACCAAGATCTCCTCGATGGTTGTTGCTTCTCCCCAGGAGCCCCTTCGTGGTGGTATGGGGTTCACTTGAGCAGGGATTGATGCTCTCTCCTATGCATCACTTGAGGGTACAGTTTGGGGCAGAGCAGTGAGCAGGGCCAGGTGAGGGGCACCTTTTGCTCTTTTGGGGTTTCCTGAGCACTAAAGCCACTGAAGTGCTGAGGTGGCCAGGTCAGGACACCCACAACATAGGTCTGCTTCTGTGCCAGGCAGAGCCTCCCACTGTGTAAGAGCTCAGGGAAGTGCCGTGTTCAGAGACAAAGTGAAGGTCACACTTGAGGAAGAACTGTTAGCAATTCTATAGCAGAAAAAAATGCCTATGTTTTAGTTCAAGAGAAACCTTGGAAGCCACCATGCCTCCCTGGAGAGAGAGATGCCTGCAGAGATAAGTGTGGGACCCTTGGAAAAGAGCCAATGCCTGGAGTGCTTCCACAGCACATAATTGTGGGAACATTCCAGGCTAAGACCCTTCATTTGAGTGTTACAGGTGTTTGTTCTCCAAGGACATGGGGAAGGATTGCATTGCAAGAACTACAGTACCTTGAAAAGGTGCTCTGAATTCTTTGCAAGATTGACTCTGACTCTTCATGTATTAGAAAAAATACTTGCGTTCTGGTGCCTGCAGTGGGTCTTCATCAAAAATACATTTGCCTTGGGGTCTGCTTTAAAAAGACAGCTTGAATTGGTTTATTGGCACAAGTTCAGACAAACCCCAGGGAGGGCATTGCCTCAAGAAGAAGGGTTGCATTACACCACCCATTGCCACTGGATGAAAAATCCCAAAATTTCACCGGGATCTAAACAGCTGGGAGGTGTTTCTCAAAGGTGCTCCGCCAGTAGGCACCAAATGCCTTGAGGGTGCAGCCTTCAGTTTAGAAAGTGCAGAAGGATTTGCTGGCTAGAAAGGGAGGGGTTGTAACAGGAAGGGAGGCTTCCTGCCCTGACTTTTACACTTCATTCAGCATGTGCTGTTAGCAAAGCCAGCTAAATTCGGAAGTTCCAATCAAAGCTCTGTCTAAAGTACACAGACAACTTACAGAACATTTACAGGTGTTGGAGAGGACAAAAGCAGTTAAAGACCCCAACATCCAACAGTGCCCCTTTGTTCAGGTTGACATTTGTGTTGCACACAGGCACAGCTACCATTTAGAAGTAGCAAGTAATCAGCATAACTGAATTATGGATGTGTGGGGTGGAAGAGGTCTCCAGAGCCACTAGTCCAATCTCCTGCTCCAGTGGGACTGTCACCAGCTCTAGATCAGTGTGGCCATGGCTTTTCTGAGCTCAGGCTACAGGTTCTTCAAGAATGGAGATCCCCTGGCTCTGGGAACTGTTCCCAAGGCTATCTCACCCACCTGGGCAAGGAGTTTTTGCTGATGTCTGACTGGAAGCCCTGAAGCTCCAACCTGGGGTTGTTGCCTCTTATTACTACTTCCTCATGTAACAAGTCATTCTTAGGGATGATCCTTAGCCCAGGAGCCAGACTGACACTCAGCCACGAGTTTAGAGGATGTGTTCACCACGTACAAACACTCTGAGTGTTCCTTTACTGAGGTCCTTACCTTTAACATTTTTAGGTGGACACTGCAAGTGAAATGGAAGAACTGGATGTTGACAGCATCTCCCTCATGCCAGAGGCAGGCAGCCAAGGCCCTGCAAAGCTCCAGGTGTTCTTAGCTCGATACAGGTACTGAGGGGTCATTGCTTGTGCTCTGTGAAGTTACACAGGTTATCCACAGATCCCTACTTCACAATATTTTTAGGATTCACCATTGTTAGGAGTGGATAATAGTAGGTTAAACCTTTTATCTTATTTCTCCATGGGATTTTCACACTGGGAGAGCTGGGGCTGTCTGGCCTGAAGAGAAGGCTCTGGGGAGACCTTAGAGCTCCTTCCAGTGCATAAAGGGCTCCAGGTGAGCTGGAGAGGGATTTGGGACAAGGCCTGGAGTGACAGGATCAGGGAATGGCTTCCCACTGCCAGAGGGCAGGGTTAGATGAGATGTTGGGAAGGCATTGTTCCCTGGCAGGGTGGGCAGGCCCTGGCACAGGGTTCCCAGAGAAGCTGTGGCTGCCCCTGGATCCCTGGCAGTGTCCAAGGCCAGGTTGGACGGGGCTTGGAGCAGCCTGGGACAGTGGAAGGTGTCCATGCCCATGGCAGAGGGTGGAATGAGATGAGCTTTAGGGTCCCTTCCAACTCCAGCCATTCCATGATTTGAGACCTATTACTTCCTGCACAATCCAGGCTTAGCTCAGCAAAAGGACATTAAGCTCAGTGGCTGTTCAGAGCACATCACTGTGTGAAACTTTGAATATTGTTCTCTGTTGAAAATTAGTTCGACCTGACGTATTCATTGAATTGTCTGTTTTTTTTCAGAATAGTGCAAGAAGTTTTCTCCAAGAAATTTTCTTCCAACAATTAAGAAAATTTCAGCTTACAATTCCTGAAATTTTTGGCCAAAGTGTTTCTGGATGTATTTTTTAAAGGACAAAAAAAAAAAAAAAAAGCACAGAATAAACCCAGAGTATTTTGATAACTCTTGCTATTCACTGAGCTATCAAGGTCAAGCCCAAGTAGCTGCGGTTCAGTGTTTTACCTGTCCTTCAGCTTTTCCATTGAGAATTGGGAGGAAAAGAACAGGGATGATCCCATGCTTGTGAGAAGCACATCAAATGTGGTCTGCGTCTTCATGTCAGTCTTGGGCCCATAAGGTCTCAGTCAGATCACAGAGAGGTAAACAGTGCTTTAGCATGATGAAATCCCTTTTAAGGGGTAAAGAGTACGAATTGGCAGTAGGTGTTTGTAAAGATAAAGGTTTTTCATGAGGCGTTTTCCTGTTACTTGAGACCCTCTGATTAGTTTGAGGATCCCTGGGTAGGCAGGTTAGAACTCCTGGAGTCCAAGCCATATCACCAATGTGTTTCTAATTTTCTTGCTGGTGATGTTTTTGGAGTGCTGTTTAGAATGTGGGGTTAGAGCAGGAGGAGACACTCCAACCTCTGTGCAGCCTATTCCAGTGCTTGCCCAGCCTCAAAGAAGTTCTTCCTCAGGTTCAGGTGGAATTTCTTGTTTGTTTGTGCTTGCTCCCTCTTGTCCTGTTGCTGGGCACCAGTGGAAAGCATCTGACCCCCTCCTCTTGACACCCATCCTAAATATACCTGTGCATTGATAAAATCCCCTTTCTGTTGACTCTTCTCCAAGCCCAGCTCTCTCAGCCTGTCCTCAGAGTGATGCTCCAGTCCCCTCAGCATCCTCATATCCCTGTTCCTTTGGATGTCACAAGACATCTGTTCTGCTCCTCAGAAATTACCTGTTATTAAATATTTTTATATGTAAACTACATTCTTGACCTTTGTCTGTGGAATATGCTGCTTGCCAGAGTGGATGCATTCACTCAGTCAATTGAAAGCTTGTCAGCATCACAGCTGTAATGTGTTGCTGGGAAGGTTCCTATGCAAATTGTCTTCCAATTGTAAATTGTAAATTTCAGCTACAATCCTTTTGATGGACCTAATGAAAATCCAGAGGCAGAGCTTCCCCTGACTGCTGGAGAATATATTTACATCTATGGAGACATGGATGAAGATGGCTTCTTTGAAGGTGTGTTTTAGTAAAATGAAATGTGACTGAAGTGCTGTGGAGAGTTCATCTCTCTCCAGAAAATGAGAGAGAAATTTAGGGAACCTTGAAACCTCAAGGTAAAGGGTTTCTGCCCAGAGTTAGTTTGTTAGAAGGACGAGCAGATCCTGTTGGAAACTACTTTATTTATGTTATGAATAAATTAAGTCTAAGCTATGGAATCCCAGTCTAATTATTACAATGGAAATTTTGCCACTACTTTCAGCAAGTTACAGGTTTCATCTCCAATGTTTTCAACCCCTATATGGTTCCTCCTTCACCATGGAATGTGTTCAGCCCCTACTGCAGATGGGCTGTTTCCCTCTTTTCAGTGACTGTAGTGAGCCAGGAACTGCAGCAGGTGATGGGCTCCATTGCCGCGTGGCCTTTTGGCAGAGAGGGGATACAGTAGTCAACCCAAACTACAGTTGTGACCCTTGCTGGTATCACACAGTATTTTTGTTTTGGCCCTTTTGGAAACTTGATCCTGGTTGATTAAGAGGTGGATGGAATCAAAACCAAGATTTGTGTGCCGTAAATTTGTGCTGAGGTTTCTTTGTGAAGCCACTTGCTTAAGGGGTGATGGTTCCTGATTTCCTGAGGTGCTTTGCAAGAGCTGAGACTAATGCATGTGTGTTGCACTGCTTGCTCTGTGACTGCTCTGCCTCATTTTTATTTCTTTCTATTCCCAAGCTTATAATTTGTTTGTTTGTTTATTGTTTTAAAAGGTTATTTTTTACTAATCTTTTCTGCTTTCCCTGCTTTCAGTTGATTTGCTGTAGGTAGGGTTTGGAAGGGGGAGGACAGTGCTGTCCCTGTGTGCTGCTCATCCACGGTTTGATGGGTCTGCACAGACCAAATGCTGTGTGTCTGTTGTCTGCACAAGTCTTTTTGGAACACCATTAGTACAGGAGTTAACTTAAGAAAGGAGGGAGCTAAAAGGAAGGCCAGAGCTAAATACAGAGCTGGAAAGATGGACTTTCTTGAGGAAGTACTGCAAACTCCAAATCTGTATGGCTGGGAGAAGACATAAAATCATCCATCTGCATAGTTCGGGCAGGCTAAAAAAGTTAGTGAAAGAGCTGTGATGAGGAAGAATGGGATAATGAAGAAGGAGAAAGCCTTTAGCTAATTACACAACCCAAATTTTTACTTAGTTGGCTCTGAAATGTGTGGAGGAGTGAGTTTCCTCAGTGTGTCCATTGGGACCTAACAAGGGGAGCCCTAGGAAATCAGGAAATCATCTCTGAGATTTTTTCCACTCCTGACTGAGGGGAGTTGTACCCTAGCATAGATGTTGTCCCATAGTCCCCACAGCTGAACTGGAAGGCTCAATGGCAGGAGCAGTGGTAACAGGTGTCCTGTTTTTTGTTTAGGGGAGCTGATGGATGGCCGGCGAGGGCTGGTCCCCTCCAATTTTGTTGAGCGAGTTGCAGATGATGACCTCATGACATTTCTGCCTCCGGAGCTGAATGATCTCACCCATAGCTCATACCAGGAGAAAAGTTTGGTCAGTGCAAGCACCAGCAGTGGAGATAAGAGTGAGTTCTCCATTGAAGAGAGTAGCATCAGTCTGTTGGCCAGCAGAGCAGGAGAAGACCAGGAGGAACCTGTTAGTCACACAGCAGTGCCTTATCCAAGAAAACTGACTCTTATCAAGCAGCTTGCCAGAAGCATAGTTGTAGGCTGGGAACCACCTCTTTTGCCAGCTGGCTGCCCAGAGATACAAAGCTACAACATCTATGTGGATGAAGAGCTACGTCAGAATGTGAAGAGTGGCCTTCAGACCAAAGCAGTGATAGAAAAGCTGGATTTACACAGCAGGGCTTACCGCGTGTCCGTGCAGACGGTGACGGAGCATGGCAGCTCTGATAAACTGCGCTGCACTTTCTTTGTGGGGCAGGATTTTGGCATGGCACCGACGATGCTGAAAGTCAGAAGTGTCACAGCCACGTCAGCAGAGGTCACATGGCTTCCCTGCAACAGCAACTACAGCCATGGGGTGTATCTCAACGGGCAGGAGTGTGATGTGACCAAGCCAGGCGTGTACTGGTACACCTTCCGCAACCTGCAGCCCAGCACCCAGTATGTGGCCAAGCTGGAGGCCCGGCCCATGAAAACTCCTTGGGAAGAGGTGCCTGAGGGGCAGGAGCAGGACTCAGCCGTGATACACTTCACTACCCCTTTAGCAGGTACCACAGGCCTCTGCACATGGAGAGGCTATGCTCAGCTGGTCCTTTGCTGGAAAGCCGTGGGGCAAAGGGAAGCAAGGTTGATTAGGTCCCCAAAGCCTGAGGTGCTGCACCGTTTTGTGTTAATGTTTTTCTTCCTTTATTTTAAAATTTGATTATCCCTTTTGCTTTCATTTGCTCTGGGAAGACATCCTCTGTGCTGTTTGGAGCAGCTGGTTGGGCAGGGAAGAGATTGCCATGACCTTGCTCCAAGGGTTGCTGCATCTTGGCCTCAGCTACTTTTGCAAAGTTCTGTTTTCTGTGCATTAAAGCTTTCACAGAACAAGAGCACCTTATTTTCTCTGGTTCTGTCTGTCATTTCCCAGGACTGGCCTGGCTGTTGCAGTTCAGTTCTGCAGGGGCAAGTCTGATCGGGAGTTTGCTCTTTGATTCTAACCAGGGTTGAGCTTTATGCTGTAGCCAGATAAGCAAGAGGAAATTGTGTTTGGTCTCTCACAGGCACACCTGATGCTCCTTTGGATGTCCAGGTAGAAGCTGGTCCCTCTCCAGGTATCCTGGTTATCAGCTGGTTACCTGTCACCATTGATGCTGAGGGATCTTCCAACGGGGTCCGGGTCACTGGATATGCTGTGTATGCAGATGGACAGAAGGTACTGGCTGTGCAGGGGGGCTGGGGCTGCTGCAGGGGTGGCACTAAGTGTCAGACCTTAAGACATGGAAAGCTGGATCCAGGATGGTGTCCTGAGCAGGCAATGACAGTCCTTGGCCTGGAAAAGGGTAACGGCTGAGAAGGGACATTGGTTGGGCTGTGTGATGCACAGCACAAAAGACATCTGTCCGCATTTTGGAGGTGCTCCTGGAGCAGGAACCTCCAGCAGCAAAACAGCCTCCTCTGCTCAGCCCAGGCATTGGCCTGATTCTTTGGCAAACAATGAGGCCCTGGGGTGTAGACAGAGCACAAGGACAAGTACACAGCTACCACCTGTGGTTTTCTCTCGAATGTGAGGAGTGAGGTGTTGTGATCCAGCATAAAGTTGGCATCCCCACAGCATGGGCAGAAGGGTAGGCCAGGAATCTGCCACTCTGCTATGCTTAGGTGAGACCCCCACCTGCAGAGCTGCTTCCAGCTCTGGGCCCCCAACATTAGAGGGATGGGGAGCTGCTGGAGCGAGTCCAGAGGAGGCCATGGAGATGCTTCAAGGACTGGAGCCCCTCTGCTCTAGCAGCAGGCTGGCAGAGCTGGGGGTGTTCACCTGGAGAAAAGAAGGCTCCAGGGAGACCTCAGAGCCCCCTCCAGAGCCTAAAGGGGCTTCAGGAGAACTGGTTAGGGACTTTGGACAAGGGATGGAGGGACAAGACACAGGGAATGGCTTCCCACAGCCAGAGGGCAGGGCTCAATGGGATTGGGAAGAAATTGTTCCCTGTGAGGGTAATGAGGCCCTGGCACAGATTGTCCAGAGAAGCTGTGGCTGTCCCAACCCTGGCAGTGTCCAAGGCCAGGTTGGACAGGGCTTGGAGCAACCTGGGGTGCTCCAAGTGGAAGATGTCCCTGCCCATGGCAAGGGCTGGTATGAGATGGTTTTTAAGGTCCCTTCCAACCCAAACCAATTGAATGTTTTTAACATACAAACACCCCAGGGTTCAGTACTGTTACTGATACAGGGCATCCAAGCACATTCTGTATTAAAAGCGTCCTGTGGTCTTGTGCACACATGATGTTGAAGGAGCAGAGTGCAAAACAGATTGATGCTGTGTTGGATAATTGCTCTCTTGTCGTGGAAATGCTTTTTCCTCTTCACTGGTGAAAAATGGAGGAGTCTGGGAAGGTAGTCAAAAGAGCGGCTTAAAAATGGGAAAAGCTCTTTAAAGCTTAGAAAACAAGGAGGGTTAAAATCTGGAGTAGGAGTGAATATATTCATATTTTGTAGACTGTTCAGTTTCTCAAATTTCTCTTCAACTGTTCATTCTTCCGAGATACTGTGCAGAAGGTGGGAATTCTGCACAGCTGCTCTCTAGAGCTTTAGGTTCTGTCTTAACTTTGGGTTGGGAATTGTTCTTCTCAGAAGGGCTGAGCTGTGCACAATAAATAATTCCTTCCTGTTTTTTTTTTTTTTTTTTTTTTGATTACAGGTGATAGAAGTTACTTCTCCAACAGCTGGGAGTGTCCTGGTGGACTTGTCCCAGCTTCAGATGTTCCAGGTGTGCCGTGAGGTTTCTGTGAGGACAATGTCTCAGTATGGGGAGTCCGTGGATTCAGTTCCAGCCCAGATTTCCTCGGTCCTGCTGCAGTCCTCCCACTGCACTTCCCCTGTGTGCAGCACTGTCCCCTCCAGACTGCCCCGGGGGGCCCCCAGGGCCTTGCTGCCTGCCCGCAGCCCACAGCATTCGCCTGCGCTCCTGCTCCAACAGAAAATTCCTGCTGAGAGCTCAGATGCCAAATTGACCGATCCCTCCTCCAGCCCTGTTGGCTCAGCACGGCCCCTGACAGAGAAAGCCTCTTCCCCACCACACCTCCCTTCCCCTATTACTGCCTTGGTGCAGGCTCCAGGCACTTCCCCACAGGGGATGGACACTGTGGGAGACAAGAAATGCTTGAGTGTGCCTCCCCAGCAGGCTGACACAGTACTCGCAGTGCAGGGCACGGAGCCTGGCCCTTCCCAGGAACTGGGATTGCAACGGCCGGGTGAAGGGACAGCGGTTCAGGTAAGTGCTTACATCTCCTGCCCAGTGCCAGGTGTGCAGGGAAGGGCAATGGATCCTTTTTGAGGAGTGGGACAAGATGCCACTGAGCACCTTTCTGTGACACAGTGTTTGTTGCCTCTGGGCCATCATCCAGTGGTGGCAAACTGTCAGTGAGTTTTGGCTGCTTGTGTATCTAGAAGATGCAGCTCACCTCTTGATTCTGTTTGCTAGCAGAGGAGGAACAGAGTGAGGAAAGGAAGAGTTTGCAGAGTTAAAAGGTTAAAAAGATGTTCCCATATTTGTCTGGCATTGCTGTGCTCTCTGACTTGAAGAGACCTTCTCCAAACTGTGGGTTTGCACAGTACAGTGGTAGAGCACCTTAGTGGATGGCAGTGAGGCAACCATGGCTGCTGAACTGGCAAACTGCTCTGACATTGGCTATTTGAAGTTCCAGTGGAATTCCCAGTAGGGTGGGTGTGTACTTTCAGAGTTCTTTGAGGACAGTGGTGAGGATGTCTGAGAGCCATATAATGATGGTGAATGATTGCTCAGTGACCATGGGGAAGTGGGCCCTCCTGGTGTGGGATGTATTAGATCGGGGAAAAGGATCTAGTTCCAGTTCTGACTTTTGACATCAGAACTCATGGGAGTGCTTCAAACTGTTAAATTCAGCACAGCTTTATTAATCGTGGCGGTGTAACCTTGTGAAGGCTCAGAGTTAGGCTGAGACTTCTGAGAATTGCTGAAGCAACCGCAGCATGGTGGGCCCAAGCCCAAAGGCCAGCTCAATGCTGAGAAGAACTGAGATGTTGAGTCCAAAATTTCAGTTGGATCAGCTCCTGGTCATTTGCAGCTCACAGTACCTTGGGTGAACTGCTGGTTTTATTTACTCACATTTCATAGAATCATGGAATGGTTGGGGTTTGAAGGCATGATAGAGGATCACCTGGTGCATGACAGCGAAAGTCGCAGGGGAACCCTGTTAAAGGTGGGAAGTTGGCAAGAGCAAAACACAGATCTGATCAATATGATTATTGCTGCATTTCTCCCTTTATTGTGTGAAAGATGGCAGGTTTTATACAGTCTGTATAGTTTACAGTTACAGGTGTATTCTCATTGGTACACAGCACAGAAAGAATGCAAACACTTATTGTTTAATAAACTCTTAAGGCAGCTACTGTGTCCACACTAATTACTATACTTGCTAACTACTAGAAACCCTCAAACCCTTGCTAACACCTTAAGTTATAATTCTAACTGCGCCACACTCTTGACACTGATTTTCCACCTGCGCCACTAACTCCTACAGGCCTCAGCAATGTGGCCCAGTCTGGGTGATTCATCTACAGTCTATATCTCCTACATGACAGGGACACCTTCTGCTAGGCCAGGCTGCTCCAAGCCCCATGCAACCTGGCCTTGAACACTTCCAGGGATGAGGAGTGTCCTGGTGGATATGTCCCAGCTTCAGATGTTTGTGGTGTGTCAGGAGGTTTCTGTGTGAATGATGTCTCAGCCAGTGGTTTCAGTTCCAGCCCAGATTTCCTTGTTTTTCTGTGAGGCTCTTACTGCACTTCACCTGTTTCCAGCATTGTTGCCTCTAGACATTCAGATGTCTGGTGTAGATGACTGCACTTGTGGTGGTTGCTTTGCCTCCTTTGTGGAGACAGTGAAATGGGTGCTCCCAGCGTGCAAATCATCCCTTCTCACTTAAGGTGTCTTTTCACTTGGCTGTCGGCAAAAGGAAACAGGGAAGGGAGCCGTGAGATTAGACATGAGATCAGGACCTGGCTGGCTTTTGTCTGAGCCCAGGAGACATTGAGAAGTTTGATACTGTCTCAATGTCCCTGGGGTCTGATCCTTCAGTGTTTTTAAAGTGTGCCTGGTACATAAGGACATGGTTGTGCTCCATTGCAAAATTCAGGGAGGCTGCCTTGGTTAGAGAAAGATGTTGATGAAGACCTGCCTGCTTTACCCTACTTGTTTCTGGAGCTCCATTTCTTCATGTCCCAGAGGTTTTCTTGGACTGGTTGGAATAAAGATGAAGACTTTCTTTAATTCTCACTAGGTGACCTAATCAGGATCTTGTTGTACTCTCTGTGTATAGTATTCTTCATTAATTCCCCTTTTCTTCACACCCTAGGCAGTCCTGGAGAAGTGTGCCCATCTCCAGCTCAGCCCAACTGCCGGGTGCCGGGTGGTGTGTAGGCCTTTCCTCTGGCAGATGACAGTGGGAAATGACCTTGTTGTATAGCTTGGGCTCCTCTTGCTGCTCTGAAACTTGTTGCTGTCAATATCCTTATGGGCCTTTGCTGAACTGCAGCTCTTTTGGGACCGTGTGTCTCCTGAGACCTGAGGACAGGGAGGGGTTTGTTCCAGGGCTGGCCAGCATTCCCACCTGCAAGTTGCCTGCCAAAATATTCCTATGCCTGTGGCAAAGAACACATCAGAGGGTCAAAGAATTTGGGGTCCTAAGACTCCATTTTGGTGCATAAGTAGTCTGAGACGCCTCCCCTTGATTTCACTGTTGGCTTTTTTCCCCAGATGGAGCAACCAAGAACCAAAGCACTGGAGCTGGAAAACCTCACAGACAGCAGGGTGAAGCTCCAAACAGAAACCTGCCACATGTGCTCTGTGGAGGAGGCACCCAAAGGTCCTAGTGCTGACACGGAGAGAGAGGCAGAGAAGCACCTGAGTCCAGAGCCTCCATCCTCCCCCAGCCAGGCTGGGGGGACACAGGACACCTTACAAGATGGAAACATGAGTGGGAGCAGCTGCCAGGACTTCCTGAGGTCGTCTCCTGGCAAGGAGGTGATGAAAGAAATGTCCAGAGTGAAAAGAGAGGTTTGTTTAACCTTGGTGAAGTGTGTGTGCCTGTTGATGGATGTGAACTGTACTTGACCTCCTGAGTTTTCCAGCCTTAGGCAGTGCTGTTCTGCAGGCTGTGAAGTGAGGCCGGTGGTTGTGTGTGTCCACACATGCCAGTCACTCCCTCGGGTGCTGCCCACTTCCTTTCCTACCACACCTGGGCTGTGTATGTCCTCAGAGAAAGGAAAAATGCTCCTTTGTTGCTGAAACAGAGTCTGGTAGAACTGAGAAAATGTGTTTTGCTTTTCAACAGCAAGAAGAAGAACTGTCTGAAATGGGCCGCCGACAGTTGACCCTTTTCACTGAGCACAACCGGAGTTCTGACCTTTCAGATATTTTGGAAGAGGAGGAAGAAGATGAGCTGTCTTCGGAAGCTCTGGAAGAGAAGAAATGGGATCAGAGAGAGCCGTGTTCCCAGGAGAATGGGGAAAAGGTAAATTGTCCTGAGTGCTGCTTATGGGGAGTGCCAGTGCAGCCATCCCATGCCATCAGCTCACAGGAGGAGGGGCTGGGCTGAGCCTTTCCCGAGGTCCTGCTACTCTGCTTTCACTCGCAGTGTTGGCTCAAGGTAGTAAAAACACAAGTTCTTTGGGAGAGGGAAGGGTGTTTGTTTGTAATGAATGGAGCCAGGGTTTAATTAATTGGAAAAACACACAGTGTGATGTGATATTTAAAATCCAGAGTTAAAATCAATGGTGTTGATTGAATTCTTAACACAGACAGTAAACAGGGAACAGTCAGTGCTCTCAGGCACAGTTGGGGTTGGGGTGTCCTGTGCAGGGCCAGGAGTTTGCCTCAATCGTTCTGTGTCCCTTCCAGTTCAGGATATTCCCTGATTCTATGATTATTTGGCTTAAGCCTAGATGCTTTCTGTAGCCAGGGATGGCATGTAGGAGCAGAGTTGTGGCTTTACAGTTCAAATGCTGCAAGGGATGAAATCCTGCCTGAGCTGAGCTGTAAGTGGCCAGCTTAATTCATGCTCAAAGAGTTAAATCTGGTCTGATGCACCTGTGGGAAAGTGATTCCAGCTGCGTGGCCTGGAACTGGTGTGTAATCATACAGATTACAGCAGTTGGGATGAATGTCCATGAGGGAAAGCACTGACGGTGAGAGACTGGGAAATTAAAAAGCTTTGCAGGAAATGCGATAGGCCTGGATGGCAAGAAAGCACCCTCTAATTTCTCATGACTGAAGAACATCTGTAATTGAGGGTGCCCTGTGTGGCTGCTGGTCTGCAGGGGTGGGGCTGGTGAGCACTACATGGTAGCAGACAATGTAGTGACTCTGGAGTAAATTTCCTTTTCTCCTTCTGAAGGGGCTTCTGCTTCCCAGGTGAGGGATTGGACCTGCAGCGCAGCACATCAGAAGCCCCAGGAGAGCCTGGTGGCTGGAGGGGCTGGGGCTGCCTCTGAAGGTTTTGGAAGGGCTTCCTATTTTTGGGATTGGACTGGGAAAAAATGAAAGAAAAACAAGTTTCCTGGAAAGAGAGTAAAAGGAAATAAGAGCAGTCAAGAACACTGTTTTTTGTCCTTTTTTTTCCCCTGGGTATTTTAGTTGCCTTAATGTTTTTATTTGGTTGGGTTTTTTTCTGAAAAAAAACCACCAAAACCTTGCTCACGTCCTGTTGAGCTGAACAAACTGGTGCTTCTTGACTGGATAAAGGGATTGTTTTCTGTGCTGGCAGTGACAGAGTGAGGGTGACAAGATGCTGAATTGGGAGAGGACATGAGGGGCAGGAAGCTTTACGGCACAGAGCTTCCATTACTGCCTTGTATATTGCAGGGGGTATGGCTGGAATAGAGCTGTTTTCTAGGATTCTGCATACTTAGCTAAATTTTTACTACCTCTAGTTTCCTCGGCCAGCTCTTTCAGGATCCAGAGGTTGAAAACATGGAGGGGTGCTGCTTTTAAAATATTTATCCTCAAATAAGTTGTTTAATTGCTGAAACAATTTATTTTATTAAAACTCCAAAGCAGAAACCACAACTTTGCAAGCAGCTAAAAGAAGTCTTACTGAACTTATTTTACGGTTGTATT
This sequence comes from Chamaea fasciata, assembly GCF_029207755.1. NCBI lineage: Eukaryota > Metazoa > Chordata > Aves > Passeriformes > Sylviidae > Chamaea > Chamaea fasciata. The sequence continues at coordinate 389,347 of NW_027094106.1, read as the reverse complement.
TAGGAATTCTCCGTATTCCTAATTGGTGCTAACAAGGAAGGAGCCTTGAGCATGTGTTCTGTAAGGAGAGTTTGAGAAAATTGAGGAATTTTTAGTGGAGTTGAGTGGGAGATTTTGTAACTGCCTATAACTTATTTGCGTAACGGTTAAAAGGATGAGAACCAAAGTCTTCTTGTTTCTGGGAGATGATACATTAAAAGAGGCAGAAGTCATGAGCTGTTTTTAGGGATGTTCATGTTGGAGATGAGTTCAAACCTCTTTCCCAGGAGGGCAGTGCAGCCTTGGGACTTGTCCCCAGAGAATTCAGGATCTCCATTCTTTGGTGTTTTCAAACTTCATCTAAGCAAAGGCATGGATTTATTGTTGGCAACAGTCCTGCTGCATTTAGGAGACTGAGCTGGAGACCTCCGGAGGCCCCTTCAGCCAGTTCTAAATATAATTCAAGACCAGCCTTTGCTTGGAAAAAACTATAGAGATTGGAACTATCAGTAGACAGCTTGCAACTACCTTTGTTTCTCCCACACTGTGGTTCAGTTTTTAATTATCTCTGAACAGACCTGCTCATGGCTGTAGATTAAAATATCAGTAGCTACATATGCTTTGTAAGCTATTTGTAAGTGCCTTTAGAACACATTATGATATGACTTGTCAGGGAAGTTGAACAGGAGACCTCCAGAGGTATCTTCCTACCAAAATGACACTATGCACCTGGGATTTTACCTTTTATGTTGGTGCTAATGTAATAAGAAACCCATAAATTCTACAGTTGGTTCACTACAAATTTTAAAATTCAGCAGTGTTGTCCCCAAAATTTTCTGTTACCTTCTAGGCTCTCACCCATCTGCAAGTGAAACTCATGTCTGTATCACCCTTTGAGGTAAAGGGTTTTCTTTTTTTTTTTTGTGGGAACTCTGCTCCTGTATTTGCAGACAGGAACCTGCAGTAGGGCTGCACTTTGCTAGGAGATGGGAAGGGCCCCGGCAACATCATCTCCAAGGGCTGTCCTACAGCACAAGGCTATTCCCTGTGCTCCAGGGAGAGGACAGAGCTAAGGGGGACCCGTGGCTCCGTGGGTGAGCGCAGGCTGAGGCTCAGCCCTTTGGACAGAAGAGCCCACTCAGCTCTGCCGTGGAGGGACAGCACCTCTCCTGTCCCCATCCCACCCCGAGGCTGCCAAGCAGTGGGGAATCATTCCTGTGGCAGGATGAGAGGTGCTGCTGGTAACTGTGTGTGTACAGGAGAGGCTGGGAGGGAGCTCTTCCATGCATTTGCCTTCCTCGCTTCCCGCCGCATTGCTGGTTCATCTGATTGCTTTTGCCAGAAGATCCATTGCTCCCTCTGCCCCTTCCCCTTGCTTTGCTGCAGCCACAGCTCCATCCTGCTCTGCTGGGAGGGAATCAGGGTCACTTTGCCTCTTGTTTTAATGTTTATTTCCTCTTTTTTTTTTTCCTTTGCTTGTCCTGGCTGTGGCTTTTCTCGGGGTCTGGGTACAGATGGATCTTTGTGATACTGACAGCGATGAGGAAATTCTGGAGAGGATCCTGGAGCTCCCGCTTCAGAAGAACCACAGCAAGAAGTTGTTCAGCATCCCTGAAGTGACTGAGGATGAGGACGAAGACGAGGATGAGAAGGGTGTTAGAGAAGAAAAGACAGACCCTCAAGACTCCTTGGAAACACAAACCTGCCATTTGGGAAGAACAGAGAAGCCACCCAACAGCAAGGAGCCGTTTCTAAAGAAAGATGGCAGTAACATCTCCATTGATGTGTCTGCTCAGACTCTGCAGGGGGAGCATGGTGTTAAGGAGAGCAGAGCGGATGCTGACCATGCAAATCCTGCCTTTGGCCTGCTGGCTTGCAGTCAGAAGAAGGCACACTGGAACTGGGGCAATCAGGAGAATGATCCAAGGTCTGGGAGTGGGACAAGTTCCTCTTGGAGCAAGAAGAAGGGAAATAATTATCGAGAGAAGATCCGAAGTCGGCCTGAGATAAGTAGGAAGAGACAGAGTGATCTAACAGAGCACTGCAGTCGTCTGCTGGGCAACTGCAGCCAGATGGGGAGCGGGTTATACAGAGCTCCCAGTCTCAGGGAGGAGCTGAATGTTGCCAGCAGTGCTGGTGGGAAGGAGGGGTTGGATTTGTTCAGCCGGGCCAGACAAGGCACCTTACAGAAAAAAGCCCCAAGAACAGTGGTATCAGGGGGGACAGAACCTGCTGTGATGGCAATGCACTGCCCCAGCCCCAGGAGCCTGGAAATAGACATTGAATATGACTCTGAAGATGATCAGGATTCAACCTGTGCATCCTCCCCAGAGAGCAGACTGTGGCCAGAGAGGTCCCAGGACTGCAGTGATCGTCCCAGTCAGTCTGAGGTTGCCCACCCAGGTGGCAGAAGGGACCTGACCAGGCTGGAGATGATGGAAGAGCAGGGTATGGAGTGGGCCAGGTCTCCAAGCCGGCACGTACAATTCTTCTGCCAGGAGAAGGAAGCCCTGAGGTGTGAGAGCAGTTCTGAAGAGCGGGGCTGGGAGCTGGACTGTAAGTCACCTGGCTGGAGAAGGAGGCTCGAACATTCTTCGAAAGGGATACGTAGCACCTCCTTGCACAAAAGGGTTGGGTGACTTTTCCTGTTCTGGCTTTGAAGCAGCTTGCAGTGGTGCTGGCTTCCCTCTGCTTCCCTGGCCTGCCTGTATCTTGCTTTGTTCAGTGTTGTTCAGAGAATGGACCCTCCTCTAGGATTGTCTGGAAGAATATCTAAGAGGTTCTGTAGTTCTGTGCTGCACCGTGGCTTTTCTTGTAGCTGCTTCTGCTTTTCCTGCTCCCTGACCAGGTGTCACCTATGCAGTATTCCTTTTCACACTGGGTCTTGCTCCCCATGGCAGAAGGCTGTGGGACTCAAATGAAAATCCCTGTTGCGATAAGCAGATTGGTGAAAGCTTTGTGTAGATGCTGACTGTAATGTCATTGCCTGCCCTCGAAATGCCTTTTCCTGCATCTTCACCATCACCAAGGGGATCATCGCTGGTGCCTGGCAGGGTGCCTGCCTGTCCTCAGTTCTGTTTTCCAACTCCCTTGGTCTTTCCAGCTCTAGAGTGTCCCTGAAGAGGAATGTTGCATTTGGATGCACTGCTCTTTGTGGAGTGCGTTTGGGCTGAGTGCTGTTCAGGGAGTTGGAAGGCAGAGGCTGCTACTAATTCTCTGGTGGTTCCAATTGCAGGTATCCAGTCCTAAAGATTCCAGGGGCCCGGAGCCACCCTGCACAGCCACCTGGCAGGCTCCTAGCAGGAGACGGAGCAAGACCGTAAGAAGAAGCCAAATGCAGAAACTTTTGCTCTCTAGTCCAGGTGAGCAGGAAGAGGGAGGGAGGTGGGCACAGGAGTGATGGAAGCTCCTGGAAATGGCTGGGGAGAGGCTGGCAGGCAGTGCCTGGGCCATGCAGGGCTGGGGCAGGGCTGACGCTCTCTCTGCTATGTCCCCTCTCTGCACAGGCCCTCCAAAGAGCACTGCTCTCCAGAGTTCTGGCAAAGATGATGGCATTCGGATCTTTGTGGCTCTCTTTGACTACGATCCTGTCTCCATGTCTCCTAATCCCGATGCAGCAGAAGAGGAGCTCCCATTTAAGGAGGGGCAGATCTTGAAAGTAAGAACTTAGTGAACATCTCCTACTCTGTGGATCTGTCTGGTGTTCCAGGGGCAGCATAAACCTTGAGAGGTCTGCAGCTTCCTCATGAGTGAAGTAGAGAGGCAGATGCTAATATCTTCTCTCTGGTGACCTTATGGAACGGCTGGAGCTGTGTCAGGCAGGGTTAGGTTGGATTTTGGGAAAGGGAGTGGGCACAGCCCCAAGGCTGCCAGAGCTCCAGGAGCATTTGGATGCCACTCCCAGAGATGCACAGGGTGGGATTGTTGGGGTGTCTGTGCAGGGCCAGGGGCTGGACTAGATTATCCTTGGAGGTCTCTTCCAACTCAGGATATTCCATGGTTCTTTCTCCGTGCAGCTCAGTCACTGCAGCATAGTCTATTTCCCTTTGCAGGTTTGTGGAGACAAGGATGCTGATGGTTTTTACAGGGGGGAATGTGCTGGAAGGGAGGGATACATTCCATGCAACATGGTGTCAGAAGTCCCTGTGGAGAGCAGTGAGCTCAAGCAGCAACTCCTAAAGCAGGGATTCCTGCCTGCGGACACGGAGAGCCCAGGTATGGTGTGTATGCATGTGCCCTGCTCCTGTGGCTCTTTGCTGGAGTGTTGGAAGCTCAGTCTGTCATATGTGGCCAGTGCAGCCACCAGACCCATCTGGAGAGCTGTCCCTGGATCTGCAGCCTGGTTTAGTGGCTGCTCCACAGCTGGGGGATCTGGCTGGATGTGGGTGTTCCAAGCTCTCAGTTCATTCCTGACTCCACTGCAGCATTTGCAGCTGCTGCAGCTGCTCCTGGGCTTGAGGTGTGCGAATTCAGCACAAAGTAGGGCTGAGCCTCGATAGGGACAGGGGAACAAAAGCCTTTGAAGTGCAGCTGAAGTATGTGAACAAGAGTTTTCACTCTCTTCTCTCCTTTGTTTTGAAAATCTATCACTGAACTCTTGGGATGACCCTGCTTTTGGGTGAGAGATTCTGTGACTTGGGAATGGAGATGGGGAGGGGGGAGAAAAGGTGTGAGACAACAAGGGTAGGCCAGACAGGAGTGTACTAGGAGCAGACCTGGTGGTTGGGTTCCTCCTTACTTACTCCCTGAAGTATGTGCTCAGTGCTTTGTGCACTGCAGAGGCTTTACTGTTCCTTCCTTGTCATGTACCGGAGAGGAGAGGGAGCAGCCCTGGGATGTACAGCTAGCACAGCTCAGGCTGCGTCTGGCTCAGTGGTTGTGAGCTGCTCCTGCTGTGAATACTGGTGTTCCAGTGTCTGTCCCTCATGCCTCACACCTCTCATCCTTCACTCCTCTGTGCACTCTCTACTGCCAATGATGATTGCTGGATCTGCTCCTCTTGTTAAAACACTGGGGTTTTCCTGGTTTGGCTGATCCCTGTTTCCCCGCTAGTTCAGCAATGAAAAACAACACAAGTGTTGGTTGTGGCAGACATAAGCCCTTACATTGCCTGAGCTGGGAAAAAAACCCAAATCAACCTAAAAATAAGAAAACTCAAGGAAAAAAAAAAAGGACCAAACAATTTTTTTTTTCCAATTTCCATGGAGGGAGACCCAATATCCAGCTCTAACAGACCTTTAAGGTCTCTTCCCACCCAAGCCATTCTATGATTCTGAGGGGCTGACAGTGCCCAGCTCCTAAATATTGGTCCCTGGAAAGTTGATCCTGAGGAGCACAGGGATTGAAGGAGCCTGATGATTTCACTGTGTGATTTCTTGAATATATTTGTCCTTTGGCCTCTCCCATGTCTGAGGAGAGGAGATTTGAGTAAGGTGTTTTTCACATCCGTACTCTTTTGCCTGCGTATATGCCAGAGATGGCTGGATGCCTGGTGGCCTGTGTCCTTTGGTGGATACACAAGGCACTCTCTGCCCTGCCCCACTGCATAGTCTTAGAAGAGTAAAGGATTTTAATAGCTCTGAGACTTCCATTAAACATGACTGGTTTGAACATTTTGTGGAAGGTGGTGGTAGTCAATAAGATACGTGTGCAGGGAGAGAATGTAGGTTTGGCGCTGGTGGGGAAACACCTCAAATCCTTGGGGCACTTCTGGGCTCCTCTTGGCAAGGACACTGAGGGGCTGGAGTGTGTCCAGGGACAGGAACGGAGCTGGGGAAGGGTCTGGAGCACCAGGAGCAGCTGAGGGAGCTGGGAAAGGGGCTGAGCCTGGAGAAAAGGAGGCTCAGGGGGGACCTTGTGGCTCTGCACAACTCCCTGACAGGAGGGGGCAACTGGGTGCGTGTTGGACCTGATGGTCTTAAAGGTCTTTTTCCAGCAATAGTGATTCTCTGATTCCATGGCAGTCAGGCTGGCTGTACCTCTGCTGTTTTCCTGCTGCCATAAACCCCTATCACAGCCTTGTAACTAAGGAAATACCTTGGAGGGGTTTGTCTGGTCACTCCACAGGTTCATTTGGGATTTCATCCAGTCCTGACCCTGCTCAGTGCAGAAGCTTTAGCTAGAGACCTGGGATTTTTCAGGTGTTGATGGTACAAGCTTTTACTTTGACCTTACGGTGCTGCTTCTGAAAGCTAAGGAGCAGCAAAGTCTGTCTGCTCTGAGCTGTGGAGTGGCTAAAAGACATAAATACAGTGTGGATTTCTCTGTTTATTTGGGGTGTGGATCATGCCTCATCTGAATCCACATTTGAGGCCCAGAGGGCTTTGCCCAGAGAAATCCTGTTGTCAGCCTCCCAGGGGAGGCATGTCATCTCCTCTGTGCCCTGTTCACTATTCAAGATGCTTCTCACTTTCCATTCACTGTCTGTTTCTGTTGTCTATTTATTTGCTTTTTTGGTGTTTTTATTAAGGAATTGGCACATTTTCTCCACCTCCACGCCGCCAAACCGTCCCTCCTCCAAAACCTAGACGCTCCAAGAAAGGTCTGTGTCACCCACTGCTTCCTCTTTGGTTTTTGCTATAGGATTACAGACTGCATTGAATTTTTACTACTTGCTTTCAGGACCCTCAGATGTTTGTACGACTGCTAGGAAGTGGAAAGAGAGCCCATCCCTGTGCTGGTGTTAAGTTTTTAACAACAGTGATGTCTTTTATAGTTTGGAGCTTGACCTCTGCTTCTTGTTATGTTCCTGAGTCCTGGTTACTGGTGTAGGCTTTGAGTTGCATGAACAGTTTGCTTCTGTTGTGTGCTGTCTTGGTGTTTTTTTTCCTGTTTGTCAGTTGTGTCATGTGGTCACTGTTGGAGATGAGCTCTTAGTGATGAGGCATTTTCTTCCCCAGCAGGGCTGGACAAACAGGAGTACAAGTCTCAGCCAGGTGAGAATTGCTTGTAGTAGGGAGTAGGTAATTCACGATCGAATTACAGTTGTGTTTTGTGTTCAAGAGCCAGTGTGACACACTGCGGTGCTGCTTCAGAGCTTTTTGTGTTTAGTTCTTTTTGTGTTAGAATGCTTTGGTTGAGTAGTAGGGGGTGCTTGCAGGGGGAGTGCACCTGTTGTTTTGCTATGGGAGGAGCAGGGCAAGCTCTCACTCATCACATGCTGTAGTCCCTAGGATCCAAGGGACACTGAGAGAGTGCTGAGTCCTCTGCTGAGGTGCATAATCTGTTGATATCCAGAGAGGCCAAGTCTGCAAACCCTTTGCCAGCCCATCCAAAGCTGACCCAAAGCAGGGTTTAAATCTATGAATGTGTGTTTCTGTAGCATCAGACTTTGCTTTTGTAGACTCTGGGCAGGCCTGTAGGTAATGGGTCTCAGCAGGCAGGAGATTGTGGATGGCAAGGCCTGCACTTCCCTATGTGCTGGTCCCTGGCCCTTGGAGGATAAATTTTGTAGCTTAATAGGAGAACATTGTGTAGTGGGAGGAGAAATGCCCTTTCAAGACACTGTAAAGAGACAGCTGTCCTCTGTGTGTGTATGTGTATATGTGTGTGTGTGTGTGTGTGTGTGTAAATAGGAAATGTAGAATAAAACATTCCTGTACATATAGACAGAGCACTGGGGTGCGGGGCTGGGGGATGTCCCCACTTTTGTGCTTATGAGGCAATGAAGAAGATTGGAAAACTGCTTTGCCAAATGCCTCTAAAGTCTCTCTCCACTCAGTTTCCCCCAGTATTCTTTTTGCTCAGACTGCTACAAGAATGGTGAAGGAGTTGCTGTGATTTGGGATTTTGTCCTAGTATTTCCATCTGAGAATATTTTATTTTTCTCCTGTAGGACAGAAACATAAAGACATTGAAGCAGAGCTGCTGACTCCTCGCAGGATGGTGGCTGCCTTTGACTACAATCCTAAGGAGAGCTCTCCAAACACAGATGTGGAGGTAACCACCATCTGCTCCCTCCTTTTCAGAGGTTTCTTCCTCCTGTCTCTTTTCTCCTTCTCTCCCAAGACACTCAGAACTTTGGTCCGACCAGTCTCAGTGAAACTCTGTGAGTATTCATGGCATCCTTTAGTGATCAGACAGGACTGAGTAGATCTGGGGTGGGAGCAAGCAGCTCCTACTGGTAGCAACTGATCCAGGAAGCAGTCTAGGAAAAAGAAAAACCTGGTTAAGGGTTTGAAAGCACTTTTGACACTTAATTTGAATATGACTTTTGAGTTAAGTATCTGTGTGGGTCTTTGTTCAAGCAAAAAGATTTCGGTCCAGTTTAATGAACTAGTTTGCAAAGTTCTTGTTTTCAGGCAATTCCTATATATAGAATCATAGGATCGTGGAATGGGTTAGGTTGGAAGATACCTTAAAGCCCATCTCATCCCATGCCCTGCCACAAGCAGGGACATCTTCCACTATCCCAGATTGCTCCAAGACCTGTCCAGCCTGGCCTCGGACACTTCCAGGGATAGGAAGGGATATAATCTAAACAGCGAAGGATACAATCCAAACAGTATTTTTGTGGATAAGTCTGTTCCAGGTAGAAAGGGGGCAATGCAGAATCCTTTCTGCAAAAAGAGATGAGCACATGCTCCGTTCCCTTGTTCCTCCAAGCTGTGTTAGCACTCTGTGCGAACATAAACACGGTGTTTGGATTCACATCCTTTCCCTTCATATGCAAAGGAGTGTCTGGCCAACAGAGGGCACAGTTTAGGGAATGCTTGCTTCCCAAGCTGTGTTTCCTGCCCAGAGAGAGACAGCCGAGGACAGTGTTATAGGGATGGTGGAATATCTTAGGAGAGACACAGTGAGGGCAAGTATCCAGCCACTTGAACACTTTTGAACCCTTGTCACTGAGGAGATGACTGTACTTTTTGCAGTGATCTGCTTTCATAGAACTTTTTTGGACAAGAGCTCAAATTACTGAAACAAGCTGGTGCAGTTCTTGGGAGATGCTCCACAGGAGTGATCTGCAGCCTCAAGATTTTAAATTGAGGACTAGGGGTATAATATGGTAAATATATTGGAAGTAGATCCCTTCCAGGTGACCCTTGTAAAGTGAGAGAGTGTCTCGAGTGGGACTCAGCCAGTTTGGAGCCTCCACTGGGCAGCTTTTTCCATTAAAAAAGACGGGTGACACCTTTGTCTTTGGCCTTGTGCCCCATGGAGCATGTGCTGGGGTGTCTGACAGGACAGAGGGTGTGACAGCAAAGGGTTACTGTGTGCTGTGCTCCTGTTCTGTGTCCAGGTTAAACCTCCCTGTTTGTATGCATTCCTGCTAGTGACTAATCCCTGAGTGCTGCATACAGAATAGGCTCATCCAAGGGAGCAGGATTTCTAATTATATTTAAAGAAAATGAAGGTATTTCTGGTCCTTGCTGAGCTTGTCCTCAGTGCACCTTTCCAGAGCAGGTGGTAGGTACTGTTTTGAAACCTAATTAAAATTGATTTAAAAATGGGCTTTGCTCTTGTCTTAATTTATGAAATGCTTCCCTAGCAGTGAACTCCAGAGTTATCCACCTCAGCTTCCCTCCTGCATCCTGGTCCTGCAAGACTAAAACAGTGGGCTCCCTTCCTTGGAGTGAGATTGGGCAAGAAGCCAAGGGGAGCCTGTGTTCCTGGTGAGAAATTCCAGGCAGTGCTTCTCCTGTGACCTCTCTTCTCTGGCTCTTTGCAGGCTGAACTGACCTTCAGTGCTGGGGACGTTATCACTGTTTTTGGGTCCATGGATGATGATGGATTCTACTATGTAAGTGCAGGGCTTGGCAAGGTCCTGTGGTTACACTGGAAATTGTTGGAGTTCATGGAGTGGCAGGGAAGCAGAAATCAGGGAACAAAGTATTCTACTTTTGCAAAAAAAATAAACCCCTCTCTACTTAGTGCAGGGCAGCCTGTTTCTGGTGCTCATTTCTCCTGCTGTAAATCGAATATTACAGAATCTTGGAATGGTTTGGGGAAGGGACCTTAAAGCTCATCCCCTTCACCCCCTGCCATGGGCAGGGACACCTTCCACTCTCCCAGGGTGCTCCAAACCCTATCCAGCCTGGCCTTGGACACTGCCAGGGATCCAGGGGCAGACACAGCTTCTCTGGGCACCCTGTGTCAGGGCCTCGGCACACTCACAGCCAGGAATTCCTTCCCAATATCCCATCTGTCCCTGCCCTCTGGCAATGGGAAGCCATTGTCCCTTGTCCTGTCTCTCTCCCTTGTACCAAGTCCCTCTCCAGCTCTTCTGGAGCTCATTTTGGGCCTGGAAGGGGCTCTGAGATTTCCCCTGGAACCTTTTCTCTTCCAGGTGAACACCCTGAGGTATCTCAGCCTGACTCCAGGAGCAGAGGGGCTCCAGACCTGGGAGATCTCCATGGCCTTTAAATGTCCCAATGGTTCTGAATTTTTATTTTGGCATCAATTGCCTGCAGGTTTCCCAAAGCCTTGCCTGCATTTTTCTACACACACACCAGCTGAACCAGCACCTGCTCAGAGCTGACATTTCACCAGGCACTCAGACACTTGGGCCAGAGGCTGGAGTGGTGATCCTAGTAAGCAGACACATTACTGGGGCTGTTCCTGCTCTTCAGCTGTATGCCAAAGTTGAGCTTTGGCCATTGGATCATCCACCTCTTTCTGCATGGGGAACAATGTACACACATCAGACTTGAGGTTGAGCTCCAGGTTAAGTCTGAGGGCATCACTGGGAATGCTTTACTTGATCCTTTTATGGCTGGACAAACAGCATTGCTGGGGTGGGTTTTATCTCACCAAACTGCTTCCTGTTGAACTGGATACAGATTTGTAGCAATACAATAGTGCAGCTCTGGGCCTCTGTGATCATGGATGCAATGCCTACAGGACATTGTACCAGTACTGCCTCGTTCTTTAAAGACATCAGTAAATATCAGGGCAAATTAAAGGCCTCCTCGGGCACCTGTGACACAGTCTTATTCCAGTGTGGTAGTGGAGATTTTGAGTTTGTAGAAATCATCTTTGTCACAACTTGCTATCATTTCTTCTTCCTTTATTCTCTTCTGTGTTCCTATGCTCTGAATTGTTCCACAGTTAAGCAAGGATGTGAGTTATGGAATTTTCTGTGGATCTTTTCTCCCTGTGTGGGTGTGTTCTGGATTTGTTTCAGCCCACAGCCCAACCTTCTCTGCAGGGCACTGCACTTTGAGTTGTTACTTATTTCTCCAGGAAAGTTGATGTGAGAATTGAATGTTGATCTTGCAGGGAGAGCTGAACCAACAGAGAGGGCTTGTCCCATCCAACTTCCTGGAAGCTGTCCCTTTGGATGGAGATACGGCCGAGGAATTCCACTCAAAAGATAAAGAAACTTCTCCGCTGCGTGCTGAGAGCCAGGTGAGATGTGTGACTGCATGGTACTACCATCTAGGCTGGGGTGTGTCTGAATGTGCATGTCGTTGCATGGCATGCAACACCCATGGGATCACTGAACTTACTGCATGCAGCCTGTTCATCCCAAGGGAGTGCTGGGAGCTCTTCCCAAAGACTTACTTGTAGTGCAGAAAGTGGCACAAAACAAAACAACACCTGCTGGGGCCTCAGTGTGGTTAGGTGGGCAAGGAGCATTCAAATCCCACCGGCAAATTGTTTAGATCCACTGAAAGGTCCGTGGGAAAATCCTACTGGAAGGAAAGTTCAACCAGCTCCCCAGGCGCATGAAATTCCTTAAATATGATTATATCCATGCCAGAGAGTTCTGGAATTAGGAACGCCCAAACACCGATGTTCTTCCATCCACCTCAAGTTAGATATACCTTAATCCAAGTTGAGGTGCTCCTGGATAAATTCAAAACACACTGAGGAGTTTGCCAAACAGATCTGGGGAATGGATCCTACGCTTTCAAAAGCATCCCCCAGAGTCAAGGAATTCAAAGGTTAAATTAACTCCTTGCATTGTGTTACTGAGACTCTTGGAATAAAGGCTGAAGTGGGGAATTTGGGCCATGTCAGGGGCTGAGACTAAAAGTGCAGCAGCTCCTTTGTCATTCCTGGAGTCCCCTGTGCTGTCTCACTGTGAAGTGGGAGACAGGTGGGATCCAGCTTGGTCCCAGCTCACATGGGCTCAACCTTCAGACCTTCTTGGGAGGTTGTTGGCACTGTCATGTGGTGCCAGACCCACATGAGTCAGAACAGGTTGGCTTTGAGTCATCCTTAGGGAGGCAGGTGTCCCTGAATCCTGCTCTTTTGAACTCCCCACTGGTTCCATCCCAGCTTTCCTGCTCTCTGCAGCATTTCTTGGCCTTTTTTTCATGCTCAGCTCTTCCTGTTCTCTGTTTCCATCTCTCTATCTTCAAATGCTGCCTGGTCTCCTTTCACCTTAGCCCCATCCCTTGCTTCCAGGCATTCCAGGCTTTTGGATACAGGATTTGCACTCCAGCCTTGATGCCTTCTCAGGCAGAGCAGCCTGGCTCAGATAATGAGGTTTGTGGGCAGTTTGTTGGATCTTCTGCTGACCTCAGCAGCTCTCTGGGGTCTTTGTACTTCCCTGTTGTGGATACTAGTCCTTGCTGGGGAATCACAGGTTAATCAGCTGTTACTACCAGGGTTTAAGAGCTGTGAAGACACCCAAGTCCAACCTCCCTGGGGGTTAACAAGGATGCAGACTGGGGTTCGTTTTTCAGTTTCCCTCTCAAAATTATTTACTCTTACCAAATTACTCATCTGAAATAGAGGGTGCAAAAGGAGACTTCAACTAGTAAAATAAAGGTGGAATTCTAAGTGTGATTTAGTTCAGATCTTCCCCTTCCCTCTGGCATCAACCAGAAGCCACAGGGCCTGTTTCAGATTCCAGGGATTGTTACTGCAGCCCCAGCCCGGATCCTCCTAGGAACCAGGGGGTGTTCAGGTAACCTTGTCTGCCACTTGCAGGTGTGAAGGGTTTGCAAAGCCAAACCCACTTTCATCTCTGCTCTCTGCGGCTGAGTTCAGTGGCTGACTGATTCCCTGGACAGCACTTTGCATATCCCTGCATGCTGAAGGTTGGAAGCTCTTTTCCTGTGTTTCATGACATTTTTTTAAACAGAAGCACCTTTCAGGTGTGTTAAAAACAACCCATATAAAATAGACACATTTCAGCCTTGCCTGCCCTTCAAACCTTTCCATTTGTCTCTAGTCCTCTGTGCCTGAGATCCAAGGGAGCCTCCCCTTACACTGAGAGAGGCTCTGACTTTTGGGTGCACAGAGCAGGAACCTGTTGGATGTGGTACTTTTGGTACTCTCCTGATCCATGAACTGCTGCTCTCTGTCTGTAACTGGGGGACTAGAAAATTCAGATAATGATGATTAAACCAATTTTATTTCAGTGGGAATCAGCTTGAACTCCCTAGGCATGACTGTGCTTTGGCTGCTTCTGCGTCGTGCCAGCCTGGCTCCTGTCCTGCTGCCTCCCTGCTTCTCCTGGACACCTGTCCCAGGGGATCCTGGCTCAGCACACCCAGCACTCCTCCCACTTGTGCTTTGCAATCCAGACCTGTCTAAACAGCTTCCAAACAGGAAGGACACATTTACCCCCTGTTAAAAGTGGTATATTTACCTGACCCCACAGTGGTTTGGCTGTCACAGCAATCACAGCATCCCCAGAAAACCTCATGGGGAAGGCAGGAGAAAGAAATACCTCCTGTAAAACGCATATTCTGTGTCTGGCCCTGAGCTGGAATGAACTCTCCCAGTGATACAGCCATGCCTGAGGCTTTCCAAATTCCTGTAGCACTTTCACCCCACAGAGTTAAGGGGTTAGCAGAGCAGGCTCCCTTGCAAATTCCCAGCTTGAGTCCTGGCACCTCAGGGGGAATTTGTGTGCGCCATGGCAGAGCTTTGGACTCGGTTACAACTTGTGCCAGTGGCAACGGAAGCTTCTCCATGAGTGATGCTAAATCACTTGTAACTTCTTGGATGTGATGTTCTTACTTTTTCTGTTCTTCACACTTCCCTTCTCCCTGCTGCCCTACCAAAGGCCTGAGAATAAGGACAATTTATTTCCAAATTGAACTGGGGAAGGTGGATCATTTTTAATTATTTCTGAGTAAATCTTAAAATGCTGGCTACTGAAAAGATGAAGCAATTGAACTTACAAACTGACAACATTTGGAGATTAGAATAAACAAACAAAAACAGCACAAAGAGGAGGATCCAAGAAGTTCTGGTCACAGCCAGGGCCCAAACCACTCATGGTTAGCAGCTGCTTTAACACTATTCCTGTTAATGGAATATTTTTATATCAGTAACATGCAGTTTCTGTCGAAGACTGATTGTAAAGTACCTTCAGAAAGTGTTTGATTCTAATTGATTTCATGTATTTATTTCTGCCTGTGTTATGCACCCGGGACGGTTCTTTTCTTCAGAGAATGAGGAAGAGAAGAGTCCAGTGATAGATATGAATGATACATAGAGAGAGCAACCATGTAAGTGTGTGAGACCTTCAACCTCCCACCCAGCCCAGCACCTCAAAGGCTCCTGCACCTGGAGTTGGCTCCTTTTCTTGCCTGTAGTTTGACAGGCTGGTTTGGGGCTGTGGTAGCAAATCCACCTTCAGGTCTGATGTCAGACCATTCACTGCCACCTGGGTTCTGTAGTAAAGACAAGCCATTCAGCACATGAAGTGCAGTTGGTTGGAACAATTATCTGGTGGTTTTGGGGATCAGGATGGGACTTTGCTGGATATTCAGGGTTGGGAAGGACCTGCTTTGTCATTCAGCTTGGCCGTTCTGTTCACATCAACAGCCAAAGTGTCGTTTGGCTTTTGCAAGATCCGCCTCAGACTGAGCATGCTTCATGTTCAGTCTGGGGTTTTTTCCTTCTGAATTTTACTCCTTCCTGAGAATAGTCCTAAAAACCCCTGCCCACCATCCATTTAAGAAAATAGTAACATTTAATCCCTAAAACTGACCTTGTGTGGATAATTGTTCTGGGGCTGGCTGGGTGAAACCCCTCGTTTTGGGGCTAGCACGAGCAGTCTTTGTTTTCCTTAGATTCAAGTGTTTGTTTTCCAGAAATTGTGTTAATCAATAACACCTGAGAGAGCACTAAAACCACCCCTGAAAACTGACATCACTCTTGTGTTTATCACTCTAATAACTTGTGGATTTTGACAGAGCAGTTTTTCCTTTGTTTCTCTTAGAGGAGGACCCCCAATTTTAGTATGATTTTTCTCTTACCGCATGAATCTGTGAGCTGGTTCTGTTGCTTTCCTGCCACATAGAGACCTCTGAGAAGAGGAGAAATTGTTTGTGGGGCCACTTCAGGTCTGTTCTGAAACTGTTCCACCTTTACCCAAAAAGTGTTTTCCAGTGGTGCATGGACAGAGCATCCACTGCTCTGGCTGCCCAGGGGCCTTTACATCCTTCCCACATCACTCCCTGAGTGTTGGTGAGCTCCTTCTGGTGCTAGCCCAGTGCTTTTGGGCATTTTATCCAAGGCTTCTTCATTGCACAAATCTTTGCCTCCATAAATCTTGCATTTCTGCCTGCACATGTTCATCTGGATTTATTCGGGTTTGCTCCCAAGCTCCTCACACCTATCTCTGGGCTATTAGCACCAAGTGCTGTTCCTTGCACAAGGGAGCTGCCCAGATAGACAGAGGCTGCAACTGCTGCTGCAGCATTGGTTGGAGTGGACCTTGCAGGCAGAGGGCAGCTTTCCCAAGGGCCAACCTGGGCCATCCATCAGCATGTGTGACATCCTGCAGTATGTCCTGGGCAGCAGCTGGCTTTAGGGCACAGTGCTGCACACTTGGAGTGTTGCAGGAGTGCCTTGGAAAGCAACATTTTCAGGTGAACAGAGAGTGTGAGCTCAGGAAAAGTCAGCTGTGGGATTGGTTACTGTCGGGGAGAGAGGCAGAGAGGAGTTCCGGCTCTGTCGTGTAGTTCAGGTAAGGGAGAATCCAATGGCACTGGCACAGCTCAGTGATTGCTGTGAGGCAGGAGTTGACTCTCAGCTTTGTGAAGTTGGGAGGGGTCACAAATGCACTCCCAAGATGGAGCTCCCTATGCACCTGCCCACTCAGGGCTGACTCCATGGGTATTGTAGGTGCTGAGTCCCACCCAGAGCAGAGGTTTGTGCTCATCCTGGGCCAGAAGTTCTTCACTCCTGCAGCAGCCTCGACCAGCACAGCTTCCACCTGTGAGGGGAGGGGAGTTCACAGCCACTCAGTGCTCCTGGTCCCAAAGGAGGTGGGTGCTGAACCAGCAGTAGGGTGACAGAGCAGTGCTGCTTTGACTTCCCATCCCAGGAGATTTCATTTAAGTCCCCAGAGGGCACGAGCACGGCTATGCTAGAGTGAGGAAGCAATGTTCCAGGCTCTTCTTCTGCCTTATTCAGCTGGTTGCCCTGGACACAGAGCAGGACCAGGAACAGGCACATCCAGTCCTACACAGGGGCAGCTGCTGGGATCCTTACACAGCTCCTGGCTGGAGTCTGATCTTCAGGACTGCTTCCACCTCAGGCAGAGGGTCCTGCTGCCACTGTCACCATCTCACATTCTCTCTAGGGGCTGTGGCTGCTGCAGACCTGTGAGGGACTCAGTGGGGCCCAGATAGAGGGATACTGAGAGTGTGATGTTCCAGTGGCCAGAGGACTCTTCCTGACACAGCTCCAACTACTCTCACCTTGTGTTTTGGGTAATGCCAAGACAGGATGTACAGCTGAAGGTTGGAAGCTGCTGATTTGTGAAAGCTTTCTGGAAGAGAAGGCAGTAACTAAGGCTCTCCTAGGCCTCAGAAACCCAGAGCCTCTTCCCTGAGGAACTTTGCAGCCTGTTGGGAAAGCTTGACCTGCCAGATTGGTAATTGTCACTGTCTGCACACCCAAGCCTCCTAGTGAGAGGAGATTGTTGAACGAAGGCTGCTGCTAGGAACAGACCTCTCGGTGCTTTGTGAAGAGGAAACTGAACCCAGGACTAGGGCACATTCTGATTTCCAAAAGCCCTTTCCATAGGGAACAGCACTGTTTGAGACTGGTGGGTCCCAATTAGCCATCTCAAACACTTAGGGGCTCAGGAACATTCTTGTGTGCCACTTGATCCAAGACTTCTCCATGTCCTCCTCCATTGGTGCCACTGCAGACTACCAGACTTGGCTTTCTGCCCCTCCTGCCTCTGGATCTGCTGGATGCTGAGCAGCCTTGCAGGACCCCCAGTTGCTCTTCCTACCATGGCCACTGTTGAGAAGCCTCGGGGCTTAGCCAGTCTCCTTGATCTTATGGAGGTCTTGCTGAGCACTTGTTCTTACAAAATTTGGTTTTGTTTATGTCCTGGCGTCTGTCCCAGAGCATGCTAGGAGCCCAGCAGGCTCCATGGCTAAGGCATCCATGGATTCATCAGTACCTGTCTCCATCCATGCTCTCAGGAGCTGATTCACTTAATTAGCTGTGGAGCAGCATCTTTCACCATGTCCTTAGTGGGTCTTTTGTGCTCTCCTGTTCTTAGCCTAAAGTTCAGGAATTTCAGTAATTCTTAGCTAAGGAACGGTCTGGGTTGTAGGTACAAAATTTAAATCCACTGGAAACTTCCGAAGTGGAACTGCACCCGCAAAGAGGAGAGAAGGCCAGGTTCTTTGCCTGAGGTTTATGTTGATGTGATCTCCTTCAGCAGCTCTGACTTGTGCTTTTGTCTTTTGTTTTTTGTTTCCCACCCAGCTAAATCCAGATGGATCTGTTGATCAGAGCGACTCCTCTCCATCTCCTCCTCCGCCAGCACCTTCCTGCCCTGTCCCAGCCGAGCAGTGTCCGGAGCAGGCATCATTGGCCCTCCTCACCTGCAGTGAGGCACCTGGGCAGAGTAAAAAGAAGAGAGGCTTCTTCTTCAAAGGGAAAAACCTCTTCAAAAAACTTGGGTCCCATAAGAAAAACTAACAAGGGGTTTATTCCATTAGGGCTGCCCATACAGCCCCAGAGACTGAGAGTTCAGGAGAAGCCCTCTGCAATAAGCTGATTATTTTCATAGGGAAGAAGTATGTGTTGAATCAAGAAAACTCTGGAGGGTGTGGGAGCTGAGAGCCCTTGGGGAAAAAGTGGCCCTGGGATGTGAGGGCTCAGCTCCAGGATCCAGCATGTCCTGCTCCATGCAGCCCTCAGTGCACCAGTTCCCTGTAAATATTTTAATTTAAGGAATATATTCTGGCTGTAAGTTAGCTAACTGGCTTTTCCAAGCAAAGCCTCAGCCCCTTAGGAGAGATCCCTTGTGCTCCACACCCTGGTATGTCTCTGCTCCAAAGGGGGTTGTGTCAACCCCTTCACTTCCTGCAAAGAAAATTTGCACTTTTCTGTTCCTGTGACTCCCCTTTGCTGTCTCTGGGCTGATGAGTGAGTTCTTATTTGTACTGTAACCCTGTAAATACGCAGCTGTGCCTCGGAGCATCCCACACTGCCTCAGTCAGCTTCCCGCACGAGGATCCCCAGGGAGGAAGGAGCGATGCCCTGGTGCGGGTCGATTCTTCAGCGTGGGGGTGGGCTGCTGTCAGCTGCTCTTGCCTGGTTCACCTTGACCACGCACTGGCTGGGGACTCAGCCTTATTATTTATTTATCTATTTATCGATTGATTTATTTATCTACCTGTTTATTTATTTGTCTGTCTGCCTCTCTCCACGGTTCCGTTCAGCTGTGTCTGTGAGCTGCTCCCGAGCCAGAGTGTTGGGAGAGCAGGGCTGGGGCTGGGCAGCTTGCACTGTTTTTGTAGGAGACGATGTGTTCCTACTGTTGAGACACAGCCCTGGCTAAGCACGAAGGGTTTTATATGCCATGGTGTCTGTCCCTCCCCGTGTTTCTTTTTCTGCATGTTCCAGTGCGTCCTTGTTCTGAGCAGGGCAGCTCCGTGAGTGGTGCCAGCACAGCAGCCATGAGTGGTGGTGGTATGGTATGTTTTTATTTAATATCAAATTTTATTATAATAAAGTCTATTTTCACAAATATACATTTTCCTTAAAAAAGTCAAAGCTTCAGTGATGCTTCTTCAGGGGGATGGGGAAATTATGCCAACCAACTGTACCTTGAGGATGTTCTGCACCTTCTGTGTCTTCTCAGAGAGACAGATGTGGCCGTGGATGCCCCAGGTGTGAGGTCAGGGCAGGGGCTGAGGTGGCAGTCCTGGGGATGCAGGACACCGGAGAGGGCTGTGGGCATGAGGCTGCCCGGAGTGCCTGGGCTGGACCCCTGCACTCCCGGCTCCACTGGTGTGTGAGTGTTGGGTCCGGGGTGTGGTCCTGCACCTGGGGTCTCTGGGAATCCAGCCAAGGTGCCAGAAGTCACTCTGGGATTTTGGGGGCATTCTGCGGGATTCCCCTGACAGGAAGGACTTGTTTGGGAAGCTGCTGCTCCCCAGAGGGAAATACTCCATGAGGATCTTGATACCACAGTGAGGCACCATGTTCTGTGATGGGTGGGAGTCAGGGCAAGAACAAACCAAAGGCTTTGAAAGGGTGAGGTGCTGCAGCTCTGCTGGAGTTTCTGTGGCTTCTGGAGCAGCCTCAGTGATGAAACTCATCAGCAACCCAGAGCTTTATCTCCCAGCTTGTCCTCCCATGCAGGAAGTCGTTGGTGTTCTAACTGAATTTACCAACTGGAGTTTCTTAAGTGAGTTGTTGAAGGTCTTTTGAAAGAAACTGTCATTGCTTTTATCAGTTCCTCGGGGTGAATTGAAGAACAAAACCTTTAGGAAGAAAAGCAGCTGCTGGAACATTCTGGGGTGTGCCCAGAGCTAGAGGGCCCTGTGAAGCCAGTGCCTGCCTGGATCTGTCACTCCTCATGCTTCCATCCTCCCTGCCCAGCTGAGCCCCTGGGACCACAGGGTGTGTGTTATGTCTCTACCTCCTGTAAATTTTGCTGTGATAGACCCAGACCCGTAATTCAGCAAAGTCTCCCTAGTTCAGCTGGTTCCCCAGCAGCAGACAGGCTGAACAGCAAAGCTCAGAGAAGTCTCCATGAGAAAAATTTAACATCTTTAAGTTGTTATAGCTAAACATGAAAGGCTACAAGAAACAAAAAAAGGGGTAAAATAAAGATATAATTGAGATGTTTTGCTTTGCATCCTCTGCTTCTAATCGCTGTGCCACAGCCCAGGTGTGGATGACACACCTCTGCCTGGGGGAGCTGCTGGCAGCATCAATATATTCCTGTTTCCATTCTCCAGATGAGCAGCTTGTGGTCTCTGAGTGCAAGGGTTTGATACTTGTGTTGGTGCTCACCAGAAGGCTCAGCCAGGCCCATGGGCTTCCCCATTCACCCTAATGTGGGAGCAGAGTCTCAGTCTCCAGGGAAAGTAAACATTCAAGAGACAAAGCACCTGAAATCCCCCACTTCCATGGTTTCTGAAGCAGTTGGAGGGAGAACTTGTTTTTTTGTGAGAGCAGTTTGGTGTGGTGTTTCTCAGGGGTTGATGTAAGAGTTGCTGTGTTTAACATCTTTCCCAGTGACAAAGGGGCTCGTGGGCACCCTGGGCAGTATCCTGGTGACACCTAGCTATGTCTTGGGAGGGGACAGGGATCCGTGGAAAGGACCTGAACAGGCTAGAGAGGTGAAACTGTGCAAAACTGACACTTAACAAGGCCAAGTAAAAGGTCCTACGTCCTACTTGGACAATCCCAAGCCCAAATACAGGCTGGGAAATGGATGGATGGATGGATGGATGGATGGATGGATGGATGGATGGATGGATGGATGGATGGATGGATGGATGGAAAGTTGCCTTGAAGAACTTGGAGGTGCTGGTAGATGAGAAGCTCAACACAGAATCATAGAATGGCTGGGGCTGGGAGGGACATTAAGGTCATCTGGTTCTCTGGTTCCAAACCCCTGCCACAGATGTGCCTCAATCACGTGTCAGAAATCCCCCATGCCCTGGGCTGATGCCCCACTGTGGGCAGTGGGGAAGGGGAATTCTGCCTCTCTGCCCTGCTCAGGTGAGGCCTCACCTGCAGAGCTGCTTCCAGCCCTGGGGCCAGCAGCAGAAGGATGTGGAGCTACTGGAATGAGTCCAGAGGAGGCCATGGAGATGCTCTAGAGCTGGAGCCCCTCTGCTCTAGACTCAGGCTGTGAGAGCTCGGGGTGTTCACCTGGAGAAGAGAAGGCTCCAGGGAGACCTCAGAGCCCCTTCCAGGGCCTAAAGGGGTTCCAGGAGAGCTGGAGAGGGACTTTGGATAAGGATGTGGAATGACAGGGCAAGGGGGAATGGCTTCCCACTGTCAGTGGGCAGGGATGGATGGGTTATTTGGAAGGAATTGTTCCCTGTGAGGAAGAAATGGCTTCCCTGGCACAGGGTGCCCAGAGAAGCTGTGGCTGCGCCAGCCCTGGAAGTGTCCAAGGCCAGGTTGGAGAGGGCTTGGAGCAGCCTGGGACAGGGGAAGGTGTCCCTACCAAGGGCAGGCGGTGGAACTAGATGGTCTGTAAGGTCTATCCCAAGCCAAACCAGTCTGATTCTCTGAATTAAGTTCCTCATTGTGAAACACATTTATCAGCACTGACAGGCACTAACTGTCCTTAGCCTTTGAAAAATCCTCGCCCTCCTCCTCTATGTGGTGCTGATGCAGCAGGGGAGGGACTCAGAGTGTGGCTTTGTAAACCCACCAGCTCTGGCCCTTTGCACAAGACCCGTGCTGTGGTCTCTGTTGTGCAAACTGCTGATTCTGGAGCTGCTGCTGGATCTGTGTCTGGTTCTGGAGCTGGTTCTGATGCTGGAGCTGGAGCTGCAGCTAGAGCTGGGGTTGGTACTGAAGCTGGGACCTTAGGCAGACACTGTGCTTCTGTCTCACACACTGAAAGGGGTGGGCTGGAGGTACCTCCTGAGTCTCTTGGGTCAGGGTCAAGGGTCGCCTTGAAGGCCAGGAGAGGTTGCTCAGGGTCTCATTCAAGGGATCATTGTCCCCAGGGATGCAGGCCCCACCTCTGTCCTTGGCCCTGTCCCAGTACTTCACCACTGGCCTGGGTGTTTTCTTTTATCTGTTGGGAATTTTCTTGGCAGTAGCATGTGCCATTGCCTCTTGTCCCATGCTTGGGCACTCTGAACACTTCTGTCTACTCTGCAGCCCTTCCATGAGACAGTCAAGGTCAAGAATAAGGTTTCCAGAGCCTTCTTCCCTCCAGGCTGACTAAACCCAGTTTTGTCCTGGGCTCCAGGTGGATTGCCTTCAGGTTTTCAAAACCAGTCTGCAAACAGGATCAGCCTCACTTCGGCCTCACTGCAAGATTTGTAATTTGCTTTGCTGATTTTCTTTAAAACATTAAAGGACCAGGACCAGCGCCAGTTCACGGCTCCCCTTGCAAGGAGGCAGCTTTGGGGGTGGGGATGGTGGATCCCAGCTTTGGGGATGGACACACCTGCAGAGTCACTGCCAGAGGCACTGCACCAATCTGTACCATTCTACAGCCACTATGTGCTGGGGTGTTCATGCAGGGCAGAGTCCAGGTGAAGGTCTTCATCCAAGCAGCCTTGGGGAGCCTTGGCAGGAACTCGGTTGCTCCCAGTCTGTGCTGCTGACACAAGGAATTTTGATCCATGGAGGAAAACACAATTGCAATGTGCAGTGTGGAGGAGCTGAGGAGCTGCTCCTCTGCCTCCCTTTATGCCTCCATGCTCAAACACATCCCTCACTGATCCAGCAGTATCCCTCTGCCCTGTCAGCATGGCAAGGAATTTGTCCATCAGATGCTTTTGCTCTGGGAAAGGGCGAGGGGCTGTGGCCCATGGCAGAGGAGATGCTTTGCCAGCTGAGCTCCTGGTGCAACAGCACTTTCGGCAGAGGCCAGACCCGCCTGGGCTGCCCCGTGCTCCAGACCAGCAGCTGGAGGGTGATGCCTGTTCAAACCATCATCCCAGTGCCTACTCCTGCACAGGAAGAAGGAGCAGCTCTCATGGACCCCCAGGGCACGTGGGGCAGAGGAGGTGGGATGGGGAGTGCTGGGCACTGCAGGTGTCTCCGGGGATAGATGTGAAGGCATTGCTTCGAATTTTAAAAGTGGCAGAGGATGAAGAGCGCCATGGGGGGAGGAGCCTTGTCCCTCTAAGACATCCCCAGAAGGATTCAAGACTCTCAAACCACCACCAAGTGGTCACATCTCCACCTTCAAAAATCCCGGCAAAGCTCCCGTGAAGCATCAGCCTGTGTGTCCAGTTGGGAGCGAAGGAGCCTCCCCGGCGGGCACTGGCGTGGGAGGTGAGTGCAGTGCTGGCCTGGCCGCCCACGCCAGGGGAGTTCCTGGGCCCCCGGGGCAGCCCCTGCTGATAACGCCGGGCAGATAAAAGCCGGCGCGGCGGGGCCGCGGGCAGGAAAGAGGCGGCGGATCGCAGGTGAGAGCCTGGCTCGGGTACAGCCGTTTTTCTCTCGTGAAGTGTTTGTTTCTCTGCCGGGGATGAGACTGGGGAGCTGGAGCTGAGTTTGGGGCTGAGCTCTGCGGTTCCCACTGCTTCCACCCTCGCCTGGCACCGGGCGCGTCTGGAGCGCTGCAAGGAAGCGCCTGGAGCGCGGTGCTGCTGTGGCCAGGGGCTGCTCCGCAGGGACGGGGCTTAGCCCGGCATTTAAGGATGCCTTTTGAGGCAGTTTCACAGTGGGTGCTCAGCCCGCAGCGCTGGGGTCATTCTGGGAGCTGATTGCTTGGAGCAGCCTTGGGAGGTGAGTGGGTCAGCTTTGGGAAAAAAACATCCCAAACATCAATTAAATGGCTATTAAATACTTCCCACTCCTTCTGCAGCCCACGTTAAAGGAACAGCTAGGTCATAATTGAATAAATTCCCATTAAAACACAAATATAAATGCTGTATTTTATAATTATGTGGATAGAGTGATACCCAGCTCATGGTTGGCTTCACTCTGGCTCTGTTGAGGAACACAAACAGTTCACTCATGGTGATTTTTGTAGCAACGTTCTAAATATTGAAGTATTATTTTCTCCAAACTTTTGGTGTAACTTTTAATCTGAATATCCTCAATCCCAGGCTAATCAGAAATAAAGAGAATGCAGTCCTCATATGTTTTTATGTGACATCTTGTGTGGCATGACTACTTGCAAGGAGGACTCTTGGAATTTAAAGGCAGAGAAACAGAGGTCTAGAGGACCTGCTGTGCTATCCTGGCTCTTCCCTTTTCCCCACTAGCTCTCCCTTGCACACTCTGTGTGCTGCTGTGGCAGCAGATTCTGGTCCCTTTGTGTTGCCCCCGAAGTCCCAAGCAGCATGTTCCCACCAGTGCTGGCAGTCCCTGGGACAGGAGGCTGCTCCTTTTCCACATGGCACTGAGAGGACGTCCCAGGCAATGCGCTCCCTCCTGGAAGTGTCGCATTGGGCAGGGGATGCTTCATGAGCTCCCTTGACACGTGCCATCCTCCACCTTGGCACACACCTTCCTGATACATCCGCGTGTTCTTGGTCTTCACTTCCATTTCTTTGCAGGGATGAAGGCAGAAAGTTTCCTGGGGTCGCTGGTGTTCCTCAGCCTGTTCCAGGCATCTGTATCCTCTTCCTACGGTATTGTCCTTCCCTCAGGCTTTGCAGATCGGGGGATTTTCTGAGTGGGAAAGCTAAAGCTATGTTTGGAAGAGCCTGTCAGACAGCAGCACAGCCCTGAAAATGTGCCAGAAGGAGCAAAGTTTCTTCATCCTGTGGCACCAGTCTCGGCTCTTTCAGGTTTTTACCAGTTCACATCCTGCCTGGTTTCTTAAAATCGGGTAAAACAAGATCAGTTCCCAGCACTGGTCCATGCCCATGGAACCCTCCCTGTGCCAGCACCTGAGATGGCTACCAGGGCCTGTGGAGTGTGGGGATGGGGGAGTCACTCGCCCTCTTCCAGCCCTGAATCACTGCTCCAAAACATATAGAGACTTCCACCTGTTAATTTACAATCTCAAATCCTTATGAAAAGCACATGCCTGGGCATTCATTTGTCTCAAATGGTGGTGCAGGAAATAATTTTTCTCATCAGGTCTAGGCAATAATTTTTCTCATCAGGACTGTCCAGGAGCTGAGCTCTGGGCTGATCTGGGAAGATATTTAAAAGAAACTGGGGAGATTTGGGAGATATTTATCCCTTTGTGCTATTTTCTGAAGTTTCCCTCTTTCCCAGAAACTGTAGGAAAGTGCTGTCACTCAGAGAAGCCCTCAGGGCCTGGCCCCGCCCTTTCTGTGACCCAAAGCCAGCAGATGATGGAGATGAAATTCATTTTGGGAGCTCCCCCCAGGGCAGGAAGGGGAGCAGTGAAAATGGCAAGAGGTTGCAGGAGAGACTGGGGAAAGCCGTGGGGAAATTGGGCTGCTTATAGAATCAGAGAATCCCAGAATGGTTTGGGTTGGAAGGAAGCTTAGAGTTCATCCCATTCCACCCCTTGCCATGGGTAGGGACACCTTCCACTATCCCAGGTTGCTCCAAGCCCTGTCCAGCCTGGCCTTGGACACTTCCAGGGATGGGACAGCCACAGCTTCTCTGGACAACCTGTTCAAATGTTCTGCTGTGAAAGGGCAGGACAGATGGCGCCTGCATCTCTCACTGTCCGGGGCTGTTTGAAACCTCCACTGATGGAAGGACTCTCTTCATGCCCAGGAGACTCTCAGACTCCCCCGAGGAATATTTTTATATGCAAATCTCTGGAGAGTGAGCAGCACTTGCCTCTGGCACTGCTGTGTCCAGTCCCTGGGTGCTGGAGGCGCAGAGATGCTGCCTGCGGGCACCCTCACCTCTGCTCCTCCCTTTCCCTGCTCAGATGTGCCTCTGGAGCTGTCGGACACGTCCCTGCTGAGCAGCGTGGCCGAGGCCCGGCAGCTGGTGGATGCCGCCTACAAGCGCACACGGGACCGGTGAGAGCCGGGCTGGGTGTGGTGCGCCCTGTCCCTGTCCCCTCTCCTGCACCGCAGCTCCCCCGCCTCTCCTCCTCCCCGCAGCACAGGGACAGCGGGGTGGGGAAATCCGGGAGCGCAACGGGATGTCATCCAGCTTTTGTCTGCTCACCCTGATTTTACACCAGTCTGTTGTGTCACCAAGAGCTGTGACCTCCTCCGTGCTGCTCCTTCCAGCTCGGTTTTCAGAGAATCACAAAATCACAGAGTGGTTTGGGTTGGAAGGGATCTGAAAGTTCATCTCGTTCCACCCCCTGCCATGGGCAGGGACACCTTCCACTACCCCAGGGTGCTCTAAGCCCCGTCCAACCCGGCCTTGGACACTTCCAGGATTGAAGCAGCTACAGCTTCTCTGGGCACCCTGTGCTAGGGACGCCCACCTTCACAGCTGCATCTGATGCTCTTGCTGGGCTCTGTTGCACCCCTCAGGATGCTCTGAGCAGGAACCCTGAGTTGAGACCAGCACTGGCTCCTGCTTATTTCCAGTGGTTCCCTCCCATGGATGCAGCAAACAGCTGGACCCTGCCGTGAGGACATTTTGTGGGACTCCCAGCCATTCTTTGGAAGTCCAGCTTCCTACCTGCCCATACCTGTCCTCTCCCAGCAGCCACACTATGAATCCCCTCCCTGGCTTGGGGACTCCTCCAGCTGGGAGGAGGCTCCTGCAGCTTTAGGACAGGGTGGCCTGAAGACATTTGAGGCCTTTGGCCAGTGACAGCTATTGATGATGTGGATAATAGCTGAGTGAGATTTGGTGCCTCATGGATGTGATTTGCCTTTTGGCAGGTGGAGCTGGGCAGTTTCAGTGCCTCCCTTCCTGCAAGTCTCTCTGCTGCTCTGTGGAGGGTGCTTAGGAGCAGTCATGGCCTCTCCCAGTGACTCTCCAGCAGTTCAGACTTGGGACATGCCCTGCCTGATGCTCAAGTGTGCAACTGCAGCATCTCTGTCCCTGCCCATTTCTGATTTTGGGTTCTTGTCCCTTGCAGCATAAAGAAGAACCTGCAGAACGATGCCTTGACCCCAGCAGAGCTCCTGAGATATTTCAAGCAGCCAGTGGAGGGGACACGAGCAGCTGTCCGGGCAGCAGATTATCTGCACACCACCCTGAGCCTGCTCAAAGACAGGCTGCAATGGGCTGTGAGGGGGGACCTCAACATCACAGGTAGGATCCCCCTTTGCTGGGAGGAAGGCAGAGGAGGAAAACACAGGGCTTGGTCACTGGGCCTTGGGAGGAAGGAAGGAAAGGTGGTTGTGATGGGCTGTGGCAAATCTCTCCCATGTGGTTGCAGTGGAGGAAAGCTGAGTTATTTTTCTGTGCTCTTTTTTCCATCTTAAATATTATTTGGGGATTTTTTTTCAGTTAATGAAAGTGTTTTGTGTGCTTCTCTGGCTCCTTCTGCTGTATTGAGTTTCATGTTCCAGTGGGTCAAAGCTTGGAAGGCTTTGGTAGATATTCCACTGCTTGAGTAGGGAATGAGCAAACCCAGAGATGACTCCCAGCAGCTTGGCCCCAAGGGAGGCAGTTCTTCAATCAGACTTCAGACAGCACTGAAGTCACGTCATGGGTGCAACACTGCCCAAACAGAGAATGGGGAGATGTGAGAGGACATTTCAGTGTGTGTCTGGAGGAGCAACATCCTCTGTGTGATGGAGTCAGGCCAGGCCAGGCTGCTGAGAGAAGGAGGCAAATCAGGGCCAGTGAGAGAAACAGTTCAGGGACACACGGGGAAGATTCCTGCCGTATAAATATGAACTCATGGGGATTATGGAATGGTTTGGGTGGGAAGGGACCTTAAAGCCCATCCAGTGCCACCCTTGCCATGGGCAGGGACACCTTCCACTGTCCCAAGTTGCTCCAAGCCTCATCTAGCCTGGCCTCAAACACTTTCCCAACATTACAGTAAAGCACTGGCAGGATAAGACACATCATGGAGTGCTCTGGCTTTGCTCCAGGACAGGATGAGCTGAAAGGCAATGGCAGAACTGGCTGTACACAGCTCCAGCCTCTCCATCCAGGACTGATGCTCCAGCAGAGCCCTGTGAGGGCCACCTGGCTGCCACCTCTCACCCACCTGCCCAGTGGCTTTTTAAACCATGCTGTGACCCAGACTGATGGTGGCAGCAGCGACCAAGAAACCTTCGAGGGATGGGCTGTGGAGTGAGCCGCAAGAGTCAAGAAGGAGCATCTCTCCTATGGAGACAGACTGGGAGAGCTGGGGGTCAGCCTGGAGAAGAGAAAGCTCTGGGGAGACATTACATCCCCTTCCAGTGCCTAAAAGGGTTTATAAAAAAGAGGAAGAGATTTTTTACATGGGTAGATAGTGACAGGAAAAGAGGGAATGGTTTTAAACTAAAAGAGGAGAGATTTGGATTATATGTTAGGAAGAAATTGCTGGCGGGAAGTGTGCTGAGGCCTTGGCACAGGTTGTCCAGAGAAGTTGTGGCTGCCCCATCCTTGGAAGGGTCCAAGGCCAGGTTGGAGCAACTTGGGAAGGTGTCCCTGCTTGGCAGGGTGTTGGAGCAAGATGATTTTTAAGGTCTCTCCAACCTAAATCATTCCATGATTCTCTGATTCTGTAAGACTTTTCTTGTTGAACACTGCCACTTAGCTCCCGTGCAAAGGGAAATGCGCACAGCCAAGCACAATGCCCCTGGTTATCCCAGCTACAGGATGGCTCTTTTCCAGGCAGCTCCAAGCAGAGGTGACACACACTGGAAGCTGCTTCCAGTGGGGAAAAACTTGTAACGGCCCCTAGGATGGCTGTGCCTGCACTTTATGGTGGAGATAAAAAGGGAGAGGAGAGGAAGTGCCAATACTAGAAAACCATTCTGCTGTTGCATGAGCCTAATGTGATTATAAATAAGATCTGACCACAGCTTTGCTTGGTTTGATGCTTTCCAAACCAGAAAAAGCATCTGCTGGTCAAAGAGGATCCTCATCACATCTTCGAGGTGGAAGATTTAAATGACACCACATTGTGGTTGTGCAGATGATGCTGGGTAGAGATACAAGGGTACAGGAAAACCTTTTCCTGCGCGAACCCGGCAGGGCCTGTATGTTCCAGCATGTTTTTTCTCCCTTGTTCCCTGCAAGACTTGCTGACTCCAGCTCAGGTGGGGATGATTTTCAAGGCCACTGGATGTGACCAGCAGGATAAGAAAATAAATTGTACCTCTTCTGGCTACAGAACCATCACTGGTGAATGCAACAACAGGTGAGAGGCTGTGTCAGCAGGAGGATGGATGGATGGATGGATGGATGGATGGATGGATGGATGGATGGATGGATGAGACAGGAGAGGCAATGGCCTCAAGTTGCACCAGGGGAGGCCCAGGTTGGACATCAAGAGGAATTCCTTCCTGGAAAGGGTGGTCAGGCATTGAAACTGCCCGGAGGGCTGCTGGAGTCCCCATTCTTCGAGGTGTCCAGGGAAGGACTGGATGTGGCACTCAGTGATCTGGGCTGGTTGTTAACCTAAATTATTCTATGGATGGATGCATCCTCCATAAGTAGAACTAAACCCACTTCCCCAGGGATAATCCACACAGGCACCTTCTTTATAGGGTTTTACACTCCACAGTATTTCCTAGTAATGTGTGGAGCTGTTAATTCCAGTCCTGTTTGGAAGGTTCCTGGTGTTGTACCTGAACCAGCTCTTTGCCAAAACTGGAGGAGCTCCATGTTGACGACAGACTCTGACAAGGACTCCTAGGGTTTCCTGACCTAAATCCATACTGGGCATGATCTAGCCATCCTCATGCCCCACTGTGTATGTGGGAGGAAATCTAGGCATATGGGCTGGGAGAGCACCTCCTGCACCTCCCATGGCTGGAATGGGAATGTGGGAGAGACATGAGAAGCTGCTGAGCACGGGGTGTTTTATAGGGACAGTTCAGAAACATTCCCTGTAAAAACAGAGCTGGGAAGCTCCTGGGAGCAGCTGAAGCAGAGGAAGGAGCTCAGCCAGCTCTTCCTGCCCCAGGGTGCTTTAGCCTTCAGGGGGTTGTATAAGAACTAAGGAGAGACCTTCCTGCCTCCTCCCACTTCAGAGGGGGATGTGGGCTCTGGGATAGGGACAGATCTGTTACACCTGATCCAGACCTGAGGCCCTGGGGAAGGTGGGCTCAGCTTTGCTCTGTCTCTCCACTGCCCGGGGCAGTGCTACCACCCCCTGTGGGTGAGAGGCCACCACAGAACACACTTTGGACGTGCACTCCAAAGAAGGTATGTTAGTACTCTAATTAAGGTTTTCATGGTCTAATCAAACTACAGTCATAGAGTCACAGAATGATTTGTGTTGAAAGCAATTTTGAAAAGGTTTAAAGGTCATCTAGTCCAAGCCCCTGCCATGGACAGGGACATCCTCAGTAATGACCTTCAAAAAATCACCCAGGACAGTAACCTCACCGTCCAAATCCCCCAATTTCTGTTTGAGACCATAGGTAATTCCATTCCAAGGCTCTTCCCCTTTTCCCTGGTGTTCAGCTTCCAACTTGTTTTCCAACCACAGTGTGAGGTTGAAGGCCTTTCTTCAGGCTGGATGACATCGGGGCACTTGAGTTCTTGCCTGGGAGAAGCTGAGGCTTTGGGCAAATTATTAAAGGTCTTTTCCAAGCTAAACAATTCTATGATTATTTTTGTTGTTATAAATCCCGAGGTTTTCTGATAGCACCAAACCTATGGACCTGCAGCAGTTCCCCAACCACAATGTGCTCCCATTCCAAGGTCCATGCCACTCCATATCCACAAGCTCTTGGCTCCAACTGTTTGCCGTTTTTCCATTGCCTCTGACAGGAGGAACCCATCCCTAGGAGCCTCCAACAGAGCCCTGGCCAGGTGGCTGCCAGCAGAATATGAGGATGGTGTGTCCATGCCCCGTGGGTGGACAGAAGAAAGGCGTTTCTCTGGATTCCCCCTTCCACTGGTAAAGTTTGTAACAGTCTCAGAATACAGTGTCAGGCCTAGAGACTGTCAGTTCTAGGACAGGCTCCAGGCATCAAAGGGCTCGTCCACCAGTGGATCAGGTTGGAGTAACTTAAATTCACCAGCTGCAGGGTGATGGTCTGAGAATATCCAGGGGATCTGTTAGGAATGTTTTCTAAGTCCCATGCCTTCAGGAAAAGCAAAGGAAAATTAATCTGATTGCTGCAGAATGACAGGAGGAATACAGAATTACACAATATATTCTTTTAAATTGAGTGCATCTAAGCCAAATTATTTTACTTACCTTTTTTTTGATTTGATTTGTGGCGGTTGTTGTTTCCTGAAAAGCAATTATTCCAGAGGATAAAGTGTGCCAGGGAATCCCCAGAACAAAAAATGTAAGGCCAGAAATGCTATGTGGGGGTCCCTGGGTGGGTGAAGTGCAGGTTGTGACTCTCATGGCATCTGGATGTGAGCAGGGACGCTGTGAGGTGGCTGCTGGTCACTTGAACTTGGTGCAACAACGGCTCTGATGAGGAGCTGGGGTTGTTTTCATTGATTTATTTTTACTTCCTAACCCTCCTTCACAGCACACTATCCACTTTTTCTGTAGTAACACATGAAGGTGGGGGGATTGTGATGGCTGGGGAAGGGATGAGAAGGGAGGAGGACTTCAAGATAACTTTCAGAAATTCCCTGAAGCTATTTTTCCTGCATTTCTATTTAAAAAAAGGTCTCTTAAAATTTGTTTTGTCTCCCTTACCCAGGCTTGCTTAGCTGTTTCTCTAAGTCCATCAAGGGACAGTCTAGGCCTGGAGGCTCAGAACCCTGCCTAGAGCCAGAGAAATGTAGTGCTCAGCGAAGGGCACTTGGTGATAGCGACACCTTGCTGTCCTGCAAGGACAGATTTGGGGGGTTTTGTCTGTAAAGCACAAGAAGTGCCCTGGGAATTTTTGCTGATGACCCCGCAACTGGGTGCACCCATTCACACATGTCAATTCCCATCAACGTGTTCTGCCTCCATCCCTGCAGGTCCGACAAGTGTCCAATGAGATTGTCCGCTTCTCCCCGGAGCAGCTGCGGATGGACCAGCGGAGATC
This sequence comes from Chamaea fasciata, assembly GCF_029207755.1. Lineage (NCBI taxonomy): Eukaryota > Metazoa > Chordata > Aves > Passeriformes > Sylviidae > Chamaea > Chamaea fasciata. The sequence continues at coordinate 357,527 of NW_027094106.1, read as the reverse complement.
CCTCATGTTCATGCAGTGGGGCCAGTTTATTGACCATGACCTCGATTTCAGCCCAGAAACCCCAGCCAGAGTCCCCTTTGGTGGCGAGACAGACTGTGACACCAGCTGTGCCAAGGAGCCTCCCTGCTTTCCCATCCAGGTACAGGCAGCCTCCTTCTTCCAGGGGAGGAAGGGAGAGGGCATCTGCCTTCCGACCAGGAGATGTTGGTGGCTCTCCCAGTCCTCGGCCATGGAGGAACATCCTCCCAGAACAGGCCAGGGAGGTCAGAGCACTCTGTGTGCTGGCACTGCTGTGTTGCAGAGGCTCTCTCTGGGTTCAGGCACGGACACAGCCTTTTCCAGGTTTCCAGGGGTTTACCCATCTCCCTCAGCAATGTGTTTTTTCTTTGGAGCTGTAGGGCAAAGGTAGCATGGGTGATGCCTGGAAAACAGGAAATGTCACAGACAGGCACTGGGGAGTGTCAAAACCCCAGAAGATCCACAGGACTTAAGTGCTCTCTGCATGGGACAAGGGAGTGCTGAGATCTCCCAGCAGTGCCTCTGGCATTAGCAGGAGTCACATCATGGCGCCTGCTCCAGTAGATCACAGAATCATTGGGGTTGGAAAAGCCCTCCAGGCTCATCCAGTCCAACCTGTGCCCAATCCACACCTTATCCCTATCCCAGAGCACTGAGTGCCACATCCAGCCCTTCCTTGGACTCCTCCAAGGACAGAGACTCCAAACCTCCCTGAGCAGCCCCTTCCAGTGCTCAACAACCTTTTCCATGGGGAAATTCCTGCTGATGTCCACCCTGAGCCTCCCCTGGCCCAGCCTGAGGCCGTTCCCTCTCCTCCTGTCCCTGTTCCCTGGGAGCAGAGCCCGACCCCCCCGGCTGTGCCCTTCTGTCAGGGAGTTGTGCAGAGCCAGAAGGTGCCCCCTGAGCTTCCTTTTCTCCAAATCATGTCCATGTCCCTCCTTCAGTGCTGCTCTCCTGCCTTTGAAGTTCTGCTGCATCTCTGGCTCCCACATGTCCTCCTAATTTCTCTCAAGGAAAACTGTGATGGGATGGAACATCACTGAGTATTTCCCTGACATGCATTTGAGAATGCTGGAAGGGTCATCACTTCTGGATGACAACTGTCTACAGTGTAGATATGGAGATAAGAAAACTGAACCTTAAAGATGCAATCCAATATATTTACTTTCAGTGGAAAAACTTTAGAAATCCATAGCACTTTAGGGAAATCTAGGTGTCCACAGGCTGTTTAGGACTTGGGCTCCAAAATCAGCATCTCTGCTGTCAATCTGACCCTTCATCTCAAGATTTATGCTGGAGAGTTATGCCCTGTGAGAGGGCTCCTGCCTGGCTCCATCTCCTGAGCCACCGATGAATTTTCCTTTTCTGTATCTGCAGATCCCACCCAACGACCCCCGAATCACCAACAGGAGGGATTGCCTCCCTTTCTTCCGCTCAGCTGCCACCTGCACACAGGGCAGGGGGGTCCGGGAGCAGATCAATGCGCTGACCTCATTCCTGGACGGCAGTGTCGTGTACGGCAGTGAGGTGGCCGTGGCCGAGCGGCTGCGGGACCGGAGCAGCCAGAGGGGCCTCCTGGCTGTGAACCACAACTTCACGGACAGGGGTAGGGCATACATGCCTTTCGGTCCCATGAGGAAGGAGCCCTGCCTCAAGGCCAGCGGCGCAGCTCGAATCCCTTGTTTTCTTGCAGGTGAGTTGGGTGCCTGCACCCCAAACCTGGAATCTGGAGCAGACACTTCTGCCAGCTCCAGTTCCCTTCTTTAGTTGCTTGTTTTTCTTGTTTAAGTAGAAAATGGAATGGAGTAAATAATGAAAGACTGATACAGACTCTGATAGGTAGGAGGAAGATCTTCATCATCTCCAAGTCTTCTTTGTGAGGTTAAACCTGGAGTGAAGGTGTCCCATTCATGCTCAGCAGCTCTGGTGTAGGGCCCAGAGTGACCTAGAAACCAGTGCCATGACGGAGCCAAGCAGGCACAGCAATGGTAGCCTGGCCTGGAAGCAATGGCTGGGCCATACTTGTCCTTCCATGGTTGTCTCTATCCCAGCAGGATGGGGACTACTGTGCTGGGTCACAGCAGGAAAATTTACATGTCCCTACTGTACTGTGAGAGAGGCTTGGATCCCACCTGGAATGAGAATGAGGCCAATACTAGACCAAGGTGGCCTTTTAAGGTGTGTTTCCACAACTGTGAAGGTTGAAGGAGCACTGGGAGCACTCTGGCCTGGCCAGTCCATCAGGACACCCTCCTGCTACATTTATCCTTTGTCATGCTTTCGGTATCCCTTTGACCCCTTCTTCAACCCAAAATAACTCCTTTGGGCATGGTCTCCCAAAGCCAGACAGGCTCCCAAAGCCAAGCCTTCCCTCCAGCCAAATCCCTGCACAGCCACCACCCTCTCTCCCACTGCTTCCCTTTGCCATGTTCTGACCCCATCTCACAGAGACCAAACAGACCTCATGATCCTTAGCACTATTCCCTTCTCCTGGTGCTGCTATTGAGGTCCAGGAGGTTTCCACAAGCCTGTGGTACCCCAGAGAGGGGTGTTTCAGATACATCTCATGAATTAGTTCTCACTCCCTGGCCTATTTCTTTTGGAGAGTTGGACTTTCCAGCTGGCTCCTGCTGGTTCTGGCCACACCAGGCTGCTTGTGGCACTGCTGGAGAAACCTTCAGGGCATGACAGGTCTCATCAGGTGTGGAGGAGCTGCTTTCTACTCCCTTGGCCCCTTTCATATCTGGCCGAAGTTCCTCTGAACATCCCCATGGTCCTTGGAATCCATCAGCTCCATCCTTTAAACCTTATGGTGTTTCATGCTCCCTCCAGGCTCCCACAGCATTCCACCCGTCCCACAAGTTGTTCCATGTGTTCACCTGCTCCATGCAGGTCACTCCTTGGTGAGGACCATGCAGGACCTGTGGCCAAAGGCAGGTGCCCAAGTGAGAAGCAGAGTGGGCAGGAGTATCAGATACTTCCCAGAAGGGGCTTCTGACCCCCGTGGACTCTCAGCAAGGGGCACTTCCTGTTCCATGGCTGGAACAGACCCATTAATTCTTTCGTAGTCCTCAATTCTTTTATAGGCATCAGGGCTGCTTCAGAAGCGCCTTTGAAATTTCAGTGTCTTATTTCCCTGAGAACTGGGGGAGTTTTACATGTGCAGTTGCCTCCCAGGGCTCAGCGTTTCCTCCCAGAGCTCTGTTGGAAGCTCTGGCTGGATGCGTGGATGGCATGGAAACCTCACAGTGCTGCTTTTGTTCCTCCTTCCGCAGTTCCTCACAGGCAGCCTTTGAGAGTGGATGAAAAGGGCTCTGTGCCAAGTGCAGGAGCAAATCCCTCTATTTATTGTGGGACAAGGGGACTAAATACGACATATTTACTTTTCTCTGAGTGCTTGTCTATACTCTCATCACCTGCTTGCTCTTGCGTTTCCTGCCCCAGATGTTTGAAGAAGGATTTGATATTTCATTGTTATGCTGTTTGTAATTTATTCCTCCAAGTTGACTCATTTTGCTTTTCCTTTTACTCCCCAGAGAGCCTGTTTGTGACTGTCACCTTGCTTTGGCCACAGTTTCAGTTGCTCTGAAGAAGACCTTCTGACTTCCAGAGCTTCCTTGGCTGTCTTGACTTCCCTCTGCCCATTTGCATTTCTCTCTTGAGCTGTGAGACCAAATGTCTCTGAATATGGGAGCCTGAAGAACACGTACTAGTATTTAACTTAGGTTAATGTTCCCAGCCCTTCACTGAAACTTTCCCCACCTCTCTGTGATTCTCAGCACAGCCTGGACAGTACCTGGCTTTTGTTGCCTCAGCAGAAATTCAGCTTTTGCCTGGTGCTGTCCAATCCTTGGTTTCTCTCTTCTCCTCTGTGTTTCTTACCCATTTTCTTCACAACACAAATATTGAGACATCTAAAAATTCTTTTGTGTGTGCTTCCCAATGTGACATTCCCACTCCAGTGTTGTGTGTGCCCCACCCAGGTGACACCCGTGCAAGTGAGATGCTGGAGCTGGCCTGCATGCACACACTCTTCTTGCGGGAGCACAACCGCCTAGCTGGAAAGCTGAGGACCCTCAATCCCCACTGGAATGATGAGAGGCTCTACCAGGAGGCCCGAAAGATCCTGGGAGCCATGATCCAGGTAGCAGCCATCATCCAACCTGTCCTGGCTCTGCCTGCAGTCTCACAAGGTTCACATGTTAAACTGTGCTAGTGTGGGGTGGCCAAAGGGTGCAGGATTTTGGGGTGAAAGGTCCAAATTCTTTCCACCAGCCCTTTTTGACCAAAGCAAAATCAGACAGAGATGCATGAAATGACAAGCACAGAGGGGTCCCCCTGAATCTTTGATGTCCCTCTACTGTTAAATTTACAAAGTGCTTGATGAGGTTTTTATTGGCACATTTTTGTTTGAGGAACAGACAGAAAAGTCAGAGGGAAAGCTTTTCTAACTGTGTTTCGTACCTCATAAAAATGGTACTGGAAATTTTGATTAAGATTCCTCAGGTTGTGAATCCCCTCCTCTCAATGATTCCCTGCCCTGGCAGGGGGTTGGAATGAGATGATCTTAAAGGTCCCTTCCAACCCAAACCATTCTGGGATTCTAGGAAGAAGCCCCATGTGCTAGTGGGTGGAGCCAGTTATAGGGTGTCCTTGGGACTGGGCTGCACCTCAGACATCCCCTGAATGGGATCCTGGAGTCACACAAACGCCTCTGTGCTTGGGAGGGAACTACTGAAGTCTCTTGTCCAGCCTCGTTTGGAGCAGGAATGGCCTCAAAGCCAGATGAGGTTTTACATCTGGCAGGAAAGACTGGATCTTATGAGAGAAAGGGACATGGGGTTTCCTTAGGCACTGCATCTCCTTTGAAGCCTGTCTTCTGAGCTGGTTCAACAAAAAATTAAAAGCAGGAATATCGAAATGTTTATGTTTTATGCTGTCAATTTAAATATTATTGTATTGTTGAAAAAACATGTTGGGCAAGGCAAACACCCAAAGGATGTTTTGGATGCTAAAAAGCATCTCCATCATTGTGTTTACATCAATGGTTTCATCTTCATGCAGTATTCAGATAGTTAATCCATTTTCTCCTACTGACACAGGTATTCTTTTTTTTTTTAAATTATATTGTGCTGCCTCCTCAATATCACAGAGACATGAGAGCAGGGTTGGAAATCTCTGCTGTGGGAGGACTCAGGGAGCTTCCAGTGGATTGTGCTACCCCCATTATCTGCCAATGTTATCTTTGCCATCTGAGGCATGCAGGGTGCAATTCTGTCTGACTGATGGGAACGGTGACCAGGAGGCAATATTTGGGAGGATTTGGCTGGCTTTTATCTTCACAGAATCACAGAACCAATTTGATTGGAAAAGACCTCTGAGATCATTGAGTCCAACCTATTATTATGTTGCTCTGACCTGCCAGGAGTGTTGTGGCAGAGAGAACACGAAAAACAACTTTGCTTCCACAGAAACTTATAGCCAAGACATTTACAGTTCACCCTTTCCTTGTTTCCCCCTAGATCATAACCTACAGGGACTATCTGCCTCTCCTATTGGGACGCAGGTTCCGCACGCTTATTCCTCGCTACCAGGGCTACAACGAGTCTGTGGATTCTCGGATATCCAATGTCTTCACCTTGGCTTTTCGCTTTGCTCATGCCTCAGTCCCTCCAACTGTTGGCCGCTTAGATGAATATTACAGACCCATAACTCCTGAAATTCAGCTCAGAACCTCCTTCTTTGCCATCTGGAGGATCATTCAAGAAGGTAAATCCTCTTCTGCAGCTCTGCAGTGTGGGTTTATTTCATTCATCCTTTCCTGCCCTCTCTTGATGAGCTCCTGCTCCAGCCAAATTTAAAAGCATTTTGTGTTCAATGTACTAAATGGCCTTTACTACCAGCCAGAATTGTCCCAGCAGAGCTGTCCTCTGTAGACAAGGGCAGCTCATCATGTTCCAGAATGGTCTGAGCGCTTCATTGCTCTGGCCGCCAAGAACATTATTCAAAGTATTTTCTTCTTAGTTCTTTAAGTGCAGGGAAATTGATTCTCATGTAGTAGAAGCTTATAATTAAATATAAGCTCACCTGTCTGGGGCCTCTGAGCCACACACTGGCTTCCCTATGCTGCTCACATGTCTCTGCTTCAAGTGTAAATGATCCCAGTTTCCTTGTGCCCCCTCTGCAGGTGGGATTGATCCCTATCTCCGGAGCCTCATGGCCAACCAGGCCAAGCTGATGACGCAGCAGCAGATGGTGGTGGGAGAGCTCCGGGACCGGCTCTTTGAGCAGGTTGAAAGGATTGGGTTTGATTTAGCTGCACTCAACATGCAGCGCAGCCGAGATCATGGCCTTCCAGGTAAGTCAGCTGTGGGAGCAGAGCTGACAATGAAAAACAAGCGGAAATCAGGCATTTTTGTGATTAAACATTGAGAAGCTTCTACAGCCCATGCTTGGCTGAAATTACTCAGGAGCTGGATTCGGTGATCCTTATGCATCTCTCCCAATGCAGGATATTCAATGAATCTGTGGTGCTCTTTCCCAAACCTTTTCCTTGTTTCTGAACAACCACACGTAAGTGGGTGGAGGTTAAGCCCTGAAGGCAAAGCCTGGCTGAAGCTGCATGAGAGATATGGAGGCAGAAGGATGTGGGGCATTGTACAGACCAGAATTTGGTATTCAGTGACTGACTCATTTCTATTGTCCAAGTGGAAAAAACTGGTCAAATAGTTCAGCCATAAGTTTGCAGGAGTGGAATTAGGGCTGTAAGCCCCCTGTGACTTTGCTGCAACCATCTGTAGTGGTCCAGCCCAGCCACGCATGCTTGGAAGGGCAGATCCCAATATGTAAAGAATATCTCATCATAAATTCTCTATTTAATCTGTGTCCCAGAGAAAAACAACAACCAAGCATGTCAGAACCACTCTCAGGGCTCTGCAAGGTGCAAAACCAGTGTAATGGCATTGCAAGATGGTCTTGAGAAATAGATTGTTGATTGCACTTCAGAGCTGGATCCTGGGTGGGTCCTTGCCCAACAGTGTCATTAGGCTGAGGTAAGAGCCCAGAGCTGCTGTGTCAGCAACATCCTGAGATATGCAACAGGGCTCCTCTTTGAAACTGGGATGAAAACCGAGCTGGCTCCACGGGTTTTAAGCCCAGTGAGAGACTTTGCAGTACATCCAGGTGCATCATCAGCTCACAGGATTGCTCCACCTTGGCCACAACAGAAGGTTGTGATTTTTTTGTGCTTTATTAAGGAACACCATCATGCAGAACCTGATCAGAACCAGAAATCCTGGGTTTCCAGACCTGACATGGTGGGAGTGACATGTATTTCTAGTGAATTTGGGTTTAGCTTTAGGTCTCAGCCCACCTATGAGTGCTCTACTCCCTTATATTAGACATCCCTGAAGGTGGTGATGGCATAGCAAGGTCAAAAACCCTCCCCAGTTAATTTTCTGGTTAAGCAAATTCTCAGTGTCCTGGAGTTGTTTGATAGTGGTGTCATCCAGGCACCATATGCTATGTCTTTTCCTCCCAATGCCCCTTGCTTTTTAGACATAAGAGAGTAGTTTTGGATTGCATATCAGGAAAAAATTCTTTCCTGGGAAGATGGGGAGGCCCTGGCACAGGGTGCCCAGAGAAGCTGTGGCTGCCCCATCTCTGCAAGTGCTCAAGGCCAGGTTGGACGGGGCTTGGAGCACCCTGGGATAGTGGAAGGTGCCCCTGCCCATGGCAGACGGTAGAATGAGATGAGCTTTATTATCCCTTCCAATCCAAATAATTCCATGATTTCATGACATCCTGCTTACAGCCGAGTTGTTTGCTGCAGCATCACCTCATCTCCTCCACCAAGATGCAGAATTATACACCAGTTGTGGCCCAGTAGATTTTTGGCTGTTTGCTGTCCAGAAAAGTTAGTCCAGCTGGCAAAGTCTGGTGGCTGAAGTAACTTGGGCTGTGTGAAGTGGATGGCTTGTTCCCATGGCTGGACAGGGACCAGCTGTGGAGAAGCACTTGGTCATTCCACTGTTGTACAGAGAGGGGCCTTCAGCATCTTGTCCAGGTTCACTTTCAGTGAAGGCAACATCAGTTGCATCCCCGCTGAGTGGAGCAGAACATTGCTGGAAGGTGGTGGAACAACTCCTACCTGGAAAGTTCTGGCTCTCCCAAAACAGCATTGAAAGGCCAGGCAGTAGGAGCTGGCTCTGGAGAAGCAGGAAGGCAGTAGCATTAACAGAAATACAGAAAAATGGTTTAAACATTTTGGTACCCTACCAGTGTCCCAGCTTTGGGAAAGAGAGTGAAAAATCTTTCCAGGAAGGGGTAGCACACTACTGCTCTGTCTGCTCTGACATCCAACTACTTGCAGGTTACAACTCCTGGAGAAAATTCTGTGGGCTCTCACAGCCCTCTGGAGTGAAGTCACTTGGTCGAGTGTTGAGGAATCAGAACCTGGCAAGAAAGTTCCTGCAGCTCTATGGGACACCGAAGAACATTGATATCTGGATTGGGGCCCTAGCAGAGCCCTTTGTGAAAGGAGGCCGAGTGGGGCCTCTCATGGCTTGTCTCATTGGCACCCAGTTCAGGAACATTCGTGATGGGGACAGGTAAGAGGGGAGCTGGGTATCCCAGCCCTAAAGTACAGGGAGGCTGGAGTTTATGCAGATTCCTTCATGCAGATCTGAAAACTATTCCAGTTGTTTGTTGCTTTTTTTTCAGCACGCCTTCAAAAGTTTCATTCTCTTTGTAGTGATGTTCTTACCCCCTGTCTGGTGGTTGAGATCCTGGGCTGAGATCCCTTCACAGCAAAGAGATATCTCATTATTTCTTCTTCCCTCCCCCAGTTCTGAACTGGAACCCTCTGCTCTGACATGTGGCAAGGTTTGGTCTTTGCTTGTGATGGATGTGATGTGTTGGGGTTTTCTTGTCAGCCAAAATCACTTCAGCTGTGCTGAGGTTTCAACACACCTGAATTCCTACTCCTCCTTGAGATTGCTCAGGGTCTTCAGGCGCAGGAATGAGTTATGTTCTCCATTTTAAGCTTTCTGAAGCAAGATCCCTGTACCTGCCAGCAACATTGCCTGAAAATGGGATCACAACCCATGTTTCTGGGAAACAGTTCTGCTGAGAAAGACTTAGGATGAGCTCAAACCCCAGTATGAGGAGGTTAGAGTCAAATAGTCTGTCGTATGTCTAGAAATCCTGTTCTTATGGCAGGAAATGAACCCTTTTCTAAAAATATCGAATAATTACAGGGCTTATTCCAACACGGCAATCATTTGGCTGTAACCACAGCCTGTTCACAGTCTGTGCAGCCTTTCCTATTTGAAAGAGGGTACCTGTGCCTCATCTGAGGACAATTAACTCAATTGCAGTTTTGTTACCTGTTCATGGCCAAAAGAAAAGCAAGATAATTATCCAACTGGTAAGTCAGGGCTCTTGATTTAAATAACAGAAATTTGTTCTTGGCAGAAGAAACAAGTGTTAATGGGAATTAATACTGTGGGAGTCATCAATGTGAAGAAAGCAGAAGGCAAAAATCTGTTGTGTCTTCTTTCTCCTGCAGGTTTTGGTGGCAGAACCCTGGGGTTTTCACTCCTCGCCAGCGCTGTTCATTGGCCAAAATCTCCTTGTCACGAATAATATGTGACAATACCCACATCACTAAAGTGTCAAGGAATATCTTCTGGGCCAACAGATACCCCTGTGGCTTTGTGAGCTGCAGTCAGATCCCAAAGCTGGACCTCAGACCCTGGAAGTCAAAGAGCACTGAGGAGCAAGGTATGGTCTGTAAATAGCAGCAGGTCCTGCCTGCAGACCCCTGAGAAAGCCAGACCCTGGGGTATAAAACTGAGCAGCCTAACACGGGCCTGGATTTTTCTGCCAGGTACAGCTTTAGGTGCTCCAGTTCACCAGGTGTACTCCTACAGAGTGGCTCCTACAAAATGCAGATTTTCTGGCACACCAACTTAAGTGCCCTATTCTTGGAATTTTTTCTAATGAGGAAAGGCAGAGGGAGCTGGGGCTGTTGAGCCTGGAGAGGAGCCCCAGCTGAGAGGGGCCCTCAGCCCTGGGTGTCCCTGTGTGCAGGGAGGGGCAGAGCAGGGCCCAGGCTCAGCTCCGGGGGCCCAGCAGTGGCACCAGAGCAACGGGCAGGGACTGAGCCCAGCAACTGCCCCTGCACAGGAGGCACAACTTCTGCCCTGGGCAGTGCCCAGCCCTCGACAGGCTGCCCAGGGAGGGGCTGGAGTCTCCTCAGCGGGGATATTGCAGAGCCCTCTGGACACAATCCTGTGCCCTGTGCTCTGGGATGGCCCTGCCTGAGCAGGGACTGGCACCAGTGACCCTCTGGGGTCCCCTCTTGCCTGAACCATTCTGGAAATCTGGGATTTTTTCCTAATTCATAGACTTTCCATTTAGCTCTTCACTGCTGATGCCAGGGTTTCCTGCATGGGAAACAGTGCCCTGACTGGAAAGGTGGCTCTCTCTGTCCCTGTTGAGATGCTGTTCATCAGTACATCCTTGTAAGGCCAAAAGCAACTCAACATTTGAAAATAAAGTCCCAGTCTATGGAAGGGTTTCTGGTTTTGATCTCTGCTTGTGCAGTTGTTGCCTGTTTTTACACTATTTCTCTCACCTGCCTTCAGGATTTATAAAATTCTTGAGGTCTAATTCCTTCCAAAATTCTCCCTGAAATCCCTGCGGAGTAGAGGTAGAGTGGCTCTCCCTGGAGAAGGGCAGGCTGTTCCATTGCCTTTTCCAAACAAAACATCCTTTCTTTCCTCTGACAGTCAGGTTCTGCCACACTCTCATAATACCAGTTTTTGATCCCTCCTTTCCAGCCTAACCTGTGGAAACAAATGACACAGGGTATCAGGGAGCTATGGCAGACTCTTTTCTGTTAACATAATGCCTTTTATCTCCTCTAGAAAAAGATTCTGGTGACTTTAAATGCTGAACATTGAGGATTTCCCAGATGTCCAGAATTGGGAACCCGCTGAGGTGAATTATTAATTTTTACTGTGTTTATGCCTTTATTGCCTTCAGTGTTTGGGCATGGTTCTGTCATTTGCTCAGCTTGCTTTGGCTGAAGCCTTTACAGTGGGATGGAGCCCAGGAATAAAAGAACTTCATGAAGAGATATCCCAGATCTGTGAAATCACTCAGTATCACAAAGCCAAGTGAAATGAGTTGTCCAGAGGCTTATCCCAAATCATACCAACTGCTGGCTTAGGCCATGAAACCACACAGTGCTTCATCAAGATTTACTGTCAAACACATGTTTTGGACCTTCCTTTTAAATTTTTCAACCCCCCACAGAATGATCAGGGCATTGGAATGATAGATGATATTTGTTCTCCGATTTTTTTTTAATAAAGAAATAAATCCTTTGATTTCCAGGGAAAATGTACTATTGGCAGAATGCCTCTGAGAGAAGAAGAAATAGTCGTCCTGCACCCCAAACATACTGTCCTAAAATGCCCTGTGTCAGGTTTTGCTCTAATACGGAAGGAAGAAATTTGCCACATGGATGAGAGTTTTCTGACTATTATTTCCCATACTCCAGAATGCCCAAAGCATCCTCTGATGTGACTGAAACCTGTAATAAGTTATTCCTGAAGCTTGGTATGAGCCAGAGGGACTCCGCACTGCCCTGTTGAGCTGGTGGGATGTGGCCTGGCAAAGATAAGAACAATGTGAACACGCAAGAAAGTAAAAACAATTCTGGTTTCAATCCAGCTTTTTCTCTTTTCCTGAAAGGGATCAAACCCACTTTCTCCACCCTCTGTAGCCTGCTATATTCCTGTTATTGCTTAATAAATTGCTATTTTGGGCTGAGGCCAAGATGTTCTTCGCTTTTCATAAAAGGTGTAGCAACCACACATGAGTGGAGGATGGTGGTACGTTTTCAGTGGGAATATTGGGAAAAGGCAGTTCCAGAAGCTGTGTGTTGTTGATGAAAGAAGGTATTTCTTGCTGAAGCCTCTGACCCCAACTCCTGTGTGATGCAGAACCATGAAAGTCAGAGACTGATGGGTGGGAGGTAGTGACTGGGGTGTCCCAGTCTCTCCAGCTCTGGTTTGCCACTCCTGGTTGTCTTATGGTGACTTAGTCTGGTGTTTGTCAGCCCTTCAGGGACTGTTGACTTCAGCCGTTCTCCTCTGGGGGAGAGTGTGACTGGCTCAAAATCACCCACATCCCCTCTCTGTGCACTGAGCACAGACAGCTGATTTTTTCTTTTTAGCCCAGCTGAATTTTGGACAATTTTATTTACTTTTTCAACTTGATCAAACCTATGTAATGCTGGTACAGCAACACAGGGACTATCCATAGAGTGCCTGGCATGTGCCTGCCTTTGCCAGTGGAGCTCTGAGGTGGGGGATTTCTCCTGCAGGAGCTAGGATGGGATGGTTTGCCCTGATCTGCTGCTGGTTTCAGAAGGGCAGCTGTCCCTCCCAGCTGTTGAGGCCTCTCATTCACTTTCTTTCCCACCAGCAGCCTCCCCCAGCTGTTTCAGCTCAGATGTGGAGGTCCATCCCAAGTTCATCCTGTCAGGTCTTTCTCCCAGTGCCAACTACATTTTTCCTCAGTGGATGCCCACCAAGGTGCTCAGTGGGCTGCAGCTCACAGGGTGCAAAGACAGGCTGACAAAGCTGGATCTACTCAGTCTGGAGAATGGGAGGGGGAGTGATTTCAGTCTCTCTAAGGAGTTGCTGTGAAGGTGGACACTTCCCACAGGCTCACAGGGAAAGGACAAGAGGTAACAGATGCAGGTTACAACAAGGCAAGTAATCTTTAGACAAAGACAAACATTATTCCCGGTGATAGTGGTGTGATGCAGACACGGGGATGAGAGAAATCTTGGAATCTCCAATCTTGGGTATTTTCTCAAACTGTCTACGTCTTGAGCAAGTTTTCTGGATTTTCAGTTAACCCTGCTCTGAGTAGCTGGTTGGCCTGCAAACCTCCTGGTGTCCTTTCCCACTTCAATTTTCCTGTGATTTACGGTGATAAACTGTTTTACTTCCTAGCCAGAGTTCACCTGTCTGTGCTCTAAGCTATCCCATACATGCAAGTCCTGCAGCCCAGGCTGTTCCATGCTGTTGCCTTCTTTTCTGTCAGACCTGTCTTGATACCACAGAAATCTTTATGTGCTGGAACACCTTTTATTGTAAAACGTCTTCTCTTGTCATTATAAGTACTTCCAGCCATGGCTTTTCTCATAAATTGGTCTCTAAAGTGAATCTGTGCCGTGTAAAACTGAGGGTTATATAGATTCATCATGGAGCTGCAGCCAGAGCATCTTAAACGGTTTCCTCAGTCTTGATGACCTTTCTCTAATATATTTACCCTGGAATCCCTCTGAAGATTTTAGTGTCAATGTTAATGCCTTTAAGTGAGGAGTAAGTGATCAATTCCCTTTTGACCTGTTCACGCTTCAGAGACCGGTGACTGATGCTATCCTCGGCCAGACCAAACACTGCCCTTTGATAACTTATCATAGAAACGTGGAATATCCTGACTTGGAAAGTCCAACTCCTGGCCCGGCACAGACACCCCAACAGTCCCACCCTGTGCCTGAGAGCATTGCCCAAACCATCCTGGAGCTCTGACAGCCTTAGGGCCATGCCCATTCCCTGGGGAGTCTGTTCAGTGCCCAGCACCCTCTGGGGGGAGGAGCCTTTCCTGATATCCAACTAAACCCCCCAACACAGCTCCAGGTGTTCCCTCGGGTCCTGTCCCTGGTTACCAGAGAGAAGAGATTGGTGTCTGCCCCTCTGCTTGTTCCAATCTGTTTCAGAGTAGATATTTATCCCAGCAATTTTCAGTGGGAATCACTCCCATTTAAAAATCCAGTCCTCATATTTTGTGCTGGAATCATTGCTTTGCTTTTGGAAGTCACTTGTGGTCTTCAGCTTCACCAACTCCTCTCTCAAACGTTGCTGTGCTGACAGCAGTCTGTCCCCTTCTGAGCCTTTATATGGTGAAGAAGACAATTTTCTTGGCCTTTTCCCACCACATTGGATCAATTTCCCTGGCTCCCCTCTGTCTTCTGGCCAATGTGTGGGTGAGCAGATCTGGGGAGTGGGGGAGTCATTAAAACTTTGTGACAAAAGCTGATGGTGTGAGCAAGTCCCTCTTCTCCCTATCTCAGATTCACTTAAATTGAGCCAGGATCTGGAGAGGGTGCAAAGACCCAGGGGCAGAGGGGAGTCAGCAGGGCGTGGACCTCAGGAGACTGGGATCTTCATTAGAGCTGCAGTTTCTGAAAACACTTTTCAGGTTAGGCAAGAGCCAACTGCTTCTGAAATGGAAGCAGGATGGATCCAGGTGCTAGGGATCCTTGGAATAGGAGAAAATTATTGCTGCTGATTTTGGTATTTGTGGGTTTGGAGCCTGAATGTTGTGTTAGATCTGAGCTGCCTGTCTGTCCATGGTGAATTGGGAATGTCCTTGGCTTTCTCCATACTCATCAGAGACATTTACCTGCTGTTGGAATCAAAGACCTCCTTACTCTGTACAACTCCCTGACAAGAGGGTGCAGCTGGGGGAAATCTGGGCTCTACTCCCAGAGAACAAGGACAGGAGGAGAGGGAAGGGCCTCAAGTTGCACCAGGGGAGTTTCAGGTTGGATATCAGGAGGAATTACTTATTGGAAAGGGTTTTCAGACACTGGAAGGGGCTGCCCAGGGCAGTGGTGGAGTCCCCATCCCTGAAGGTGTCCAAGGAAGGACTGGACATGGCACTCAGTGCTCTGGGCTGGGTACAAGGTGGGGGGATCAGTCACAGGTTGGATTCAATGATCCTGGAGATCTTTTCCAACCTCAATATTTCTGTGAAGTCTTTGAAAATTGCTTAAAGTGACTTAAAATAAACCTTTTCAGTGGTCTGTGAACTGTTGTGAACTTGCAGACTTCCTTGTCCCTGACATTCTGGGTGGGTTTCTATGTGTAGAGTTGTGTCAAAGGTTTCTTCTACAGCAGGAGCCCGACAACAGCCACCCTGGTTTGGAAACCATGGCCATCCTTTCAGGACAGCTATTCCACTCCTTTCACTGGCATTACGTTTTAGGAACTTCTCTCTGGTAGGTCATGATGAACCAGCTGAGCATCAAATCAACCTTCCCCCAGTTGTAAAAGGCCGTAATTTTGTACAGATGAGATACAGGAAAGGCTGACAGGAAAGTGTTTGCTGGATCAAACCTTGAGAAGCAGAAAGAAGCCATGGTTTTTCTCTAAGCACTGGCTCCCACAGGGACCTGGTCTCTGCAAGCACCAGTTCAGAGGGGCCCAGTGTGCACACATGGGGCTCTTATAGCGTCCATGTGCTGGTGCAGGGACAGTTCAGAGGCTCTGGAGAAGCTCTTTGCTTTGGCTGCCTCTCCTGTGGTTGCAAGGAAGCCTTGGGAGATCTGAGAAGTGAGGCTGCAGTCACCTCTTTCCAGTTTTCCAGTGAAAATCAGGAGAAGAAGGGTCCCTGGCTAAGCCTGAGGAGCAGGGAGCACAGGCAATGCCTTTCTATTTTATTATGTCTTTCCTCAGTTTCTTCAGGAAATATCACTGAGTCTTGCCCATTTTACTGTCCTCAAGGATTTGACTTTGTTCTTTAGGTTGTAGGTGATGGGCATCGTGGTTAAATGGGTCCTTGGGCTATTCCCTTCTGAGAATCTGTAGCTCTCAGTCCTGGCTCGAATTGAGAGTCATCACTCCTTTGAAGTGCCAGCTGCTAGATCAAGGCCTGGTGTTAAGATGATGAATCATGAAACATTTGTTTTTCAGCCCAGTCATTCTAGCTATTGCAAAGTTCCTTTTCACACAGTTGTTTTAGGAGGTGAAAGGCAGTTGGAGCAGTCCCAGGTTATACCTGCATTTTCCTGATTTACTCCTTACTTATGCAGATGCTGTCTGGACATGTGCCTGCCTCTGGCCAGGAAAACATGGGGAGTTGCTGCTCTTGTTTTATCTTTTTGTCTAGACTTTTGGCACTTTTCCCACTTGTCCCACTGTGCATGCGGAATGTTCGGCTGCTCTGCTTGGTCCCTCAAGTGCCTGGATGTGTATGACAGGGTCTGTCTGCTCAGATCACTGTTTTTCCCTTTCTCCCCTCCAAAATACTGATTTCTGATTTCCTGGACATCTTCCAGCCAGCTTGCTTGGTGAAGATCAATGTTTGCAGAAAGTGAGACAGCCTGGGGTCACAGAATCATGGAATCATGGAATGGTTTCGGCTGGAATGGACTTGAACATCCCTCTCCTCCTGTCCAGTTCCACCCCTGCCGTGATCCGGGACACCTTCCACTATCCCAGGTTGCTCCAAGCCCCACCCTGGTCTTGGACACTTTCAGAGATGAGGCAGCCACATTTTCCCTGGGCAGGGTTTGTGCTGTCCAATACATCCCGCTCTTCCCCACAAAAGATTTTCTTAAAATTCCTCAGGGTTCCTATTCCCAGCACCTCCTGAATGGGCCCTCCAAGCACTGTCAGCCCCACAGCCCCTGCACACAGACAGCTTTGCTGCTGTGTTTGTCCTGTTGCCATCCAGCCCTCCTGGGGCTCTCACAGTGCCGTTGCTAAACCAGCTTCCCACCGTGAGTACAGCTCCCAGCAGAGAGCACAGCCTGGCTGAAGCCTCACTCCCAAATCTCATTCCAGCTTTGCACCACCCACACATAGCTGTTGGAGGGAGTCTCACCTTTGCTCTACATCACCAACTGCTCGTGACTCGTTCACTGCTCTGCTCAACACACTCCGGGCTGGAAGGATGGAGCTTTTTCTCCTTCACTACCCCTTTACCTGTCTGCTCATTGCCTTTCTAGTCCTCTACCAGGTGAAACCTGCATTCAGATTCTTTTGCAAGATGACTTTCTATAAGTTGTGGCTCTTCACCATAAGCATTGGTGTTGCCATCCTCAGTATTCCTCGTGGACGTAACGTGGACAACATGATGTAAGTTGTCTATGGCTCCTTTCTGCCCTGAGCATTGATAGAGTCCACTCTGTCCAGTGCTTTGATTTGGAGGGTCCTGGCGGTGTTGTGTGGTGGGGAGGGATCGGTTGTATATTGGTGTGGGGAGATGACGGACTCTGTAATTCAGAGAAGGGGTGTGAGTTTTAATACTGGTTTGGAGTTGATAAAAAGAATAACAAATTATGGAAAGAAAGGAAGTAAAAGGTGACATAGATTAGCCAGAGCAGGTAATGCCAACAACCTGGATGTAATGCATATTGCTATTTTTACTAGAGCTCTTTTGTCTGGTCTTTGGAGGTGTATTTCCCTCCCCCCATGGCTGAGCACTCTATTACTAATTTGAATTGAGAGAGCCACTCCAGGGGCTCTTCCCATTCTCTACTCTGAGCCGGTGCACACCTGAGATATCACCATGGTGCAGTGCTGGCCCCTGCATGGGCACTGGTGTCCCTATCAGCTCAGTGACAGCCTGGTGCCCCAGGTTTAGCAGTCCCCCAGCCCATCCCATTGTTGCCCATCGTGTCACCTGGAGGCTGCATGGGGTGTCCGGGAGTGATCAGTGGTGGTGGCAATCAGGAACCTGGGCTGAGTGGGGACAAGAAGATGACTCTGCTACACACCACCACAGTGCTTGAACCCTCCTGAAGTGCTGCAGCAGCAGGATTTACTATTCCATTTTATGCTTCAGTGGGAATTCCTATCTCCTAACTGAGCATCAGCCTTTTACTTTGAGAAAGTTTCTTCACCTCTTGACTTTGGTGCCTGACCAGTTTTTTCAGATGTTATTTTTCCAATAACTCTTCAAACAGGACTCCCAGCATTGCAGCCTAATGTCACCTAGAGGCAAACCCCTCTCTTTCCACAGCCAGCAGGGTTAGGCACAGGTTTACTGCAGCCTGTATTCACCAAGGTGGGGAGGCAGAGTACAAAGGTGTGCTGTGAATCTGGATGTTTTCTATTATTTGATTGATCCGTGGAATTTCTGGAGCTGTGGTTGCTGGGTCATTGGTCATGTGTGGCTTGAGGGAAACCTGCAAGGTGTATTTGTCTTCTATAATTAAATAATTAACTGCAGATGGCACTAATTGTTCTTCTGTAAGTCATGGTCAAAGTTGTCTATGGGAAACTGGCAGAAGCAGTGTGCGAGGTGGGCTGGTTTGGATGCAGAATTTGTTCCCAAATTTCAGCATCTCTTTGGCTAATTTCCACTCCTCTTTTCCAGGTTTTTGCGCACATTGACCCGGCCACTCAAATACATCTTTGGCATTCAGATAGTGGTGAAGGGCAAGGAGAACCTCAGGACTAAGAAACCTTTTGTCCTGGTGTTGAATCACCAGACCTCCCTTGACATCATGGGTATGTGGTGATACTGCCTCCTGCTCCTGACCCCAGGTGTTTGTAGGGATGGCTTCTATGGAATTCTAGGCAGAAGGGCAGGAGTGGCTGCTACAGAGCCCTTCACCAGCCAGCCCCAAGCCAGGGCTGGTCTCCAGGGGATCAGAGGAATTTTCAAGCTACATCAGCTTCACCCTCTCCAAAGGAATTGGGCAAGGCTCTCAGCTGACCACAACCCTCTCATAGCTGCTCTTCTTCAATGCCTGTCCTGAGTGGATGGCCTGGAGACCCCCCAAATTCCCCAGAGATTCTATGGAGCTTCAGGCATGGCATCTCCTAGAGCAGAGGGCTGTTGCCCATAATCTAGTAGGACCCTGAGTGTAGATGATGACTTGTTCTGTCCTTGCTGTCCCCTCACAGTGATGATGGAGATATTGCCAAGGCGCTGTGTGCCCATTGCCAAGAAGGAGATCCTGTACATGGGCACATTTGGCCTGGCCTGCTGGCTCGCAGGGGTCATCTTCATCGACCGCAAGAGGAGTGAAAAGTCCATTGCCACCCTGACAGAGGTTGCACACTCCCTGCACAAGGACAACGTGAGTGGGGAGGAGTCCAGTGAGGAGCCACTGGAAAACAGGAATCTGGATGTGGGTGGAAAGAGATCTTTGTCTCTGGGCTGGGCACTGAGCAGAACAGAGTGAGAACAGAGAGTGTGTTCTGTGCCCGTGAACGGAGGTCAGGGGTATAGAGATGAGCCCCAGGGCACCATCCCTCTGCAGTGGCTTAGAATTGTACCTGGAGGTCCTTCTACCCTAATGTCTTCTCCCTCCTGCAGCTGCGCGTCTTGATCTTCCCTGAAGGAACTCGCAACCATGGTGGCTCTATGTTGCCCTTCAAACGTGGGGCCTTCCAGCTGGCTGTGAAAGCCCAGGTGAGACTCACCTTCTTGCCCCTGGAGCACAGACCAGGGTCCTGGTCCCTTGCTTCCCTATGGATTGAGTACATATCCAGGAGCCCTCGGGGGTTTGCAGTTGGCACCGGAGGGGTCTGTTTCTGTGACAAGTGGAAAACCTTTGTTACAGCTTGGGATAAAAGTGGGGACCCTTGACAAGAGCCCTGGTCCTGCACAGGGAAGTTTCTGCTGAGTTGGCCTCTGTAGATAGTAATTTGACAATTCCCAGCTGTTGGCCTAAATACAGAGATGAAAATACAAAACCCAATAGCAAGGACACGGGGTGATACAGCTAAATGATTTAAATATTCAAATAATCCTCCGAGTGTCTGCTGTGACGCTGATGGTGATAATTATCAACAAGGTGCAGGATTCACCTGAAAACATGAGTTGAACTTTGGAGGAAGGATAAGGAGATGTGTATATTCACTGTAGACTGCCTCCCCTCCAGGTCCCCATTATTCCTGTAGTGTTGTCTTCCTACAACAGCTTCTACAACCAGAAGGAGAAGAAATTTACACCAGGTGAGGAAGACCTGGGGCAAAGAATGGTCTGGGTGGTGGTGCAAAGCTCAGTCCTTAGTGCCATGACTGGGGTGGGCAGAGGACCATGTGTAATATGGAGATGGCACCCAGAAAACAGAAGTTTCTGTCTTCCTGCAAAGAAATGGGACATTTCAGGCATCACTTTTCCCTCTCCCCTTGGATTTCTCACTGCTTGTCCAATACTTGTCCAAGAGAACTTGGAGGAGCAGCAGAGTCCTGGGGCAGGTCCTGCCCCTGACCCCCCTGCCCCACGCTGCCCTTGGATCTGCAGGTGCATGAAGAGCTAGGAAACATTTATGGTAACAAAAATTTCTACTGGCCACTGATAAAATTTTAGGGGAAAAAATATCACAAATCTTGGACTTCAGAAGGAAAATGCAGAAAAAATGGTACAAATTCCAACTGAGAAAAGTAACCCATCCTGTTCCTTCTCTCCCTTAGCTGCCGCCCACATTAAAATGGACTTCTGGCACTTCCCACTCTTTCCCATGCTAGCCCTGGTGTTCCCTGAGGAGAGGATTTGCATCTGAAATTCTCATTCCTCCCATTGTTGTGCCTGGGTGTAGTCATTCCCTTGCAGGCAGACACCTGGAAAGAGAGTGGAGCAAATGATAAATATGGAATTGCCTGTTTCCAGTCATCCTTCACCTGCTGGTTTTATCCTCTCCCTATTCACACAGGGATCTGTCTTTTGGATCTGAAAGTGTTCCCCCACCTGAGGCCAATAGGACCATGAGCTGGGGTTTTGCCAGCCTGTTGTCTTCCCTTCACATCCCTGATCTGGGAAATCAGAGAAAATACTCCTGGGGAGGGATCTTTGAAGCAGATGAACATTTTTGCTTTAAGCAAGGCCAATTCTAAGACAGATGAATTAGCTTTGTGACCAGTCCAGAAAATGTTGTGTTAACTCCAAGGATGGCAATTCCAAGAATTCCCTGAGCTTTTTAGGAAACTTTTTGCAGTTACATGTACATTTGCCTATATACAACTTCAGTCACCCTGGGAATTCATGGTTAGCTAATTCCATGCTCAGCTGATCTCTGAGCCCTTTTCCAAATGGCTGTTAAACAGGCAGGACCTGCACTCGTAAGAAAGAACCCTAGTTAGCTTTTCTTGTACTTTCCCACCTGGAAGTTTTGCCAGAGCTGATTTTGAAGATGGTGGTCAAGATTCCTGCACACTGAGCAGGTCTGTGGGTCAGGACAGCTCTGTGTGTCGACAGTGACTCTGGGTGTGCTGAGGAGCCTCTTGAAAGCACAGTTCTGTGCCTGATGTTGGACGCTGTTGTTCATGGAACATGCCTGGTGCTTGCTGGAAGTCTGTTCCCAAGAGACCTGAATTTTCAGCACAGCCTTGTCATCACCCTTCTCTTTCAGTAGGAGCAAGTGAAGTGAGGTACCAGCCTGGCTTTGGGTGTAAGATGTGCAGGCAGGTAACACAGAGTCATGGAATCACAGAAAGGTTTGGGCTGGAAGGGACTTGAGGCTCATTTCATTCCACCCCTGACCATGGCCAACGGCACCTTCCACTAGACCAGATTGCTCCAAGCCCCATCCAACATGACAAACCCTTTTCTTTTGTGAAGTTCTTCTCTGTGCTTGTTCTGCCTCCTTCCCACAGCTCTGCTGCTGGCACTGCTGGATCTCATTCCAGGCACACGTGTAAAGTCATGCAAGAACATTACAACACATCACAGACTCTCCCCAGATTCCCAGGTTTCTGTTTGTGCAGGCACTATCTTGTCTCCACTGGGCCAAAACAGGGGACTCTTGTTGCCAGAACAGAAGAGCATGATGGCAGCTCCCCACTAAGTTCTTCCAGTTTACACCAGTCCATTGCTTAGATGCTCCCCCAGACAAATCAGACATACCAGGGAATCCTGGCCACAATTTCTCTCATCCCAAAGTGTGTTTCTGGAAGGAGAGACCATACTAAATTTGCTATACATAGACAGAGAACAGCCAGTTTGGATGTGTTGTATTAAACATTGTCTCTTTACCCGTGATCTAGGCAGACCATGAGATCTTTCCACTGTGAAAACTCATCCTATATGAAACATTGCATAGTGTTGGAGGAGACATTCACCTGTTTCCATATTTATGATTCTTGCTCTCTCTGTGGATGGGAAAAGCCCAGGTTGGGTTTTTGCTGTGTGCATTTGGGATGTGGCTGGGCTCCCACACCACCAGTGTGGGAATGAGGGCATTTCCTTGTTTGGCACCAACTCTGCTGCTGTACCGCCTCCGGCTCTTCTATACCACTCATGTATTGTCTTTTCTCCCCCCATCTCACCTTCTTCCAGGAAGTATGATCATCCAGATCCTGCCAGAAGTGGAGACGCTGGGCCTGGGCCCAGATGATGTTCCCAAGCTGACGGAGCAGGTCCGTGACTCCATGCTCTCTTCCTACCAGGGGATATCGGGAATGATGAACAGAGCTTCCCATTAGCAATCCCATCTTCCAGCTCCAGCTGTGTGTGCCACAGCTGAGGGGAGGCCATGGCAACCACAGGACGGTCTGGCAGCAGAGACAACTGTGGATTGCAACACTGACATACCAGAGACAGGCAAAACATCCAACAAGGAGAGAAGCTTCCCAGGGGAATATTGCTGTGCACCTCCCAGAGAACTGTGCCACCCAGGGGGACAGATACACAATGGACTGCTGGACATTTCTGTGCAATCATATTGCTGAGAATGTCCCACCAGCCGGACCCCAGGCAGAGCTGAACCTTTCCTGTGATCATTGCTGCCTGCTTAAAACCACCTTTCCCTGTTCAGATCCAAAAAGGCGGAGGCATTGATCCCAAGCCTGTGGCCGTGCTGCCTGGGAAGTGGCTGCCTTGGGGTTTGAGGGCTGCCACATTCCCCTGGAACACACTCAAGTGAAGGTGCTGTTTTCTTCCTCTTCCATGGGGAGGATTTGGGAGGTACCTCTTCCACAACACACAGAAACCAAGGCAGCTTTGGGAGAGGGGAATTAAAGACCTTACATGTGTCTATGGGGCTTGGTGGTATCTTCGGCATATTTAGCCTTCCTTTTAAGCTGAGGAAGATTTTTTTTTCAGGGTTGAGTGAGAGGTACGTGTCTGGGGACTCAGAAACTAGAGGCAAACAGCAGGAGTAGGCTGCCAAATATCCTTGACATGCCCAGATGGAATCATCATCCCTGGAAGTGTTCAAAAATGTGTATATCTGGTGCTTAGGGACATGGTTTAGTGGTTGACCTGGCTGTGCTGGGTTAATGGACTCTGTGATCTCGGAGTGATTTTCCAGCCTTACTGATTCTGAAATTCTGAGACAATTTTATGATAACCTCATGATTTTTAGCACAATCTATATATCTTTCAACTCAAACACACTCTGGGACCTGCAGATCCTGATTTCTGAGTCCAGCCTTCTGCCTTCTCTGTCAGAGGATGCCCACCAGCCCTGATGTGACTTACTTTTTTCTGCTGGTGTGTTTAGCTACGAACCAGAGCCAAAGAATGTTCTGGACACAGGTCTGGCTTACATAGAATCACAGGTATATTCACAGAATCATTTAGATTAGAAAAACCTAATCAAGCTCATCAAGTCCAACCTGTGCCCGATCTCCATCTTCTTAACCAGCCCAGAGCACTGAGTGCCACATCCAGCCCTTCCTTGGACTCCTCCATGGATGGAGACTCCAAACCTCCCTGGGCAGCCCCTTCCAGTGCTCAACAACCTTTTCCATGGGGAAATTCCTCCTGATTCCCAACCTGAGTCTCCCCTGGCCTAGCCTGAGGCCGTTCCCTCTCCTCCTGTCCCTGTTCCCTGGGAGCAGAGCCCGACCCCCCCGGCTGTCCCCTCCTGTCAGGGAGTTGTGCAGAGCCACAGGGTCCCCCCTGAGCCTCCTTTTCTCCAGGCTCAGCCCCTTCCCCAGCTCCCTCAGCTGGTTCTAGTGCTTCAGTCCCTTCCCCAGCTCCGTTCCCTTCTCTGAAAGTGCTCCAGCCTTTCACATTCTTTCAGTGGGAGGCCCAAAACTGAACATGGGATTTGAGGTGGGGCCTCAGCAGTGCCAGCACAGGGGGACAGTCACTGCCCTGGTCCTGCTGGTCACACTGTGTCTGGCACAGCCCAGGTGCCATTGGACTCGCCCACCTGGGCACACTTGGGCACTTGTTCAGCCACTGTCAACCAGCTCCTCCGGGTCCTTTTCTGATGGAAAGATTTCCTACCTCTCTGCCCCCAGGCTGTCATTGATGACTGTAGGTGAGTGCACAAGGATGTGTTTTATTATTGCCCAGAACACCC
This sequence comes from Chamaea fasciata, assembly GCF_029207755.1. NCBI lineage: Eukaryota > Metazoa > Chordata > Aves > Passeriformes > Sylviidae > Chamaea > Chamaea fasciata. Next base: position 333,430 of record NW_027094106.1, on the reverse strand, counting down.
AAACAACACAGGTTCACTGTAGGATTTAAATAAAACTTGCTTCAAGGCTTCAAGATGCAGCTGCCATGCTTCAGTGTCTTCAAAGGCTGAAATCTCACTGCTGATTAGAAGCAGCCTGAACAGCTTCTTCTCTTGTGCAAAACCAAGAGACTGGGGAAGTTTTGGTGAAGATTGCATGAATGTGCTAATTTCTGAGCAGGTACAAAGGATATGGATTTTGATTTTGCAATGCAACCATGCCAGCCTGCAGGTTTGACACCCATTCAGGATGGGAAGTAAAAAAACTTGTCATAATTACACTTTTAGACAGTCAGAAAGCCTCTGATCAATTTTTTAGGGCAACAGAAAATAAAGCATCATTGCCCTTCCATCTGAAGACTTACATTACTGGAAGTTTTTAGAAAGAAATTCTATTTTAAAAAGCCACATTACAGGAAATAGAACAGATGACGTAGTCGTGAGCTCCCCGCCGGAAAACCATGTGCTGATGTTGTCAACAGCAGCCAGCAGAGCCTCATGTCCAGGCAGGAGTTACCCAGCAGCAGCTCACTGCCACCATTAGGAGTTTCCAACAGTGGTCTGATGAGCAGGATTAGAAACTGTCAATAAAGCAGAAAAAACTGCTTAGAGGCATAAAGTCATTCCTGGACACACCATTTCTGTCCCCCTTTCTGTCATCCTTGTATCCTTGCACCTCTGAGACACCGTGCTATTTCCAGTCTTAGAATGAGTGGTTTGGGGGCAATTTCTTGCCATTTCAAAAGGTTAAACTTCTAGCAGCTGCTTTTAGCCCTGGAATTTTACTCTCTTGGTTACACAAACACTTTGACTTCCCCCAAGCCTAGTGAGAAAGGAGTAACAGGAAGCAGCTCAACACATTTTAGTGACCATAACAATTCAATAAAAAAAGAAATGAAAAAACTCTGTTGTTTAGAGAGAAGGTGAGCTGGACTCGGGTCCTAAAGAACAGGGTAAAGCCACTGTAATGTAGCCTTTAAGTGCAAGTATCTGTCTTAAACAACAGTGTTTCCCTCAAATAGTTACTCAAACTCAATACAGGAACTGCATGGAGATGCTTTGTGGTCTGTGCCTTGCAGAAGGACAGTGTAGGTAATCCCCAAGTATTGTGATCATCTATAAATGGGTTGTCAAAAGGCAAAAGATTCCAATCTAGTCCATTCTTCAAGTCCCTGTTCTCTCACATCATTTCAGCTGGGAGAGCCCTGGTCAAAAGTGTTTCAGTAGGACACTGATTGTCCACATCTCTCAGACAAAGACATTGTTTTACTGTGGCACATCATAACCTTTGATCATGTGTGTTCAGCTACTGGTGGGGGAGGCCATACAGTGTCAAAACTACTCCAGATATACCTTAAACTGATTTAAAGCTTTGGGGAAGATGAGGGGAGAGCAGGAACTTGGAGCAGCAGAGTAAGACCTTGGAGCAGGTTGGCTAATTGTAGTTGATTTTTCATCAACAGCTTTCCTGTCAGGAAAGACTATGGTTGTTCTGGAATAAGGTCTTTAGAGGACACATTCCCAAGGTCCAGTACAGGCTGGATTTTGAAGGATTTCCCATCTGCTGAAAGGGATGGATTGCCTGGAAACCCAGTTAACAGCACCCTTGCCTCTAGTGGTGTCTGAATGTAGCTAAATGAACAGTCGTCTTCTTTTGCGGGGAAGCGTCACTGTGGAAACCTTAATTCTTTCATTTTTTTAGGCATGGAAGAGACCTCAGCACATTAATTATTTTTGACAGATCTCAGACCACTGGTACCTTTTGCGGCACTCTCAGGCTCATCTTTCCAGGATGAGAGGTCAAGCACGTCAATCTCTTGGCAATCAGTGAAGTCCTCAGGATAAGTGTTGATCATGAACACATCCCTGGGTATCTTTTTGATATGAGTATTGTCACAGATCACCCTCGACACTGAGATTTTTCTCAATGCTTGCAACTGTTGTGGAGTGAAAACTCCTGGGTTTTCCCACCAGAATCTGCAATGAAATTTTCAGAAGCAGTTTATAATCTCTGGTTACTTGCTGAGATGGGAACCTGCCCAAGGTGAGTCTGAATGGTGCTTAGATCCACATTCTCCAGGCGCACCCCTTTAGAAAGAGGTGTCTCCAGTGTGGCCAGATCTGGATTCTGCCAGTGCAGAGAGCCTGCCTCTTCCACACAGCATCAGCAGGCTGCTGGGATGCAGGGATTTATGCCCTGAGAGCAAAAATCACCTCAGGCAGAGGCCACAGCAGATCCCTCATGATCTGGAGCTGATGCTCATCAGCCATGTGAATCTAGAGAAACAGGCTGCAAAAAACAGTCCTTTGACAACTGGGCTAAAATCAAGGGAGCTCGGAAACCTTGCTGGGAGCACTCACTGGAGTGCTGTAGATGGGTTGGATGAGTGTGTCACGGGAGATGTCAGCTTTTACCCCCTAAAAAATGCCACAGGGAACGTATCTCTCACCTGTCCCCATCACGCAGGTTCCTGAACTGGGTGCCAATAATGCAGGACAAGAGGGGCCCAACTCTGCCCTGGGGAACCACAGGCTCTGCAACTGCCCCAATCCAGAGGTCGATATTGGACGGTGTCCCATACACATTCATGAACTTCTTGGCCAGTTTGGGATTGCCCAGCACCTCAGATAATTCTTCTCTAGTTTGGGGCTGGGAGAGCCCACAGAAGCCCCTCCAGGCATTGTAACCTGCAAGAGCAGGAGCAGTAGATGACCAGAACCCACCACCACATCTCCACAGCACCTTTCTTGGCCCATGAACACTGCCTGCTTCTTCTCATGGCAAAGGATCTGGAAGGCACTATTGTCCAGGCAGTACCAACAAACACCACATTTTCAAAGGTCCTTCTCAGAGGTACACTAAAGTAACAGTTTAGGTTGTCTTTGGGACTACATCTCATCCTGTTGGCTCTATCTTTCTGCTGCTGAGGGTGAATGCATCAGTCCTTGCTGCTTTGGGAGACAAAATTTCTAGGACCAAATTCTTAGAAAAGAGGAAATTTGGTTGTGTTTAACCCAAGAGCATGTGTTCTCTAGCGCTTGGGGCAGTCCCACCGGTGGGTGCAAGCCACTTCTGCTCAGAACTCTGGCTTGTCTGGGACACACATAAAGATTGATGGGCAAAGAATAAAGCCTAGGAGACCTGTTCAAGTCCATGAGAAAGCTGAATTTGTTCACTTGTGTCTGTACCTTCTTTACCACATATGTTGCCTCTTTGCAATACACCACTGTCTCTCACCCGCTTTCTTACATTATCTCAAATATCATCTTTGATTTCTAATTGTTTTGTCCTTGCTGTAAATGTCTCACAAAAAAGATTTTTATAATACAGAAACCTTTTATTCCATGAGCTTGGCTCTCTGTTCATCCTTCACCCTCAAATCAAGGTACTGGTTCTTCCCATTAGTATAGGAAAAGTTTAATTCATTCATGGAATGAGCAGCAGCAGAAAAAAAAAGGTTGTATTCACACGAGGTGTGGATTTGTGTCTCCTTACCTGGAAGGCCGTGGTCTCTTCCCCGTTGCATGTTCATGGCCCCTAGATCCAGACCCATCACCTCTGTCTGCTCAAAGAGGTGGTTCTGGAGCTCCTCAATGAGCAGCTGGTTCTGTTTCATGAGTTTTGCATGATCCACAACCATGCCCCGGATCAGGGGGTCGATGCCTCCTGCAGCCATAGCAAATCAAGGGAAAATTTTTTTTTTTGTGCCAAAGTGTAGCTTTGATGGTCCCTTTCACTCAGCTGAAACAGTCAACTGTGGGCTGGGTGGGGTTTTCATCTCCATATTTTCATTTCACCATGTGTATATGGAATCATAGAATCACAGAGAGGTTTGATTTGGAAAGGACCTTAAAGCCCATCTCATTCCACCACCTGCCACAGGCACGGACACCTTCCGCTATCCTAGGTTGCTCCAAGCCCCATCCAGCCTGACCCTGGACAGTTCCAGGGCTGGGGCGCCCACAGCTGCTCTGGACAACCTGTGCCAGGGCCTCTCCTCCCTAAGAGTGGTACCTGTATGAATCTGTACATTTCTGCAGGTGCCAGGAAATAAAGCCTCACATAGTAAAGTAACTATATTCCTTATCCCTCCCCATCCCTCAGCTTTTCCTTTCACACCCCTAAATCCACTTGTGCACCAGTCCCTTTCCAAGTCTGCTCCTCAGCCTGCAAGGCTCCATTATGTCCTGGTGCTTGGGGGTCTGTCCAAGGTTTCAGGTTTTGCAATAGATTTTGTTTATAATTCACTATTAATTAACAGACATTTATTAAAACATTAAATGCAGTGATAGAATTAATTCATGTCTGACTATCCACGTCTTTTTCATAGCAATTAAGGAGACAGTATGAGCAAAACACAGGAAAATTGGTTGCACATGTGTAATTATATTTCTCGTAATTAGCTAACTGATTTTGTAAGAGACATTTGTCTTCCTCAGAAAGACTAATGTGAGGATCTCAGCTGTGTAAAAGCAGGACCCCATAACTCCACTTCGAGCCAGGAAGAGGGATGGGCACCTCTAGGAAGGAGTGATGCTGCTTTATCTCAGTTAAACCGGATGCATCACCCTCTGTCCATGTCTCCTGATTATAGGGGGTTATAAGAGCTTTGATTGACATAGACTTCAGTGGATTGACATTTGGGACAGAGAGTCTCCTGCCTCCTGGAGCAGCAGGAGCAGCTGCACCATCTGAGTGGATGTGAAATATCTCACTGTCAGGTCTTGCTGAGCTGGGAAGTGTCCAAGAAATGGACATGGTACTCAGTGCTCTGGGCTGGGTGACAAGGTGAGGATCACGGGTTGGACTTGACGGTCTTGGAAATCTTTTTCAACCTAAATGATTCTGGGATTCTGTAATTCCATGTGCCTGACAAGCTGATCTCCACCTCAGGACCAGACCAGGACCACTGCTCCATGTTCTTACCTTCCATTATAATTCTCCATGGAGCACAAAAGGTCAAATGCAGAGGGACATGGGAGGAGGAACCGAGAGGCTGAAAGCTCTCATTCAAACGGGACACAAAAGGCTGCACCGATGTGTGGCCAAACCGGAAAGCCAGGGAGAAAACATTTGAGGCTCTTGGATCCATCTTTTCATTGTAACCACTGTACAAAGGGATCCACTTGCTGGTCTCCTCAGCCAGCAGGAGTGGGAGGTAATCTCTGTACGTTATGATCTGAAAAAGCACAAGAGCACAGCAAGTTACCAGCAGCTGCAGCAGAAATGGCATCAAAAGTCAAGTACAGAGAATGAAAGTGGATTCTCTGCAGCAGAATTCATTAAAATCTCCAGAAAAAAAAAGCTGTAGCAATTAATAAGTTTGGCATTATGGATTATAATTATTTTAAAATGTGACATTATTTTATCTAATAATTTATTTATACATTAAGATAATAAATAATTGATGAATTAGTAAGATGCATAAAAGAGCTCTGGATATCCACGCTGTCTCATATGAACCAGCCTCATTCACCATTTCCAACACCTACAAATAACACCACTGATTCCTTTCACCTGGAGGAAAAACCATTTCTAAGTGTGTGGATGATAAACAGCAAACAGTAATCAGTACCTGGTTTATGGCAATCACAATCTTTCGACTCTCCTGGTAAAGCTTTTCCCCATCCCAGTGGGGATTTAATTTCCTCAGCTCCGTAGCCAGGCGATTGTGCTCTCGGACAAAGAGAATGTGCATTGCAGAGAGTCCCAGGTTTTCTGTCACCCGTTTGTCACCTAAAATGAAAATATTTTAGGAATTTTGTACAATGCTTTCAATTTCAGAAGCAGGTTTTTGTGTTAGGACAGACAAGTAACAAGTGGTAATGTTCCTTGCAATAATGCTGTGGGTGACCCATCCCTGGAAGTGTCCAAGGCCAGGCTGGACAGGGCTTGAAGCAACCTGGGGTAGTTTAAAGTGTCTCTGCCCATGACAGGAGGTGGAACAAGATGGTCTTTAAGTTCCCTTCCAACTCAAACCCTTCTGTGATTCTATGAGAACTGGAGGGGACTCAGTGAAGACCCTCTGTGAGATAATGGCAGAAGCACTGAGCATTTCCTCACACAGCAAGGAGCCCTTCTCATGGGCAGAGAATGAGGAAATGAGAACACTGTATTCTTATGATTGATTTTGCAAGCTTCACATTTATAATGGGTTTTTTAATGTTATTCCTATGATGGATCACTTCGAGTAAGTTCTGTGTTTGTCCTCAGTTTGTTAAAATTTCAGACAAATTTCTAGACTTTTCTTCTGATATAGGGTGAGTTAGTTAATTAATCAATTGACTACATTGCTTAAGAGTGTTTAATTGTTAGTCTTGATTGGGTTGAAAACTAAATCATAGAATCACAGAATGGAAGGGACTTAAAAGCCCATCCCATTTCAACCTTCCACTACCCCAGGTTGCTCCAAGCCCCATTCAGCCTGGCCCTGGACACTTCCAGGGATCCAAGGGCAGCCACAGCTTCTCTGGGCAAACTTTGCCAGGGCCTCACCACTCTCACAGGAAAAAATTTCTTCTGTTTATCTAATTTAATCTACTCTCTTTCAGTCAGAAGCCATTCCCCCTTGTTCTCACACTTCGGTAACTGATGCAGTCCCTCTCCAGTTTCCCTGTAGTCCCTTCAGATCCTGGAAGGTGCTGTGAGGTCTCCACACAACCTCCTCTTCTTCAGGCTGAATAGCCTCAACTTTCTCAGCCTGTCAGTGCTGACAAGCTGACAGTTGGCGTTCAAGTAATAAATGGTGAATTCTAGGTAGAAGAAAAATGCTCCTGAGAAGTTTTAAGCACTGGTGTCTATTCTATTGAAAATTTCTCCTGCTTTTGAAAAGACTTTATAGAGAAAGAACAATTTTCTGTAATTCTTCTGGGAAATTAGAATAATTTTAATGTTTATTAATCGATTATTGCTTGATTATTTTTCTTTTCTAATTGGGGGGAAGATTCCATGTCTTTCACCTTACATAGTCATGTGTTGCTATAGGACACAAAATGAACGACGCACGCAGTTAAGTCATCAGGGCAAAAAGAGGGAAGTTTATTTTTCTACTTGGGTTTATATAGATTTTGGACAATGACCATGGATTTGACAATGAGGTTGCCACCTCTCTGACCACACTGGTCAAACTAGAAGTCTATCAGTTGTCCTTCCTGAAGAGAGGAATGATAAACAAGAAGGACAGTTTACAATAACATAACTTCGTTTACATGAAAATCTGTGAGAAACTCCACTACAAAAACGCAAACATCAGAAGGCTGAAAAAGATCAGGGCGACAGTCATGTCTTGAAGTGCCTCATTCAAATATCAGAGAAACACAGAATATACTCTGTTGGAAGGGACCCACAAGGATCCTATAAGGAGATATTTGTCCCTTTTTAACTTTATGACCCACTGAAAACAACCCCCCAGCTGCACCTTACCTGCTTTAAAACAGGGGATATTGGCGCTCTTGTTGGTGAGAACACAAACACTCTTCATTGTGTTCTCGAAGGGCAGTAATTCCAGCCCTGCATCCATGAAATCCTGGTTCACAGCCATCAAACCCAGCTGGTTGGTGAGATTTCTCAGGCTCCTCGCCAGGGAGTCATCGCTGCCGTACACTGTGCTGGCGTCAATGAAGGACGTGGCGGCATTGAGCTGCTCCCGGCGGAAGGTCCCGGGGTTGCACGCAGAGGCTGACTGCACAAACGGCATGCAGGTGTCAGAGCTCAGCATCCGTGGGTCGTCAGGGGGCAACTAAAGCAAATATGAGCCAAGTGATGCATCTGAAAGTCCTGTGGTTTTCTTTTTGCTGCTGTAATAGAGTGTGGTGTGGGTGAGAAGTCAGGGTACCTTAATGGGGAAGCAGGGGGGCTTGAAGGCACAGCTGGTGTGGCACTGGAGATCCAGGCTGGCTCCTTCCCCACTGGAAGGGGCCAAGTCGATGTCATGGTTGACCCACTGTCCCCAGTGCATGAAGACCAGTGAGAGCTGCTGGTCTGCAGTGATGTTCTTGTTGGCCGTGTGAGCAATTTCATTGGATACTTTTCGAACCTGCAGAAAACCGAAATGAAAATATGACTGTCTCTGCCACGTTGGATTTGCCTCTCACTTGAATTCCCACTGTGAGATCTTGAAATCACACAATCATGAAGGTCAGAAAAGACCTCCAAGATCATCACCTTTGAGTATCCTCATTCCCTCTAAACCATATTGAAAAGTGCAGCATCTACCTTTTTTGTGAATACCTCCAGGGATTGACTCCTCCACTGCCCTGGAGATCCTGCTCCAATGCTTAGCCACTTTGTCAGTGATGACTTTTTTCCTAATATCCTAAACCTCCTATAGCACAATTTGAAGCTATTTCCTCTTGTTCTGTCACTTGTTCCCTTGGAGTAGAGGCCAACCCCCCCTATTCCTTTCAGGTAGTTGTAGATCATGCACAAGATGATCTTAGATAAATTACTAAGAGTTAATTTTGGCATTACACAGCTCCATGTCATTACCCAGCTCTATCCAATCAGGTGTAAAAGTAGATTACACAGTCCTTCAGCCAAACCCAGCTTAATGGAAAGCCCATTCCAGCTGAAACTTGCCCATGAACACCAGAAAAAGAACATGGTTGAGGAATTCCAAGCCTTGTGGTTTGTACAACCCTCCTTGAGCACTGACTGCAGCAATCCTTGGGCCACACACTTCAGAAACTGCTGAGGGAAACATCCACCTTTTCTGCTCATGTCTGTCTCCAACAAAAAATATTAACCTGAGCCAAAACTCAGTTATGGAAAAGCAGCCTGAGATCAAAGATCAAGCAATTTACACTCTAGATGCTGCCACTGCTTCCTTCCTGCATTGAGGGCAGTGTCCATGCTCACGGCTGGATTAGGATAACAGCTCTCACCAGTGGGAGTGCGAATCCATTGTAGCGCTTCCCTTCACTTGCTCCTCTGGGAACAGACACTCCGTCTTCGTATATGGCTGGGAGCCAGCGTGCGAAGGCATGGTTAGAGGACCCCAGGTGGGAGTGATTTCTGCAGCATCGCCAGAAAAACAGCTTCTGTTATTTTTTCAAACATCAGCAGCCTTGTACAGACCAACATTTCACAGCCCTTTATTCAATGTCTGAGCTCTTTGGTAACAGGGATAAGACTGGGAAAACACCAAGAAGCAAATTATACCAAGGTTATTACTGTGGAGAAAAATCAACTTTTTTAAAAAAGGTGCCCTGTGTCACTCTAATAATTTTATCTATCATTTAAACCTACATTAATTTTATTTGGCATTTAAATCTCTGTACCACCTCTGTCTTCACTGCTCTCTCAAAATCAGACTCACAGCAGGGTCATCAGCACGGTGAGGGTGGCCATGTCTTGTCCAGCTAGGGGCGGGAAGCTTCCAAGGATGAGGATTCTCCACCCCTGTGGGGATCTGTGCCAAGGCTGCCCCTTGGGGAAGGTTTTACACAGACCCTTTCAGCCTGGAGCTCTGGCCATTATGGTGTTGCCTTACACTGCTCCAAAAAGCTTGAATTGCTTAAATCATCATTTTGTGTTCAGAAGAGCAATAATTCTGTTTGAGCCAATGATCTGTAGCTCTGCAGGCACAAAACTCAGGCAATGTCTGTCTATATGATGTGGCACTCGGGGTTCTGGTCTGGTTGACAAGGTCGGGATGAGTCAAAGGTTGGACGTGATGGTCTTGGAGGTCTTTTCCAACTTAAATGATTCTGTGATTCTGCACTAGAAAAGGAGATAACTACCCAGTGTTTACAGTAGTGTGCTGTGAAATAAGAGCATGTCCTAGAAAAATGACTGTGCCAGAGCCAAAGCAATTCCATCAAATATTAAGGACTCAGAACCAGCAGGATCTTGTTCTGATTTTTATTACTGTCCTTGCAGGCAAACTATTCTCATGGTGTGTGCCTCAAGCTGAGCAAGATCCTTAGGAAAATATTAACACCACAGGGATCCCTCAAGCCCAGTGCCTCCCCATCTCTCCAACAGCCCAACAAGGCCAAGGACAACCCTACCCTGAGCCTCAAATCAGCAGGGACACAAAATCCCACAATTGGTTTCTCTGGAAGAGACCACACTGAGGTCACCTGGTCCCATGTCTCTGCTCAGGCAGTGTCATCTCAGACCACATGGCACAGGACTGTGTCCAGGTAGTTCTAGAATATCCCCAGTGAATGAGACTCTACACCCTTTCTGGGCAGACAGACAATGCTGTCCTTGAAGGGCTGGAGGCCCTGGAGCCCATGGGAACAGACTGGAAAACCCAATGAATGTGAGCTCCCCACACAGTGATGCAGAGCTATGTTATGCCATCACATTTGGCACATCTGTTTCATGCCAGATGCACATTGGAAGGAAGTTTCACTCAGATTTGGGGGCTGGCACTGGCACAGAAGGACAAGGAGCCTTGACTGCCATTGTCAGAGTAGCAATTAGGTCATTCTCTGGTTATAAATTTAAAAATTAAAAAAAAAAAGGAAGTAAATGTTTTATCCCAGCTCTGAACCTGGAGGGAAATTATGCTCAAATAAAAGCTGAAGAACTAATTTTCTTAAATAAAGTTGGAAGAGCCGAGAATTAAAGTCTTATTTAATTCCTGTCCTTACTCATCACAGAGATACATCAACTGCCGAATATTACCATCTGAATCAGCTGGGGAAATTAGTATTATCCTATGAAAGAGTGGAGGGATGATTTCCTGTAGTCTCCAGCAAAATGAGTCTGAGTCATAGCCTCAAAATTTCCTCAGCTTCTCACCTGCCCCCACCCCAAGAAGTCCTTTCCTTCATCCAAAGCAGCACAAAAAGGGCAGTGGGTACAAATCTGAAAGTTTCAAGAGATCACATCTTTTTCCTGACAGTCAAATGTAGAAATGAATCCTCTGTTATAGGCTTATTAAACTGCACATTCCACTCTTCTTGCCCTTTCGAAAGGAACTTTCACAAATCACCTGCCCAGGGTCCGAATATAGACTTGAGACTCTCCTTGTCCACACACAAATCCTACCTGTTGTTGCATTCCCCAGTAATGGTACGGTAAAAGTCCCTCTCTGGGCATTTAATGGAACGAGTCTGGTAGTCACAGCCAGTGCCCTTGGAAATCATCTCCTTCTGTCTCCTGCTCAGCAGGTCTGCAAGAGAAATCCTGTAAAGTAGCATCTGATCCTACTCTTCTTTTGTTGTTTCAGCTTCTCAGTGTTCTAGGTCAACATTTGAGCCAGATGAATTGGAGCTGTGGATATAAAACATCTGAATTGGAATTGTTAATTTGATGCCTAAACCCTTTTGTGGATCAGCCTTCCCCTCTGCACCAGGGAAGCTGGATGGGCATGAAGCAATTTTCCAGGGGAATGTGGAGAGCATCATCACCAGGAAGGTTTTACCCCAGCTGGGAACAAAACAACGAGTTTGCAGAGTGGTACGATCTGGGTGTGAGGAGCAGAAGAAGAAGATGGAGGGTTCTCAGTGGTTACAGTTGCTAGTGGGTTTTGTCACAGGTTTGTCACAGGTATTGTTAGGCTGTTTTCACAAGGATAGGAGAGATGCACTCTCAAAGATGATGAATAAAACACCTCGGGGTCTGGTCTGTCTCTGAGCAACCTTCAAATCTATTCCCCTGTTGGGGAAGGGTTTTATCCTTGGTTATTTGGGTCATGGCAGAGCTGCTCTCTGCCACCTGATGTAGCACATTTCCTGCTCTTAGCTATTTGTAAGACATTTTGGTCTAAATCACATTACCTGTGACATTGAAACTCTGTTCCCCAGGGAGATGTAACTTGCTTTTGAGGAGTTTCAAAGTAGTTTCCAAGTAATCAGCAGCACGGACTGCAGATCTGGTTCTTCCGATAGGGTCCTTTAGGTGCTTCAGGAAATCCATCGGATTGACAATCTTTTCCTCCAGTTTTCTCTTTAGGCTGAACATAGAAGAGTTCCATGAAGCACCACTTCTGAAATCAGAGCTCCTCTGTCATACTGGACTGGGTGTAATTAGCTGTGACAACACTGTGGGGCCACATGCAGGCCCTGCCCAGTAAGACCAGCTGTCTGCAAATCAGCACGTCAGCTCAGATGGTTTGGCAAACAAAGCACAATAATCCCCTACTTCAAGTTTGCAGTCACACTTCCTTGTCACAATAAACTTTGTTCTATCGTGGAAATCCAGATCAATGAGCTGTGACTGGATAAAGTTTTACACGTATTATGTTGCAAGGTGCATTCTGTGAACAGAGGGATAACCTCGCTCCTGTTCCGTCTCTTTCTGGTCTCAAGGCTCTGTCTTGCTAGTTCTGTAGGATGAGTGGAGAAAGACTCCTTCCCAAATCATCCCACTGCCTGGAACCGGCCTCTTGGGGCAATCACAGAGGATACCTGGGGTTTGACTTCCACTGACACTTATCTGGGACGTGGTGTCCATCCGCACAACTCCAGTCCTTCCAGACAGGGGCAGAATTCCTGCTGACAGGAGAGGACTCACACATGTCTGCCATGTCTGAACATTATGGATCAATGAGAGGTGCTCATGACAGTGTAGGTGAGGAAAAAATACTTGGAGGTAATGGTTGGTGGTCCTGGGACCAGAATCCAGCCAAACTGGGCAAAACCATCCCTCTAGTTATGACAAGGAGAGCCCTGGCACTAAGGCTTCTCCATAATAAATATGCATTGGAACACAGAGAAAACACACGTATATTTAATCTTATTGCCAGAAAATATTTGGGACTGTCATGCAGGAAGAACTCACCTTTTTCGAGACTGTAAATATGTGGTGTCTACCAACTGCCTGGCCTCAGTAATGATGCTCAGAAGCGATGAATCTGACAGCACCTCTGACACCTCTGCTCAAAAAAGTAAAAGAAGAAAAAGCAGAAATTGAGGATACTCAATTATAACATACACAGAAGCTTTGTCCTCGACAAAACCATGTCCCCAGCTGCCACATACACAGGGCTTTCTAACATTTTCAGGGATGGTGACTCCACCACTGGCCTGGGAAGCCTGTTTCAAAGCTTCCCAATTCTTTACATGAAGAAATTTCCCCCGATATCCAATCAAAACCTCTGGCACAATTTGATGCCATTTCTTCTCCTCCTGTCCCTGTTCCCTGGGAGCAGAGCCCGACCCCCCCGGCTGTCCCCTCCTGTCAGGGAGTTGTGCAGGGCCAGAAGGTCCCCCCCTGAGCCCCCTTTTCTCCAGGCTGAGCCCCTTTCCCAGCTCCCTCAGCTGCTCCTTCAGCTTGCTCCTGGGGCTCCAGACATTTCCCCAGGGAAAGTGCACAGAAGAAGCCAAAGATACAATATCTTCCCCAAACTGCCTGTCATAAAAGGACAATTTGCACAGATAGGCTATTGGTTAAATAGGGAGTTTCCTTAGGAAAATCTCTCAGGTATCAAATTCATTTTTAGTGGATCAATCTACAGGATATTTCAATTCTTTATTGGAGCTGTGTCTAACTGAACTCAGACTGAGTTTTGATTCATACTCTTTCCAGTACAGCAGCAGCCAGAGGGCAAAAAGGAATCTACCATGCCCTGAGGATCCCATTGTTCCAACTGCGCAGAGAGTGATGATGGATCCCAGAAGCGTCATCCTTGAGTTCCTGCCTAGAGAGAAATGCAACATATATCCTCAATGGGCAGGACTTCACTGAGGGCTCAGAACAGATCAACATGTTTGGTTCCAATATCACTTTCAGGATCCAGGAATAAAATCGAGCTGCCCTCTGTCCAGGTCTGTCAGTGGGACTCAGGCTGGGGCTGTGGCTGTAGGTGTTGGCAGGATACAGGGACACCTCTGAGGGGTGGGACCCTCAACCAACAGGGCTGAATAGCTGCCAAGGAATAGGCAGTCAGGTACAGTCCAGCCTCAGTGGTGGAGAACATTGGGAAGGTGAGTTGGAAGAGGGCAGTGCCCTGGGGTCCTGTCTTTGGCAATGTCCTGAAGCAGAGAGTGGAAAGGAGCCTGACCCCACACATCCCTCTCTGCCCCCTCCATCTTGATGCTGAACAAAACAAGCTGCCATATCTATCATCAGTCTTTCAACAACCCCTGCCAGTCCTTCTGCTGCTCTTTGAAATTTGTCTTTATCCCTCTTTCACATTAACAGCAGAAATGTGGATGATCTTTTCCACCAGCATCTCCCATTGTGCCACAGCACCTTCCCCAAATTGAAATTTTAAGCCCAAAGGTTGCAACTAGATTTATTTTAAGTAATTTAGTCAACTTTTTAATTGTTTAGAGCAGGATAGAGACAAAATTTGGAAGAACTAACAGATTTCCCACAGTAGGAGAGGTTATCTTACATTTACAATCCATTAAAATTCTTGGACCATTTTCCTGGGGATTGAAAGCTGCTTATTCCTTGCAATCATATATTGCAGGATATTTCTGCACAAGGAAAAAAATCAGGCTGTCTTTGCTCACTTCTCACAATAAATTAAATACACATCAGGGGAGAAGGAGGAATGAAACCAGGTCCCAACACTCCACTCTGCCTCCCATCTCCTTGGGTTCACCCATGGAATGCACCAATATCCACATCAGAAATATCAAATGCACATATATAATGAAAATGGACTGATCTTACCTGCCATCTCTGCGGCACTGGCAGAGTTGGGAGAGAAGTCAGTTCTTTATACACTTGCAACAGGACAGAAATTAGCTGGGTCTAAGATGGGTGTGTTCAAAAAACTGGGACCAGATAGAGCCAAGAGGAAATATCTGCTGAATTGCTTTCCGGAATGAGCTAAAAAGTGCACACTTCTCCATTCCTTCTGACTTCCTTCTTGAAAAATCAGTTTTAAAAGGAATGAAGACACACATTTCTTTCCTGCAAGTGAAAGAGATCAGCTTAACTTCATGATGGTAAATGATCATGGTGGAATACGGCTTTTTTTTTTGTTTATTTGTTTGTTTTGTTGTTGTTGTTGTTGTTGTTGTTGTTGGACATCTCTGAAGGTTTGGGAAGTCAGAAATTGATCGTTTTCCAGTGGAGCATTTGTGGAGCATCCTGAAGTCCACATACAGCATGTAAGAGTGGTGGGCCTGCCACTATTTGTGTCCAGACAAAACAAAGTTGTGTCCCATCAGGGATTTGGAAGTTCCTATAAAATAATTGCTGATTATTGAGGGTGACACAGACTGGTCAAGGAATGAGGCAGTAGCACAGAGCAGGGTCAAGCTGTCTCCAGCAAAATCACACGGACAGAAATATGGGCAATCCCAAGTTATAGCTGTGCCAATACTTAGAAAGGAACTAAGTCTTGGGCTAAGTGATGCAATTCATTTCAATGTGAATTATGACAGGTGGTTAGGAGGAAATTCTTCCCTGGGAGAGTGGTGAGGCCCTGGCACAGGGTGCCCAGAGCTGTGGGTGCCCCTGGATGCCTGGAAGTGTCCAAGGCCAGGCTAGATGGGGTTTAAGGTCCCCTGAGACAGTGGAAGGTGTCCCTGCCCATGGCAGGAGGCAGAAGAGGATGAACTTTAAGGTCCCTTCCATCACAAACCATTCCATAATTCCATGATATGCAGGAGGGAAAAGGACTGTGCTTCAGTGGACCAATGGGAAGGTAGAAATAATTTATTCCTTTGAACATTGGCGACACTGATAACAAAAGACAATGCTGAATTTTTATGCCATCAATCAGCCTTTTAAACCTCCCGGGATTAAGGAACCAACCCTTCCTACTGTTCAAATATTTTCACAGCTCTTATTAAACCAAAATAAAAGAAAAACATATATAATAAAGGAAACTGCTACCCAAAAGATGTCATTTTAAATCTGGGCAGGGGTGGAAGAAAAAAAAAAAAGAAAGAAAGATGTGTGAAGGCCCAGGTTTTCAGAAACTGAAAATGCAAAATCACTATTTCTCCCCTAAACAGAAGTTTGAAGCCAAAGCAGAAGGTGGCCCCTGGCACCAGAGGGACTCTGATCACCCTGCCAGGCGCATAGGCAGAAGTCCAGATACCTGCTGTGTGGCTTCGCTACTTTTTTTTGTGTTTGTGACAAGTATCTTTGCCATTAGGGACTCTTAAGGAAACTTCCCTGTCTGATCATCCAGGAGCCACCCTGGCAGTCCCAGTGGCACCACCTGATCTGGCACCGAAGCCCCTTCCCAGCAGAGAGGAACAGGGACCAGTGCACACCCAGGTGAGGGACGCTCGGAGACATGGCAGGAGCCAATGACTCCAGACTTTCCTGTGCTTGGACTGTGCGAGTATAAAAGGCCAGGGCTTCCTTTGTTTGATTAAATTATTTTGAGCATCCAGACATCTGTGACTCTGCTGTGGGACCTGGGGTCAAGCTGGTGAGGAAACCTGGTCTGACTAGGGGAGCGTGAGAGGTGTGGGGAGTCTAGTGGGTTTACTGGTGCTGCTGCTGAGAAGGGACCTCAGTCCCAGCTAAGGTGGTGCCAGTGGCACTGCCAGTCTGGAGACAAGAAGTTGCCAGACTTGGTCAGACAAGGAATTTTCCTTTACACCTCACTGGCAGGCTGGTGACCCCCACTGCCACTGGACAGGGACACGTCTTTGTGGGCAGGTGGCCCCATGCTGCTCCCATGGCTCCAGTCCCCTGGTAGGCAAAGGCTGCCTTCACAATATGTGTCATGTCCATTACTGGGGTCTAAGTGCAGTTCCCAAGGCTTTCACATGTCAGGCAAGCAGTCCCATGTCACCTCCAGCTGGGATCTGTGGTGTTCCAGTGCAACCTCTGGAGCCTCCAGAAAACCCAGGGTATCCTGCTTACCAAAGCCAATGTACATTCATCAGTGTACAAGACATCCAGGCAACCAGGGCAATTATCATCCATTAGTTATCTGACCAAGCAGCAGATTTTCTCTGTCTTGAGAAGATGCAGATTTCTTTTCTCTCAGACTCTTGGTATTGCTAACATTACTTCTTGATCCTGCTCAGGCTGCAGATCCTCACCCCTAAATCCCAGTGTAAACCCAGAGCTGTATAAACCACTGATGGTGTTTGCTAAAAAGTAGCTGTAGGACAAAGTCATTAAACCCCAGCAACAAAAACAAAAGAAAGAGCTTACTATTGTATTCCTATTTCCCATCGTAATGGCAAAAGGCAACATCCTCCCCTTTCTCATTTTATACCTCTAATATTCCTGCAAGCTCCTTCAGCTTTGTTTTCATAGAAATCATAGAATCCCAGAATTCCAGACTGGTTTGGGTTGGAAGGGACCTTAAAGGTCATCTCGTTCCACCCCTTCCCATGGGCAGGTACACTTTCTACTAGAACAGATTGCTCCAAGCCCCATTTAACGTGGCCTTGGATGGCAGTGACACATTTAAATCCCAGGTGTGAACCATGATGCCTCAAGTTTAATAATGATTAAGGATTTAATTTGGGTACAACTTCAAACATACAAAGTTTCCTCTTCACTTGCCAACGGTGTATTTTTCCTATATTTCAAACTGTGGATTTATTTACAAACTGAGAGCTAATAGCCTGTACAAGCCAATAATCTGTCCTTGTCCAGGGCACAAGTTTACAGAACTGTATCCAGTGCAGCTTCTGCTCCAATAGATGAAGGGCAGAGCTTATAAAGGGAGGGAGTGAGCAGGATGAAACAGATAAAAGAGAGAAGTAATAGGTTACGGCACAGAAATTGTAAGGTCAAGTAGAGGAGGAAAACTTCCCAGCAGCACAGGGGTGACATTTAACAAAAACAGATTGTCCAGCTTTAATATAGAAAGTCTGTAACACTAAAAGAGAACTTTAACCCTTTAGGGATAAGTGACAGCAACCGCAGGAGATGTTCAGGAGGTGGCACCAAGCATCACTGAGGTGTTCAGGGGTGTCTCCAGCTGGGTGATCCCTGGGAGTGACATTATCACCTCTTTTGGAAGCTCTCCTTTAAAGACTCAACACCCAAGGCTATGAAGCCTCCTTGGTGCATCTCCCCACCTGCCATGGAGATACTTCATAGCCATGGCAGATACTCCAGGTGAGTCCAAGAGGCTGGGAAGACACTACTGAGGAAAGGCTGCTTGGTGGCTCCTTCCAGACCTCCCTCAAACAGCAGGCACAGTGCCCAGGGCTGGAAAGCCATGGAGAGGCATCTGTGGCTTTTCAGCACAGTGGTAGGACCCACCACACACACCTGCACAAGCTACTGTACATCCATCCACAGAAAATACTCATCTTGCAAGGCCTATATGGGACTCCAGTCCTGAGAAGCAGCTAGAACGCTTCCTCCATAAGAACAACAATCCCTCCCCAGGGGCTGTAGCTTTATTTCCCTTTCCATGGACCAAACTCCCTGAATAAAACCTTCAGCTCCCCCTCATGAACCAAATTTCTTCCTGCCCCATCCTTTAGTAAACCTTTCTTCCATCCCTTCCGCTTCACTCCCAGACTGTGCACCCAGGCTCAGGCAGGGCTGTGGCAATGGCTTCTCTGGAGATGGGGCTGGCAAGAGTCGAAGACAGAATGCAGGAAGATGGTTTCTCCATTTTCCATGTATCTTCCTGCTCTGGAATCAGTTCCCTTCTTATCTGGAAATATGGGACACAGCAGAAGCAGTTGTCAAGCCCTTGGAAAGCTGCTAGGAGAACACACAGCTTCAAACACTCCAGTGATTTATTTAAGCAAAGAGAGTGGAAGAAGCTTTAGATCCCACTGCAGTTTTCATTGTACCCCACAGCTGGGAGATCAGTCATCCACTGCCATGGACAATTTTTCCTGGACTGCAGCTTAAATTCTTAAGAGGCTGAATATGTGAACAGAAGCAAAAAAGGACCACAGATTTTGTGGCTTGATTCAATGCTTAACCCTGTGAAGGAATGTCTGTATGGGCAGAGCTTGCAGGGGTTCCCTGGTATTCCAAGGCTCTTCTGGGTCATCCTATGCCCTCACACTGCAATCAGTGACATGCTGATTTACGGTGAGAGCAGTGTCTAATATTGCATCAGGTGATGAGAGGGAACAGTGAACCATGGAATCACAAAATCATTTAGGTTGGAAAAGCCCTTTAAGTCAATTAAATCCAACCATTCCCCCAGCACTGCCAAGGCCACCACTAACTCATGTCCCCAGGTGCCATATCTCCATGTTTTTTGAGCAATTCCAGGGATGGTGATTCCACCACTGCCCTGAGCAACTTGTTCTAGTGCCTGACCACCCTTTCAGTGAAGGAATTTTTCCTAATATACAACCTAAACCTTTCCTGGCACAACTTGAGGCCATTACCTCTCCTCAAGAATGGTGAGAGCTGTGTGCTGGGTCCAGCAAAGTCACTACTCGGGCAGAGCTGTCACTGTTTCCTGAAACTTGGAAGATTAAAGGGTGAAAATAAGAGTCTGAACATTTCCTTGACTTAAAAACTCTGTCTCATGACACACCTAGTGGTTTTCTCTATTGCATAATACTGCAAAGTGCCATTTGTTACAAGAGAAGAGCTGTCAGCTCTCTGTTGAACTCAGACTTTTCTGTAAACACATCCTGTTCTTTTAACCAGGCAACATTGTTTTGTCTGTAAATATGCAGGAATTGTACATAAAGATAGCTGTTCACTGCCAACAATGCAAGATTAGATAAGGAAAAAAGTCAACAAAATGAAAGATTCAGAGGAATACTGGGCAATTCCAACCAGTGCAATGGAAGCGTGAGTCCAGTCAGGTTGCAAAAACAGTTGTGGGATATGGTGTCCTCCAGACTCCTCAGACACTTCTGTTGGAGCTCTCCAGACCTCACCTTTCAACCTCCTTAACCCCCTCCGACCATTTTTTTTCAGGTCTAGTCCCCTCCAATCTCCCCTGTTAGGAAAACAGAGAGCCACTGCTCTCCGGGTCCCTCTGCTCCCACTCTGGTTCTCTCCAGGTCCTTCCAATGGACCCTCCCATCCTTTTGATATCATGGTGGACCACTCAAAACCCCATTTTGGGGTCTGGTAATGTGCAAGTCCCTACTGATAAATCCCCATGGGAGGGGCATGAAGTGCCAGTGACACAGGGAAGCTCTTGCACAGCTCTTGGACACAATTTCAGGAATCCAGCGAGGGCTTTGAATGTCTCAGGATGAGTCCTCAAAGCCAGCTCCCATCCAAAACACGGATAATGCTTCTAGGACTGCCCTCCAAATTGAATTCATGCTCCAAAGGAGAGGCCAAGTCACTACCAAACCTTGCTCAGCAAGGATTTCCTCTCAACAGCCACCTCTTCCTCCTTTCTCCAAACTCCCTGTTTCAAAAGCCCAAATTCAGGCAGCAACCTGATGAGAATCACACAACCCTGGAACATCTCCTCCCAGCTGCAGGACAGAACCTGCCAGGTCCATGGCTCAGGCTGCCTCCAAGAGCCGTGTCTTGACATGCTGTCACAGAGACAACAATAGTGATATTGTGGAAAGAGGGGACGGAGAAGGCTGGGATATTTCCAGGCTAGAAAAGAAGACTGGGGGGGACAGTTGTCCCGGGACAAGTTTCCTGTTGGATACAAGGAGACAACACAGGACACAGACCTCCCACCATGCTCATCCCCCATGTCATCAACACAGATGTTGTGGCTAGTTCCCATTCGCAGCACTGCTGGGATGCTCTGTGCAGGGGCAGGTGGCTGCACGAACACCAGTCCCAGAGCTGGATGTGAAGCAGGGATGGCAGAATCCATGTCCAGGATGGGACCGGGCTCTGCTGTGCTCCTGGGCAGGGTTACAGCCAGGGGCTTCTGCAGACACAGCCTGGACAAGCTGCCATGATGGCTGAGTGGTGAAGGTGTTGGACTTGAAATCCAGTGGGGTCATTCCTTACGCAGGTTCAAGTCCTGCTCACAGTGGGAGTTTTACTGTCACTCCCCGGACCCCTGGCCCCGGGAGGGACAGACAGAGGGCAGTCACACCTCCTCAAGGGACCCTGTGATCCTATCCTGGCCATGGCCCTAATCTCCAGGGACTCTTTACCTTTAGGACATGGTCAGGAAGGCTTTCAGGGGAGCAGTCCTGCACCTCTTCTTATCACAAGAAGAAATCCTGCAATACCATGTCTCCCTCTGCCCTATAGCCATGTCACCCTGTTCCCTACAGCTGTGTGACACTGTTTCCTCTAGATATGTCACCCTGCTTTCTACCTCCTGTCACCCTGCTCCCTAGAACTGTCACCCTGCTTTCTGTAAATATGTCACCCTGCCTTCTGTAGCCCTTCACCCAGCTCCCTACAGCTGTGTCACTCTGCTGCCCGTGGCTGTGTTACCTTGCTTCCAAAAGCCCATCACCTTGCTCCCCCCAGGTGTCACTCAGCAGTGATAGACTGAACTTTTTTAAAAAAAAAACTGGTAGAACCCTGTGATTTATTGTGTCCCTGATACCCAGAAGCTAATGCCTCGAATGTTTTAAAGAGATAAGGGCAAAGGCTGACAAGAAGCAGATCCTGCGTAGGAGGGCTAATGTTTTTTATCATGCCAATTCCCTCCCTTCCAAGGACTCCCAACTGGCACAATAAAACATTCAGGAGAAATGGGGCCAAACCGTGGTCATGGCATTAGAAAGGGACATAAAGCATCACAACGCCCAGCGTTGCATCAGACAGTGTAAAACCTGTCCCCAGAGGACGTACCGGGGCATTGGCATGTGAGCCTCCTACATCCCTGTCACACCCTGCTCCCCACACCCCACCACAGGGGCATTACCCCACTGGCACCTGCAGCCTGATGGCAGTGGGAGGACAGGAGGCTGCTGCCACCCTCCAAAATTCATTCCACCCTGATCCAGCCCCACACACTGGGAGCTTCTGAACCCTGAACTGAACCCCACGAGTTGCTCCAGGACAGCACAGCTACCCAGGAAAAGACTGGGATTTGTGGTGGCTGCAGGAACCCCGTCCCTGGTTGGGAACCGAACCCAGGCCGTGGCAGTGAGAGTGCCGAATCCTGACCACTAGACCACCTGGGAGCAGTGGTGACAACCAGTGTAGAGTGACCACCACCAGAATGACCTGCTGCTGGCATCAACCAAGCCCTGAAGAGTCAGGGACACTTGCTCCGCACAGTTCAAGGAGAGGACCAGAGGGGATGGATGCCACAGCCTTTCTGGGGGAATTGTCGGGGATGCCTGTGGCATTGGGAAGCCCCTCTGTACAAAGGGACCCCACCTCTGTAGGCCAGGGAAGCAGGACATGGTAGTGTCAAGACTCTGAGCACCACTGAAGGCAGGTTTGGGAAAGGCAGTGACAGCAAATGGTTCAGGAAAAGGTTCCTCTGAGGGTTCACCAGGGAGGTTTTCCTGCTACTGCTGGAACATGGCCCCCTTGGAGCTGCTGTGCACTGCCAGGCTCGTGTGACACACACCAGTGTGTCACACACAGTGTCATGGACACAACAGTACTGACCCCTAGTGCACAGCCTGAGCTTCTCCAGAGTCACCTGGGGAGAAGAACAAAAGTACAGGTACAGGCTGACTGTCAACAGAGCCTTTCCTGAGGAAGGGAAACTGATCTGAGTCCTGGTGCTCGGCAGGGAGTGTGTCTGGAGTCCCCATTCCTGACAGTTTTACAGTAACCTGGTCATCTTATTTGTCTATGAGAAAACAGCTGGTTGAGGCTAGCTTTCTGGAATCTGACCTGGAGGTGTGTGAAGAGCAGGTGATTCTCCTTTACAGGGAGTAGCGAGTTCTGTCTTCCTTTGCCCCACAGAAGGGGAAAAAAACGTGTCTCCCTGAGGAACAGGGAGATGCAGAGGGGCTGGAAATAGTCCTCCCAATCCCCAGGGATTTGCTACCAGCATGGGCAGCAAGACAGGGCATTGCAGAACCCCGGACCCCTGCCCAGAACAAAAAGCACAAGGGAGAGTCCAGGGCTCAAGGGGTCAGTACAAGTGTCACCTGTGCCTGCAGCTCCCAGCACAGCAGGGCTCAGATCCAAGGGGAAGGAGCACTGACACAGAGGATGGAACTCTTGGGCTGTGTGCAGGGAAGAGACCCGAAGAGGGGAGCACGAGGGTGTCTCCAGGGCCCCTCAGCAGATGGATGAACCGCGGCTGAGGTGGAGATGAGGGAAAGCACTCCAGGAACACTTCCTATGGAGGACAGCAGAGGGCCTGGAGCTCCTTGGATGCTTGCTTGTGGTTGGGAGGGGAGGTAAATGGACAGAGAGAAAACCTCTCTGATTTTCAGGGACTGATGCACACAGATTGCGGAAACCTCCCTGTGCTTTGCCTTGTCCCATGTAGTTTCCAAAAAAATGGTCAGTGCAGCTCCCATCTCCATCTGAGGCCAAACCCCACCTCGGTCCCGCCTGCAGCCCTTTCATGACCTCGTCTGGCATCTCAGTGGGACTTAGGGCATTCTGCCCTCCGTCCCTGTCGTGCCATGATCTCTTCCCAGGTTTCTCTGCAGTGCCTGCTGGATTCCAGCTGCTGCCTTTGCCAACACCTTTCCTTGGGGAGAAGGAGAAGGAGAAGGAGAAGGAGAAGGAGAAGGAGAAGGAGAAGGAGAAGGAGAAGGAGAAGGAGAAGGAGAAGGAGAAGGAGAAGGAGAAGGAGAAGGAGAAGGAGAAGGAGAAGGAGAAGGAGAAGGAGAAGGAGAAGGAGAAGGAGAAGGAGAAGGAGAAGGGAGGAGGCTTTGGGGTATGTGGAGAAGGCCTGGAGAAAGGATGGAGCTACAACAAATGACTTGGCATCTTTCCAAACCTCTGGCATCTCTGCTGTGAGGGCCAGGGCTGCATCTTCAAAAAACCCTGCACAGGGCAAAGCTCCCAAGGGAGGGGCAAGGCTGGGCTGTGTGATGATCCTACAGGATTGTGCCAGCCCTTGGGCATGTCTGGAGCAGGGAAGGGGGAGGCTGTGAAGGGCTACGGAGAAGTCAGCCTGCGCTGTCAGAGGAATAATCAGATGTCATGGTTTCAGTTGCCTTTACCAGCTGTGACAGAGTGTGAACTCTGGCTGCCTTGCGGTTGGGGGAGCATCAGTATCTTTCTGTGGTTTCTTAGATCTTGATCTGGCCCTGTCACATATTATGTCACTGGCAGTAACAGTTCCTTCATCTGCCAGCAGATTTGGGAACACCAAACAGGTTAATTTATGTGTCCCGAGGCAGGACAGTCTCCATCTCTGGTGGAAGGTGAGTGGCTGCCACTCACCACAGGTGACCGGAAGGTGACATGGCATGGGAGCTGCTTTTCGGAGCCCTTTGTAGGGCCATGTGGCAAGGGAGGTGGGGGACATTAAAAATAGACTTTTTCTACAGGCTGGGAGAAATCCCAGCCACAGGATCAGCTTTGGGGCAGTGGGTCTGAGGCTCAGCACAAAATGCAGTTGTTGTTGTGCTGAGAAGATGAGGGTGAGACCCACTGCCTTACTTTGCACCCTATATGGATCTGGGGCATAAGCAATACACGCTTCAATTAGCCAGACCAACAGATTAATCACAATTCTGGAATGCAATATGGCAGTAGCAATAAATAATCTATCTCTCCATCTCTGACAGGGAGTGTCCCTTGGCAAATTCCAGCTGAGATTTTGTCCCTTGAAAAGCCTGAATACCTGCAGCACATTGCTGGCTGCCCCAAAATGCCACAACCATGTGTCTGTGACAACCCCATGATGTCAGGCACTTGATTCAGCTCCAGCTCCTGCTCATGAAGAGTCCTCAGGGTCCTCAGGACATCACCCGTATGCCTCCTGGGAGGATGACTTCAAAAAACCATGGGCTCCTGCCCACCCCAGCAGGAGGCACACCCTGGCACAGCCCTGGAGAGTCTCCTGCAGCCCTGGTCCCCACCCATGGGGACATTGTGGTGGAGGGGGCATTGGGGAGGTTCTGAGTGCCCCCACAGGCCCACGAGGCCAGTGGGGGAAAAGGAGAGTGGCAGCAGAGCAGTCCTTCTCTGCAGCCCTGTCGTAGCACTGGAGCCGAGGGTCAGTGAGGAAACGGGAAACACGAATTCATGGTGCCTCATAAGCAGCAGCTGGGCTGGAAAACACCCAGAGGAACCACAGACTGTGAGGTGGCAAAACGGGTGCCTGTCACAAAGAAGAGAGAGGGAAAATGCTCCCTGGCACATTCCTAGGGAACCCATCATGTCATGGCAAGAGCGGTGCCAGGGGCCACCATACCATGATCCCCATGACTGTAGGTGGGCACCAGGGACTGGTGTCTCTTGGTCCCTCTCAGCTCCCTGGCTGAGGAAGTTCCTGCTCTGCCTTCTGCATCCCACCTTGTACCAAACCCACTAGCACTTGGAGAAGATGCTCTTTGTAGAGTCAGCCCATCCAGGCAGGATTCCCAGTCAAGCCCTGCCCTTACTGGGGGTGTTGGGAGGGGTTTGAAGGGCACAAACCCACACTGGAAGCACAACAATGAGAATTCTGTGCTTGATGGTGCCAAGGCTGCCAGCCTGGATCTACAGCCAGTCTCCAGGCTGAGTGTTCCTGCTGCCCATGCTGCCTTCACTGACTCCCTATATCCACCCTGGACATTTCCTAGACCCACCACTAGAGAAGGAACCCCATGGCTGGACTTGCACCTTCCATTTGAGGGTCCGAGCACCCCTGACCCCCAGACCTGGTTCCTTGAAGA
Source organism: Chamaea fasciata (assembly GCF_029207755.1). Taxonomy (NCBI): domain Eukaryota; kingdom Metazoa; phylum Chordata; class Aves; order Passeriformes; family Sylviidae; genus Chamaea; species Chamaea fasciata. The sequence continues at coordinate 307,900 of NW_027094106.1, read as the reverse complement.
AGAGACTGAGTTGGGTCCTCCTTGTGCTTTGGTGGGGATGCTGAGGTGACTTTGATAAGCAGAGTTGTTTCAGATGATGCAAATGTGAACGTGCTGCTCAAGGGTGGTTTCATAGCCTGTCTTGGTCACTGGGGGCTGATTTTCTCACACTTACCTCCCTTCACACAAAGGCTATTCTGCTACTTCCTCAACCAGCTGTTTCCTTTTTTTTAGTTTCTCCCCCCCCCCCCTCCCCCCCCCCAGTATTTCTGAGGCAAAGTTGCCATGACATCAGCTCTATTATGTTTTGGAAATTCCACATCTGCCTTCAAATCTGACTGACTGGCCACTGTCCCTATAAAGAGCAAGGACTGAGCCAGCATCTCACAGAAGGCACAGGAGGATCCTGCTCTGGTCCTGCCTCTGGCCTTTGCATCTTATCCCTGTCCAGGATGAACATCTCTACACTCTGCCTCTTCATCATCCTGGTTTCTGCTCTGTTTTCTCAGGCCCTTCCTGCTCCATGTGAGTACAGCATCCCTCTGCTCTCCTGGGGTGGACTTTTGCTCTGACTGCCTGTATTTGGAGCAGAACTCGCAAAAGTCAGCTGCAAATGTTGGAAAATTGTTTGAATAACTTCTCCTGATTTATTTGGACTGGTCTTCCTTTCTAACATCCTCTTATCTTAGGGATGAGTTTTAGTGGTATCAAAGTTTTCAAGTTTCCTCTCCCCTGATATTCTTGCTGGCCTTTAGGAGTGAACCCAGGGTAATGACAGAGATTTTTACCCTGGGAGGTGAGTGTAAAACATTTAACAAACAATCCTAGCAATGTTTAGCAAGCTTCTGTGTTCACAGCAATTTCTTGCTGACTTTCAGACAAAACAGGAGGAGAACGGGCAGTCCAGCTGATTAAAGAGGTGGTTGCCTGTGCTCTCATTTGGGAATGTACAATCTATTGAGTGATGGTCTCAGGCTGGATTTCCTGATTTCTTCCAGTGGGGTCTGACACGACTTCATGCTGCTTCAGCTACACCTCACGAAAGCTGCCTCAGAGTCATGTGCAGGAGTATTTCTACACCAGCAGCAAGTGCTCCCAGCCAGCAGTTGTGTAAGTACCAGCTTTGGGCCCTGAGGGGAGGCTTTGCCAGCCTTTGGGCTCCTGGCTTCACATGCAACAGGGCCAGGAGCAGGATGCTGTGAGGCATCACCCGTGGGGGAAGGGAGCAGACACCCGGGTTCCATGTGCAGTGTGTGAGCCCTCACCCTCCTCAGCTGAGAAATAAGTGGTCCCTTGGTCTCCTTGGACTGTCCTGATGCTGGGAATAAGGCATGGGAAGGAGGTCAGGAGCCAGCAAGACCTTCCAGAGCTTGATGAACCCAATCCACACAACATTCCACACTGCATCCAGACTCACCTCTGCATTAGACAACGAGACGAATATCTGAGCATGGCATGTTCTCCCAAGGGACCCTGATCTCCCCCTGGGTTTTAGCACACTCTGCAGCTCCCAGATGCTTGAGGGCTTGTGGGAGATGACCCAATGACATGACCCAAGTCCCTCATGTCCCTTTTCTCCTCCGGGTAACTCCTGAATTCATGACTTGCCAGGTTTGTGACCAGGAAGAAGCGGGAGGTTTGTGCTAACCCTGATGCCAGGTGGGTGAAGGAATATGTGAACAGTCTGGAGCTGCAGTGAGCACTGGGAGCTGAGAAGTCTTGCCAGATGACCCGTCAGAGCTTGGCACAGACCTAGAAATGTTACTGCCAAGCACCAAGACCTGCTGAGCCACCTTGGGACACCTGAAGTTTGTTTTGTCTTGCAAAGGTGTCATTTATCCACAATAATTCAGCCACACTTAGGGCAGCCATGATGCTGAAGACCTCCTGGCCTTGCAGGCCCATCTTGGGGTGCCCTGCTCTGTGATGTGGCTAAACTGAGCCCCGCCTAGTGCCTCCACTGCTAGAATGGGACGGGGATTTCATCCCAGAGCTATTTGTGGGTTGGAATTAGGTCTGAGTGCTGTCTTATAAGCCCAAGCTGAATTTTGCCTGCTGAATTTTTTAACGGTGCAGTAGATGCTGTGAGTAAGATCTGTCCCTGGAGAAGGAAGTGGTACCTGGGTTACTTACAGGATGCTTGCTGTGGAACCACAGTGTTCAGCCTTATTCTCAAAGTGCTCTTTTGTACTAGTGCCAAAGAATAAAGTTGTTTTCTCTCTGTGTCATCTCTGGTTGTTCCCCTCCTGTTTGAAGAATGGGGACCTCACTACAACTGTTTTTGGAGATGTATGGAGAAAACCCCAGCTTCTCAGCTGGAAGTGCCCCAGCCTCCTTAGGTCCAAAAGCTTTCCCTTCTGCTTGGTCTCCCTGATCCCAGCACCACAGCAGCAGCAGCCCCAGCACCTCCCAGCCCCTGTGCTGATGTGGACCCAGAACTTCTTCCCAGCCTTTTCCCCACATCATATCACAGCCAAGGCTGGGAGATGGTGGGGCTTTTCCACTGCAGATTTGGCAAATAAATGCCTGGAAATCTCAGGATGGGGATTCAGGTGTGTCCTTATGGTGAGATGGAAGGGAGATGGCCAAGACCACATCCCTGGCACACACTCCTCTGGAATGCAGCCTGAGGCAGGCTTAGCTCTTGGGATGCTCTGTTGATGTTTACTGCAAGACAAGCACCAATTCACTCTTGTTCTGCAGCTTCCCACAGAAGGAAACAAGAATTTTGTTTAAAGCTTTTTTTTGTTTAAAAAAGCACAAAGTAAAACCAGCAAAAGCACTTTATCAGCCTGCGGTTGACATTTTAAACTGGCTGGTAATTTTGTGGGTAGAAAATGAAACTGCCGGTCCCACCTCCCTGCTGAAGTGCTACAGGCAATGGGAACAATTCAGGCTGTGTCCATCAGAGCTGGTTATTAGGGCCAAGAAAACCAGTGTGAGATAAACTGCCTGTAGAGCACCCCTAAGCCCTGTTAGTGCCACAGTGGTCTGCAGATGTTCAGGTTGTCTCCTGACCTCCCCTTCCTCATCATCACCTATGCCCAGGGCAGAGGTGGAGTCCCCATCCTTGAAGGCATTTAACAGATATGTGGATGTGACACTTAGAGACATCTTAGTGGTGGTCTTGGCAGTGCTAGGGGAACCACTGGAGCAACGATCCTAGAGGTCTTTTCCAATCTTAGTGATTCTATGGTTCTGGGTGGGTGGACTCACCTGGAGCAGAGCAGGATTGGAAAAGAAAAGCAGAAACAAGAAGACAAACAAGGCTCAAGCAGAGAGACCTTCAACTTCCCATCAGGACATGGGCAGACACATAGACCATGTTTGTGCTTAGCACTGATCTAGTCAGCCCCCACTTTCCACAGGGTAGCACCAGTGATGGGATGTATAAATGGGTGGGTTTAGGAGAAAGGATTCTTGGATGAAGTGTCCAGTGCAAGTTGAAAAGACAGAAATTGAAGAGGCTGAGGTGTGAGGCCAAGTTCAAACCACCAGTTCTCCAGGAGTGGCAGTGAGAGGCCATGCCAGGATGTTCATGATGGGGTTGGGAGCAGGGACCAGCAGGGAGACAGTGGGGACACTGGGACTGAGGGTCTCCATGGCTCCTCTCTCCTCCCAGGGCTTCTTCAAGTGAAGCTGGGAGAGAGTGAACAGCCACGGGGTTCATGCTCTCAAAACAGCCAGAGGAGACCAGGCTATTTGGTGTTTTGCCCATGGAACCATGAAGGTCTTCTGATCTCCTCATGCCTTCTGCCACTGTAGGCAGTGAAGGAAACGTTCCCTAAGTCCCGCAACTGGAAACTGAAACCAGAAAGGCTTGAGAGGGAAATTCCCACAAGTGTCTGGGCACACAGCCAGGGACTGTCCAAAGGGGAGGGAGCTGCAATACTGGATGATGCAGCCTCTCCAGCCTGTCCCTGCATCCTGTGCATGGGATAAACCCCAGTACTCCCCTCAACTTCCCCTTCTCCAAAACATCCATCCTCCATCCCCTCTCAGCTCAGAGTCCCAGAACAGGGACATTTTGGGGCTCCTGCAGTTCCTCTGCAGCACCAAGCTTGGGGTTGAGATGTCCTCAGTGGTGGAGGAGACATCCAGCACCCCATTCCCAGGATATTCACCTGCTCCTGTCCATCCACCGACCACTCTGCTCGAGGGTTTCACAGCACAGTGAGGTAGCCCCACTCAGGATACACTCCCTGCAGATTTTCCTCTCTCCATGTATTGCCCCAGCATCATCTCCTGGGACACAGAATGGTGCTGGGCTGGGCTGCCCTTTGCTGGAATGCTGCTCCTTGGGTGTCCATGACCCTCTTGACTGCAGCCAGCTTTCCTTCCCGGAAAACACAAGACTGGAGAGAAATCACAAGACAATTCAAAGGTGCTTTCCCAGCCTCAGAGTTTCCAAATCTGACCTATAGCTGCAGGGGAAAATAATAAACACTAAGAGAAAGTTTTTTTTGTTTTGTTTTTTTTTTTTTTTTGCTTTAGGAAGAATGGGATGTGGGCAAGGCAAGGCCAGCTCTGGACTATGCTGTGGGGGCACTTGAAGGGGGTCTGTAAGAAAGAAAGAGGGGACAAAACTTTTAGCAGGGCCTGTTGCTGTAGGACAAAGGGGAATGGTATTACACCAAAGGAGGTCAGTTTAGAATGGACTTTGGGAAGAAATCCTTCCCTGTGAGGGTGGTGAGGCCCTGGCACACTTTGCCAAAAGATTCTGTGGCTTCCCCATCCCTGGAAGTGTCCAAGGCCAGGTTGGACCGGGCTTGGAGCATGCTGATCCGGTAGAAGGTGTTCCTGCCCATGGCAGGGGTGGAATGAGATGAGCTTTAAGGTCCCTTACATCTCAAATCCTTTTGGGATTTCTTCCCAGAGTGCAGATGTCAAGGAGCCCTGAGCATGATCTCCATGGACAAGTTGTGCCCAGCACTGCGTTTTCACTCTTGGGACCTGCTCATTCCCATTCATGTTCCCATGAAAAGCTGCATCCTGAGAACAAATGCAGCAGGTTTTCTGCTGGTTGTTTTACTGCTACAGCAACAGCTGGACCTTTCCCCTTGTTTTACAGATGGGAAAGTGAGGAACAACACCCATTTGGATGGTCAGAATGAAAGATGGGGTCCCTGTCCCTCTCCAGGGAGCACTGCTGGTCTCAGTACAACATTGCACACCCAGGGATCAGTTTGAGGTGGGGTGTGTAGGCCTGGGAGCAGCAAGTGTGTGGGATGTGCCTGGGGAGTGTGGAGAGCAGAGTCATGAATGTAAAAGTCCCACATGTGGGTACAGACACTTCTTATTCTGTAGAGGATGTGGGGAGTGGGGGTCTGTGCTGTGGGGGAATGAGGTTTTGGAGGATGTTCCTAAGTCTGAAGTATGGAAACTTTATAAGTTTGCCTCAAACCATTTTCCATCTTCATGTGTCCTATAGAGGCTCAGATGGCTCAGAGGGACTTTCTGTGTGTGCTGGTGAACAGCACACAGAGGCACATAAAAGGGAAAAAGCAAAGGTTTTCTCCAAATTCTTTATTCTTCAGAATCATGTTGATGTGTATAAACCAGGTTCCCCCATCATCGAACATTGGGTCACCCTCCTATAAATACCCACCCTGTCTCCCCCTGTAAATAATATCATTATCCACAGAAAAAAAGGACTGACTGCCCCATATGATGATTTCTTAAATAACTTCAAATAACACAACAGCCAAGGTGCAATCCCATGGGCCTGGGGTTGGGGCAGAGGGATGAGGCTGAAGCCTGGTCCATGCAAGCCAAGGATGAGCAGCAGCCCTGAACACAAGGTGCCCTTCCACCAGTCCCTTGGGGACACCTACAGATGGTCCTGTGGCTCCTGTTGTCCCAGGGTCCTGCTCCATGACTGGAGCTCAGGATAATGTGACTAGTCCATGACAGCAGCTACTCTTGCCACACTCGTTGGCTCAGTTCTGCTTCAAGATTTGCAGGTAGCTTCGGACCCAGGCATTTTTGGGATTGGCACAGACCTGGCGGCCTTCCTTTGTGACAAACCTGTGGAACAGGGATGGGACATGTTAGATCTCTGCTCTGCTTTGCAGAAGAGGCTGGATCCTAGCTTCAAGCATTGCAAGAGATTTTCCCCTATGCTGATGCTGAAAACAGCAGCTGGCTGTGATGCTCCCTGCTCCCATCCCTTCTCCTGCACTGCCTCCTCCACTTCTGCAGGAGCACCCCTGAGAATCCCCACATGAGCATCCCCAGCAATCCCTGTACAAGCCTTTTCTCCTTGGTATTCCTCTCTCCATGATCTGTTCCTACGGCCCCCCTTGCTGTGCAGAGCTGGTCATTCACACCCCCCCCCCCCCCGAGTGGCTGTCCCTGCCCTGTCCCATGGGCTGGCACTCACACGATGGCCGGCAGGGGACAACTGCTGCTGGTTATGTAATGACGCTGGATGAGCTTCCATGGGAATTTGTGCTGTCTATATGTGAAACAGCAGATTGGGATGTCGATTCCAGCTAGAAGAGGCAAAGGAAGACAATGTGAGCACTGGGAACTGTGCTGGCACTGGGAACTGTGCTGGCAGGGAAGGTAGTGAGGAATTAAATAATTAAGGTTGAAATGGACATTTGGGATCATCTGATCCAATGCCACGTGAGACATTCTCACCCTGCCATTGCTCAGAGCTACACTTCCCCAATTCCTGCCCTCCAGGGCAGAGGCGGAAATCTCTCAACTCTAACCAGGAATAAGTATTCTGAGTCCAGTTTGGATGGATGGATGATGGATGCATGGATGCATGGAGGATGGATGGTTGGATGGATGGATGGACAGATGAATGGATGATTTTCTATTTCCAGGGTTCCTACATGCAGCTGATCTCTGGGCAAAGTGAAGAGTGGCATAAATGCTGATAAATTTTCAGCTTTCTACCATGGGAACTCAATGGAGAAATAACGCGGAAGGCTCAGATCTGTTCTCCCTTAACATATGAAAAAGCAGGACTCACCTGGGCCAGAGAAGGTTTGGGAGAAGGAGGCTGAAATGAGGAGAAGAGCCAATCCAGCTGCAGCAACCTTCATCTTTCTGTTAGGTGAGGGCTGTTGGAGCAGAAGCTCTGGAAGATGCAGCTCAGTGTGCAGCAGCTGGATTCAGTCCCCTTTTAAAAGGGAGTCCTGGAGGCAGCTGGGAGAAGCCGAAATGGAAATTCCAAGATGATGATAAAGGATGACATGAAAGTGAAATAGCTGAAGGGAATTAGAAGCAACAGGAAGAAAAAAAAAAAAAAGTGAGGCAGAATGGAATATAGTTCACAATGCCAACTGACTCAGCACTCATTTTTGCTTCATACAAATCAAAAGGAAACTTAAGTGTGCCAAGTGGCCTGGCCACAAAAAGGAGAATGGTCCCTCTGGACTCTAGGGGTGGGGTTTCCCTGTGAGGCTGTGAAGGCAAAGATAATGTTTGTGTAAGATTATGCAGCTCTAGAGAAAAACCTAACAGGCAGCACAGAAGTGCTCTTGTGCCGTTGTGTGCCAGGTGTTTGCCAGAGACTGTTTGCTGCTGCCCCAGAGCTCAGGAGTGGTTGCACTGAGGGCTCTGTGCCACCCAAAACACTCAGCCTGCCCTCCCCACACCCATAGCACTGATGAGGAGCTGAGGCTGGAATTTATCCAGCCCAGTCCCTGGGGAGGCTGCCCAGGACCATATCCAGGTGGGCTGCGAGACTCCACAGCCTCTCTGGACAGCCTGTTTCAGAGTGCAATAGAGTTTTATCTGGTGTTTAAATAGAATTTCTTGTTGCCCCTTGTCCTGTTAGTGGCCACCACTGAGGAGAGTTGAGTTTCATCTACTTTGCTTCACACACATTGGCTCAAAATCCTCTGAGTCTTCTCCAGCCTGAACTGTACCAACACCTCCTCCCTGGAGAAATGCTCCTGTCTCTTCATTATCTCTACGGCCCTTTGCTGGACCCTCTCCAGTATGTCAATACGTGTCTAATCCTGGGGAGTCCAGATCTGGACCCATCACTTGAGGAGCAGCCTCACCAATGCTGAGTAGAGGGGAGGGGTGCCCTCCTTCAACCTGTGGTCAATGTTCCTCCTCACGCAGCCCAGGAGCCTGTTGGAATTTTGGTGGCAAGGGCACATTGCTGCTCATGCCCTGTTTCGTGTCCACCAGGAGCCTCAGGCCCCTTTGTGCCAAACTGCTTTCCAGAAGGTCAGCACTGCCATGTACTGGTGCCTGGGGATGTTCCTTCCCAGGTTCAGGACTTTGCACTTCTTTTTCAGCTCCATGAGGTTCTCCAGCCTGACAAGGTCTCCGTGGATTTCATACAGGCCAAAAGTCATAGGACAAGAGGGAACAGCTTTAAACTAAACTAAAAAAGAAAAAAAAAAAAAAAAAAGAGATTAATATTAAATATTAGCAGGAAAATCTTATCTGTGAGGGTAGGGAGGCCCTGAAACAGGTTGCCCAGAGCAGCCGTGGCTGCCCCCTCCCTGGCAGGGTCCAAGGCCAGGTTGGACAGGGCTTGAAGCAGCCTGCGATAGTAGAAGGTGTCCATGCACATGGAAGGGGGTCAGACCTGGATGGGTTTCAAGGTCTCTTTCATCCCAATACATTCCATGATTCTACGATGGCAGCATGTACCTCTAGTGTGACAAGCCCTCCTCCCAACTTTGTGTCACCTGCCAGCTCGCTGAGGGTGACCTTTGTCCCATCAGCCAGGACATAAACATATTAACCCAGCATCGAACCCTGGGTTTCCCTGCTGCTGACTGGCCTCCAGATGGACATTGTGCCATAGATCATAACCCTCCAAGCACAGTGTCCAGCCCATTCTCAGCCTCTCTCACTGTTGTTTCACTAATCCACCCTTCATCAGTTTGCCCTTAGCAGTCACAGGCATCCCAAAGGGCAGGATCTCACCTGGGAGCAGTGAGTTCACTAGCAGAAGGGGTTTGCCACACCTGAGACATTTTGCCAGCCTCAGCCTCTCCCTCCAAGAGATGCCTTCAGCAGAAGATGGATTTTCTGGCTAAACAGGTGAGATGAAAGTGGGGGGCAACCTCCCTGACATGGGAGAGACCTTCAAGTCTCAGCAGGCCAACAACTCTGGGCAGCTCCTTGGGGTGCAGGGAGATGGATGACCTGGGCTTCCTGGTGTCCTGTCACATTCTGGGCATGCAGTCAAAGACCCCTCTGCTGCAGAGAGGATGCTCAGGCCTCTGGTTACATTCCTGAGCCTGGATTTTCTCTCCCAGAACTCTAAACCCCCTGCTTGGCTACCCTGGAGCTGTACATGGGAGCAATGGAGGCACTGTCCTCCATCAGCTGGCTTGTCCCTGGCAGGGACTAAAAGGAGACATTTGGAGGCTCCTTAGACTGGTCTGCTCCTTCGGATGCTTATCCCATGGGGAGGATTTGTTTTGCATTCCTCCTTTTCCTCATGTTCTTGTCCTGCATTACATCCCTGGTACTGCCAGCTGTGGCTCATCCTCATCTGGGCAGAGACCTCACCAGAGTGGCAAAGGGTGTCCTTTTAGAGGGAGCAAAGTCTCCATAAGTCCTGACATGGATATCAGGGAAGGTGGTGGATTTTGCCGGAGGCAGGCTCTGGCAGGATCAGCTCTTTTTTCTCTTGGTAAGTCTGATCAGCTCAGCACAGAACAAGAAGTGGCTCTGACTTGCGGCTGAATTGCTGCTGAAAAAAAAATTGTGGCTTTTTGCCACAGAAACAAAACATTCAGAAACCAACAGTGGGAGTTTTATGTTCCTCTGTTCTTGCAACTCACATGCGAGTGTGACAAACGCCAGCGCTGCACGGAGCAGTGACAGAGGGTTTGGCTGCAGAAAGGCACCCTGTGGCTGCCACCAGCAGGTGACAGCTTTGCTCATGGGAACTTCACACCTTCTGCTCACCAGCTGCTGCCTGCAAGGCACAAACCATGAGACTGGTTACATGCATGGGGCACAGGAGGATGTGGGGAGATGTGGTGGCTGTGAACTGCAGCTCTCTTTCACCTGGATGCTCTGAGATGGTCAGTGTGAGGAAAGAAAGCATAACTGAATGTGAGGAGCTGAAAGAGGAGGAGGAGGAGGTGCTGCAAAGTGCTGCTGCAGCTGCAGCCCCTTGGTTGTGTCACCAGTGGATGCCCACAGAGCTGCTTTGTCAGCTGGGCTGTTGTTTCCCCCAGAATGCCGGGAAGCCTTCTGGAAAGGGGGGCAGCTCCTCCCTGTCACAGACACCCCCCCGCCCGCAGGGCTCCAGCTTTGAGTCACCGGCTGCCACCCCTGGCGTTCTGCCACGACAATCCCAAACGAGTCGCCCTTGCCGACTTCTGGGCCCAGTTTCTGATTTAGGTTTTCTGCTTCTCTCCACTGGTTTTCGCCTCTCTGGCAAATCCCAGAGCCCGCTGCTATAGCAGTTCCTGCAGTTTAAGTGGTTTTGAGCTGACCTCTCACAAGCTTCCTTTATTATTCCTGGAAACTAGCCATTCTTTACCACTTTAGCCTCACCCGACTGGAGTATGAGGTTTGTTTGGTGCAAGAAGGGTAGAAATAGAAAGCTAAAATTATTCAAAGGAGAAGAGTGTAGGGAAGGATGTTAGGGGGCTGATGAGTCTTCACCCTGGGATATAAACAGTGACAAGGGTTAGCCCAGAAGCTTTCAAACTCCTTCAAGCTCCCCTGAAATCCTGCCCTTGCCTAGAGACACAGGAAAGCCAAGAACCCAGGGCAGGGGAATGGGGGTACTTTGCCTATGGGTGATGGTGAGGGCTGTCCCCAGGCTGGTGGGGGACTTTGTCAGACTCCCCCAGGGCACAGCTCACCCATAGGGGCTGCACTATCCCAGCCCTGGCACTGAAGGACCTTGGAGCACAGAAAAGAATATTATTCCATCCCTGTTACTTCCTGCAGCTTTTTCTCCTCTTTCCGTAGGTCCACAAGTGGATGCAAGCTCTGAGGAGTGGGATGATCCATTTGGGAGATGCTGGTGGCTTCACCTGGGGCAGAGGTGAGGTGCTCTGAGCACTGTCCCTCTGCTGACCCCTGACCGAGCCCAAGTCCCTCTACTCCCACTCACAAACTGACCCCACCAAGTCCCAACGTGTGGCTGCACATCCCTGCATGGTCCCCAAGGGATGCAGGAACCCTGGGGCGATGCAGGGATGGGGATGCTGGGCCTGTGGAGGCGGTGGCGGGACGCAAGAGAGGCTGTGGGGGCGGTGGAACGATGCAGGGGCCCACAGGGGGAGGCTGCAGGGCCATGTAGGGACGCAGGAGTGAGCAGTGCCAAAGCTCCCTGAGCCATCCCCTCTCTCCCAGGGGATGCGGGTGCCAGGCACAGCCCGTGCTAACTGGGGCAGCCATACAATATCCCCTTTGAAGGGCACAAACCCATCTGGGGTGGCAAAACCCTCCACATTACAGGGGACAGAACCTGTACTTCAGGGAAACGCTGCCGAGCACCCCAACCTCCAAACAGCCCCACTCATGGGAAGTGGTTTTACAGCTTTGAATAAATCATGAGGCCAGTGAACACCAGTGCATGACCACGGCTGTTTACTGGCAGGTGCAGAGCTCACACCTTGCTGGGACTGGGGCTCACACCTCCTGTGGGGCTCTGACTTCCTGGCAGTGACACAGCCATGCCAGGACCCTGCAGAGAGGGGCCAGCACTGGGCAAGGGCGTCTGAGGGCCATCAGTCACCATCCCTGGAGGGGTTTAATAGATGTGTGGATGTGGCACTTGGGGACCTGGGTTAATGGTGGCCCTGGTAATGCTTGGAGGATGGTTGGACTCAATGACCTCAGAGGGCTTCCCCAGCCCAAATGATTCCATGATTCTATGATTAGGGAAGTCCAGTTGTGGCAATGGCCCTGACACAAGTTTAAAGATTATCCCTGCTCTCAGGGGAGGTTGCGGTTCTAACCTGTGAGGGTCAGCCAGACATCCCTGGGGCCACCTCCACCCATCCAACCCAAAAAGGCCTAGAAAGCTGCACAGCAGGAGCACCAATGAAAATGAAAACTCTTTGTGTGTTGTTTATTTTTTTTTTCCTTGATTATAAAGAGCAGGCAAGGCCCACTGGGTTCATTAAAAGTGGGTTTGGTATTCATGGATTCATAGAATCAAAGAGTGGTTTGAGTTGGAAGGGACCTTAAAGACCACCTTTTTCCACCCCCCCTGCCATGGACAGGGATCCCTTCTACTATCCCAGGCTGCTCCAAGCCCTGTCCAGCCTGGCCTTGGACACTGCCAGGGATCCAGGAGCAGCCACAGCTTCTCTGGACAACCTGTGCCAGGGTCTCCTCACCCTCCCAGAGAACAATTCCTTCCTCAGATCTATTCTAACTCTACCCTCCTCTAGTTTCCATCCCAGCAGAGCTCTGAATTTTCAGCCTGGTCCTCCTTGCTCTTGCTGGGGGACTCAACAACGATCTGAGTGAGGTGGGCAGGGGATGCAGCCCCAGCAGAGACATTCTGGTCCTCCCAGATATTTGGGGTTTGAGGGATGCTGAAGGAGGTGGATTGCGTATGTCCCAGTCCCTGGAGCCAGCAGTTAGGGTGAACCAGGGGCACAGCCCCACAGTCACCTTCCTAAGTCTCAAAAATTGCAAAAATTCAGGTTTTCCCCTTTTCTTTCTTTTCTTTTTATGCCAAGAATGAAGAGGGATGTGGAGCAAAGAGGCTTTTTTATTTCACTTTAATTTGCTTTGAAATACTGTACACTTCATCCTATTTGGTTTGCTCTGCTTCAAAAAAAAAGGCCAGAAAAAATCTGAGGCATCAGCCAGTAGAAAGTAGAGCATTCCCTGGAATATTTTATTTTTTAAAATATCTTTGCTGGAGAAGGATGGGACCTTTAGCAAGATACACATTTCTTATCAGCTATGACTGGCTTCCTGTCCTGACATGACTTTGGAGAAACACTAAGTGTTTTCTGTGAACCAGCCAGAGGTGACCAACCAAGGTGGCCGTGCTCAGCCCTGGAGCCACCATGCTCGAGACAGATGGTCCCTAGTCACTTCCACAGGCACAGCTTCCTACTGGAGTCAGTTCCAGGATATGACATCATCTAAAAAATTCCAACATTTCTCCAGCAATGTCAAGAATGATGGGGGTGTAATTTCTGGAAGTGATGGACACTCCATGGTGCTGGAGCTGGAGCAGGGCAGGATGGAGCTGCTGCAGGGGTTGGTGGATCTTGGCTTAGGGGCAAGATTCTGAACTCAGGACATCTTTAATTACTTCCTTTTCTGAGTGAATCCCAATTCCTCAGCATTAAACCCTGCTATAAATAGCAACTTACATCAGCCAGTCTCACCACTGTTTTCCAGGTTCCCCTTTCATTCAAGACAGAGAATTTCCCTATTTCTACTGTCACGGAACCTATTTTGGGCATTTGCTTTACTTAACACTTTCTCTTGGGATTTTTTGGGGGACTTGTAGAAAACTTCAAGCATATCCCTCTATGTAAAACAGGGCAACAGCAGCCAGACTTCTTCAAATGGCAAATTCCACTGACTCCAAGAACTGCCTCCTGGGTCAGGAATTCTGAAACCACCTGAGAGGAAAACTTTCTTCTTACAACACCACTTTGCTGTGTAATTAAATTAATCCCCCCAGAGATGCTCCAGCCCACTTTTCCCCCTCTTCCATGGCCATCTTCAATGTCTCAAGGCACATCCCAGGGAAGATAACTCCTCATCTGAGACAAATTCGACCTCCTTTCCTAAAAGGGGGAAGAGTTGGAAGAGATGACTTTCTCTTTTCATCATCTCTGGAACATGGGAAGTGGGTAACAAAACATTTTTTCAGGAGCATGTTGCAACATCCCAGGGCATCACCGGCATGACTGTAACCTCCCACCTCCTCCAGCTGACCACGAGCTTTTGTCAGATTTCTAAGGAAGAATTAGATTCCTAAAACCAAGAAACTTGGCTTTGGGCTTATTTTTGGCTCTCAGCAGCAGAAAAGTTTCAGCCCTTACCAGTCCCCTGTAACACACATTACCTAAACTAAACTGATCCTAAACTGACTCAGGAAATTTTTGCTTTTATTAATTTCAAAATAGTCCCTGAAAGTCCAAAATAATTAGGCATGTGTTTGTTGACAAAGGGATCAAGGTACAGAGGTGTCCAGCTGCCTGAAAGGAAAAATTTCTCATTGAAAACATTTGAGTAATCAAAGCAGATCCCAAACTAATTCTTCTGTTTTCATGAAACTCATCTTTTAGCAGAGCATTTCTGTGCATTTTGGTACCATGTGTCTCCGGAGCAGGACAGGAGCACTTGGCTATAGGTGCCAGATGTCCAGGCGTAACCCACGGAAGCTTGAAGGCACAGTCAGAAGGGACAGCTCAGAGGCAAACCATGCCCTACATCCATGTACAAGTTATATACCCTGAGCAACCAGACAGGATCCAAGGGAGCTGATGCTCACTCCCTTCCAGCCCTGCTGGTGTCCATCAGAACACCAGGTTCCGACCTCCTCCCTGACTGGGCACCCTGCTGTCGCCCCAACTTTGCCTGCTTTTCGGAGTTTACATTTTGTTCTCATGCAGCTTCAAGAAAACAATGTATATTTTTAGAATTTATCTTTTTGTTTACATATTTCTCCTCTGGGAGGAGAAAGGTGACTGATGGTGGTCTTCACCAACGAGGTCAAAGAGGTGGCAACCTATGTAGCCAATCTTGTGCCTCCTGAAAGAATTGTATATAAGATGGAGTCAGAAAATTAAATATAGAACTTTCCTGCTGACCTTCTTGCTGCCTGCCTCATTCTTTCGTGTCCCAAAGTGTGACACCCTGCATGTGAAGGCAGGCTCTCTTCTCATCTTCCTAGGATATTTGAGGACAAGCAAGATGACAAACAGAGTAAGGCAATGGGATCTGGACTGATGAGTGAGCCTGCAAGGTGCCTCTCTGCAAAGGGAAAGATGGAAACAGGCCAGATCAGCTATGGAAGGGGATGCTCAGCTTGGCAAGAGCCATATTTGCTCCAAGGGGTAGATCTCCCCTCCCCAGCCTGAGTGAGAGACACCACCACAGATCCCAGCAGGAGTCTCCTTGAGGGTGGGACAAGTCTGGGGCTTCTCCTGTGCCTTGTTCTCTGGAGCCCTTGCTGCCCACCTGGAGCATGGAGCTAACCCAGCAAGGCTGGTGGAGGGCTGAAGGATATTGGGAAAACACCAGGTTATTCACAGAAGGTTCCTGGGGCAGTAGCTGGAAACCTTTAAAAGAAACAGGATAGTCAGTACCCAGTGCTGCCGCGGGGAGTGCAGAGATGCCAGGGTGAGGTTCAGTTGCTCCACTTTACATTATAAGTCTTCCAGTGGTATTCAGGAAGTGTTTACCAAGACATCACCACTCCATAATGTCTTAAAAAAAACCCAAAATGGAGACATTCCCCAGGAATATCTGCTTTTCTGTAGAGAACACATATCCTTCTAGGAACACCTCACTACATCTGGACAGCCCTCAGCTCTTCCCAAAGCGCTCATCCCCTCCCTGCTTGGCCTTCCCTCTCCTCCTCAGGGAGTCTGTCAGACCTTCGTGGCTCTCTCTGTGGAGGCTGGGGGTTTCTTCCCAATGACCCATCCCTGTCTCAGCCCTTGCCCAGCCTTCACGGAGCTCTTACTCTCTCCCATACATTGTACAGCTTCCCCAGCCTGTGGTCATTTCCTCTCATTAAAGAGACAGGATACTCTTTTCTTCCCAACATCCCAGTTTCTGCCCATGCTCTCACCCCACAGTTAATCTGCTCCTCATTTTCAGAATCACTGTTTCTTTCCTCATCCTGCTCCTGGAACTCCTTCTGCCTCATCTTCAGGATTACCAATTTCCACACTTCTTTCAGCTCTCTGCATCCCCATGCCCAGACTACCAGTAGCCCTTGAAATGTAGCTGTATAATCTGTATAAAAAACTGTATAATTAACTTGTAATTTAATGTCTCCTTATAGGTCCTGGAATGCATCAGGCCATTCCAGGATAACAAGCAGCCCATCTCAGCTCTACTTTCCCTTAAATTCAGGAGGAAACTTGAGTGTTACGTCTTCTCAGACTCCTCTTTCATGCCCACCACTACCTATGCCAGTGCCTGCCATGGTGTCACAGCTGCAGGACATGCCCTGAGTCACCTCCAACCATGGGGAACACATGCAGGACACTGGTGACAGCTCCCACCTCTTGCTCATGAGGCAGCAAGGGCTTTGCAGATATGGGAGGGGAGAAGTCTATGGTGAAGGAGACTTCAGTCTCTTTTTCGCTAACCAGCCTCATCCCACTGATGCTCCTGGGCCCTTCAGCACAGTTCTTGCATGGATACACTCTCCCAGCTGGGAAGGTTGGGTAACAGGGGACTTAACAAATACAGTAACCTTCACAGAGGAACTTCTTACTAAGGGAAACATAAGAGAAGCAGAAATAGCCACAGTGACTCTTTCATATCCTGTGTCACTGGGGAGGCACTGAATCGAGCAGGGAGCTTCATTCTTCCGGGGCTGGGGCTGCTCTGTTCCATCACGAGACTGCACCACAAGTGGACCCTGGTGGAAATTCCACCATGCCTACGTAAGCCACTGCACAGACCTCTCGCCCCATAAATTGAGGGGCTGCTGATGGTCTCAGCATCAGACAGCAAAGAGGCTTCCAAACTACTCCAGCTCCAGCCACCACTTCTCCACCAACATGAAGGTGTCTGTGCTTGCCCTCGCCATCCTCATCGCTGCCTTCTGCTACCAGACCCCTGCTGCTCCACGTAAGTCCAGACTCTCTCTCCCCACCCTTTCTAAGTGGGGACAGGAGAGTTGTCGCTACTGGGACAGCCCCTTCTGGCAGCACTTCCACTCCAGTTCCCTCCCTCTGTCCCACCATCTTCTGGCAGGTGCTCCAAGGCTGTGGGACAGGCATAGCTCAAAGACCATTAGCATAAAAGCTAAAGGCTTTTTACCCTATTTAGGCTAAAAGCACAACCATGGCCCCCACTCCTGCTACAGAGGTCAAATGTGGGCACCCTGAGGAAGGCTAGGGCTGGCCAGGTTTGGTCTGGGAGATGTTGCCTGGTGGCATGAGCTGTGTCAATGCCAGCTCAGAGTGAACACAGCAGGGAAACAACTGAAGGAAGAGGAAAAAAAAAACATCCTTTCTCTTACTCTTCCACATCATCCCTGCTCCCCAGACGCAGGGCTGGGTGATCTCAGGTTCCTGTCCTGTTCCCCATCCCTTACCACTGCTAATGACTGTCTTTGCCCTCCACAGTTGGCTCCGACCCACCAACCTCCTGCTGCTTCTCCTACGTCTCCCGGCAGCTGCCCCGCAGCTTTGTGAAGGATTACTATGAAACCAACAGCCAGTGCTCCCAGCCTGCTGTTGTGTAAGTCCCTCCTCTGGGGCAGGGGTGGTTTTGGGCTGAGGAGCCAGGGTGGGAAAGGCCCCTTTTCCAAAGACAGGGAAGGAAGGCTGGGGTAGACAAGTACAAGAAGTACAAGGTGATGCTTGGAGCACAGAAGCCACATGCTGCTCCTGCTCTACCCCTTTGCAGATAAAACTGGTGGCTGCTGGGTAGGATGACCAAGGCATGAAGCTGCTCATCCTTGGGAGAGACTGGGTTTGGGCAGTGCTCTTGTCCCAGCCCTGGAAGTGTCCATAGCCAGGTTGGATGGGGCTTGAAAAAATCTGGTCTAGTGGAAGATGTCCCTGCCCATGGCAGGGAGTAGAACTGGATAAGCTTTAAGGTGCCTTCCAACCCAAACCATTCCATAATTCCATGATTCTGTGATTCTCCATTCAGTACTCTCCCACCAAAAACTGACCTCCTTGCACCCCACAGGTTTATCACTAGGAAGGGCCGGGAAGTCTGTGCCAACCCCAGGGAGGACTGGGTCCAGCAGTACGTGAATGAGCTGGAGCTAGACTGAGGTTCTGGACAGATCCAGCTGCTGGGACGGACGAGCGTGACCAGCTGGGGCCCATTAGAAGTGCTTCAATGTCATTTAGAGCTAGCAGAGAAACTAAAAACATTCCAAAATCCAACTTAATGTTGTGCTACTTAATTTTTTTATAGGGGAGGGATCAGGTGCAATAACTCTGAGATAAAAAATAATTTTATTTTATATATATATATATATATATATATTATTTTTTTAACCTGTAGACTCATGTTATATGTTCTGTATTTAAGTAACTGTATTTTTGACATAAAATTCAATTCAGATGTCAGTAAATAAATATTTTTGTAATGACCTTCTCTGTTTGCCTTTGCTACAATCCTTTGGGTGGCTGAAATTAAAATAGTGACAAGTTCTTTATTTCCTTTTCCACACTGTCAAAACTCGTACGAGCTTTCTGTGCCTGAACATCCTGTTTTGCAAAATAATAACAAGAAAAGCCATGACGAAGGAGTCATGACAAGGGCAGGGATTACATTCAAGTAACTTGTCTCAAGCTTTTTATAAGGTATTTAATCTCCATTCATTATGACAATTGGAAGCTCATTAAATTCCACTGCTGGCCCCATTATAATCAATCAAAATATTACGTTTAGAGGCTGAAATTTAATACATTGGCTGTTTTAGGGAAAGCTTTCTGAGAGCTACAGCTAAAATGGATCAGCTATTTCCAGAGCTGAGGGTGGAAAAAATATGTTTCACTACAAGAATTTTAGAATTACTTCATTAAGCTCTCATCTAGCTGGGACATGAAGCATTGCAGATATTCCCTCTCAATAATACCTTGACTCCAAAACCTGCTCATCTCAGGAGATGCCTGTCCAGAAATGACCATGACAGACCCCAGCCCAGGGCAGGACCTGGCCCTGCAAGGGCCCATCTCCCCTTGTTCCCCCCCGGAGCTGATGGAGATGGAGCCCACCTTAGTGAAAGTATTTCCCACATCCCTGATGGCATTTCCCACACCACTGATGGTATTTGGGATGCTCTGATCAGCTCTGGATAGGCTCTGTTGGATTAACAAGGAGGATTTGAGTTCCTCCTGCCTGGATCTGTGGTGCAGTACATGGAAAAATGCCCAGCTCACCCCACTGCATTTCCATACTGGATTTGGAATTTCAAACATAAACACCAGTAGGACACAGAGGAGCAGAGTAGGAGGCAGCCCTGGGGAGGGGTGACCTTGAGCAGACACAGAGGATGGGTGGTGAGCAGGGAGAGGAGGCTCAGGTGGGGTTGGGAGGGATCAGGGGGACGTGGGTGTGTCTGGGGGAGGAAGGAATATATCGCTCCTCACTGCGGGAAATGCAGCCCCCAGGGCCCTGTGGATCCCATCAGTCATCCCACCCCAGTGCTGACTGGATCCAGGACCAAAAATAGCACCCTGGGAGGAGTGTAGTGGGGTAGAAAGCAGGACCAGAGCCCCCTTCCCTGAGACGCTGCTGGGAGGGGAGGGAGCCCATGGCTGGGAGGTTCAGATGGATATCACCACCCACATATGAAGGTGGTGGCTTTGGTGAAAGCCTGACTTACCAGACCCTCCATACCCCAGGGC
Source organism: Chamaea fasciata (assembly GCF_029207755.1). Taxonomy (NCBI): domain Eukaryota; kingdom Metazoa; phylum Chordata; class Aves; order Passeriformes; family Sylviidae; genus Chamaea; species Chamaea fasciata. The sequence goes on along the minus strand of NW_027094106.1, from coordinate 288,431 downwards.
CAGCTCCAGAAGGAGGGCTCATCAGGGCCAGGAAAACATCTTGGCCACTGGGTACCAGCCATCCTGGGTACTGCTCAACAGATTTACCCTCAGGACTGAGATTGGCACAAAGCCTAGGGCCCAGAGCTGCATTCACTCCAGAGAAGAGAAGGGGCAGGAGACAGGAGGGTGAAGACCTGTGATGGGATTATCCCAAAATCATTTGAGCCTCCAGCTCCTCTTGGACACAATCCCCGCCTGGCCCCGTGGCACTGGTAGCAGCCTCACAGCCTCAGGGCTTCTTGTGGAAGGTCACAGGGTCATCCAGAGAGTATTATCCAGCCCGGGCACTGCTGGAGCCTGCGGCAAACAACCCCTTGTGCAGTGTCCTAAAGCACGCGGGGCGCATTCCAGCCTGCCACAGCCGCGCCCTCCCCCTCAGCTCCAGGGTACCTCAGCTAGCTCCTCACCACTGTTCCACTATTCCGAGAGCCTGCAGGAGCCTGGAATTACTCATGTCTTCCTTGATCTTGCACCCACCAACGTGTGACAGCTCAGAGGAGCCAGCAACGAGCTGTAACTCCACACCCTGGGCAGAGAGGTGCGAAATGAGCACGTTCTGCAAAGGATGAGAAGTGGCCCAGAGCAGGATGTGGTTGCAGTACCCATGGCACCATCAGCTCAAATCCTCTCCCAGGGATCACCCTGCCCTGAGCAGTATTTGTGGTTGGTGCAGCTGTTTGAGACTGATTTTGCTACTCGAGCTGAAGGATGCAAGGAGACCCTAACATCGTGCAATCCTTGGGTCACAGAGTCATGGAATCATAAAATCATGGAATGGTTTCGGTTCAAAGGAACCTCAAAGCTCATCCTGTTCCATTCCCTGCCATGGGCAGGGACACCTTCCACTACCCCAGGCGGCTCCAAGCTCTCTCCAATCTGGCCTTGGACACTTCCAGGGCTGGGGCAGCCACAGCTGCTCTGGGCACCTTGTGCCAGGGCATCCCCATTCTCATGGTAAGGAGTTTTTTTCTCCCTAGGGAGCTCATGCCCAGGGCCCTGGGCTAATTGTGATGCTCAACCCTCCCATAAACAGCCTCATGGGGTGCTCCAGCAGGTGGACACCAGAATCACAGAATATGCTGAACTGGAAAGGATCCTTAAGCTTGAAGCAACAGATGAAAATTGAGGCTGGGACCAAGAGGAGGGTGGTTTTCCAGAGAATTTTCTCTGGATTCAGATCAAAAAAAGAACAATGCTGTCAAGGGTTTTGGAATTTGTAAACTACTCATCCTGAAACCAGAGTGTGGTATTTACTGAATGTTTTGCATAATGTATATAAAAATAATTAATTGGGGGGGGGGGGGTTGGTTAGTTGGTTTGATTGGGTTTTTTTATTTTGACAAAAGTCCTGGGCAAGCCTACCTGAACAAAAATTCAATCATTACTATGATAAGTATATCATTATTATAATGTACGTGCACATCTCTCCATATTTGCTGTTTACATCACTCTAGTGTGTCTGTACGCATTTTGAGGCACATCAAATGCCAGAGGAGTCAGAGGCTGGAGTCCAGCATCTCACAGAAGGAGGAGCTGGGCTGTGCTGATGGTTGTGGATTGAAGCCAGTCAAGGTTCGTGGTCTGAGCTTTTACATCTCCACTTTTCAGAGAGGAATTAGACACACTGAAGGCAAAATGTTTGTGCACCCAGAAGTGACAATTCCATGCCTTCCTCCCCATCCCAGGGCCCTGGTTTGCCACAGGGAGAGGAGGCTCAGTCCTGCATCCAGAACTGCTATTCCCAGAGATACCATGTGTCACCTCTGAGGGGCCAGAATCCAAAAATATAATGGAAAAGAGGATGTGTTTGTATGCTGCATATGAAAGTAGTGTTTTCCTAAAGTGGTGAGATATCCCAAACTTCCAGGGCTAAGGAAGACACAGAAGTATTACAGAGTATGTGCCTGGCTGTCTCTGTGACAGCCAATAAAAAGCAGAATTGGCCATGAGGACCCAAAAGAACATTTCCACTGAGTTCTTAGAAAGACACAGATGATGACTCCCAACCCCCTGAGATGATGAAGCATTTTCTTCTAGAAGAGAAAGATGCAACATTTTTGAGAAGGCACATTTCTAAAGCTGCAGATCTGTTAACTGTGCTGAACTTTAACAGGGGACACTGCCAGCGCCTCAGAGTGAGCAAACTACCCCGGGAGCCAACGCCTAAAGATGTTACTTTAATGTACTGATTGCTCAGAAAAACAGTAACACCCTCATGGTCCATGGTCCCTCTTCCTGATGTGGTATCTCAAGGGATGCCTGCCTTCAGCCAAACCACACCCCTTGAGCAGAACAGTCCTGTTCAGAACAGGCTGGGGTAATAGTTGGACTCAACGACCTTAGAGGTGTTTTCCAACCTGAACAATTCCATGATTCTATGGTTCTCTGCTGTGCTGTGCAGCCATTCCCTGTGGATGAGGCTGAGCAAGATCTGGTCCTTGCAAGACAGGGTCTTGTGGAGGCCAGAGCCAGACATCAATGCATTGCCACCGAGGACAGGGACAAATTCCACTTGCCATGGCTTAGAGAGAAATCCTGCTTGCAAATCACCCCAGGATCAGTTTCAGGGCAGCAGAGAGCTCCCAAAGCCAGGACCCAGTGCTCCCAGCTGCTCTCCAGCTGCCCATTGCCAACCAGTCTGGGCACCAGAGGGCAGACTGGTACCTGCCCCAAAGCAGTTCCTTAGTAGCAAGTGATGCAGAGTCCACCAGATGGAAAATCTGGGAGCCTACTCAGAGCTATCTCATACCTTTGAATTCTACTGTCCTTCCTGGGGGAAGCAGATTCATGACTTCTAGAAACACTTTGGATGCTGCATTGGGGTGACTTCACATCCTTTCTGCTCATTCATTATTTCCCCTACTTGCAAGATCTCTGAACTGTTGCACTTCCTTCTGCTTCTCCAGGAAACAGTTTACCACCCCCCCCCCCCACCCCCCCCCCACCCCAGCAACAAGTGACACTTGTTCGTCACCTGCCAGGATCAGGTTGCTCTGGACAGTTTCTAGTCCATCACCTCCTCCCACCCCTGGTTCAGTGACATTTACCCTGGTTCCTTTCCTGCACAACAGGTTTCCATGGCTGTCCTCACAACTCCCTCTACCAACTGCCTCTGCTTTCAGCCCTTTATCAAGGCCTCGAAGTTCATGTCCTTTCTTATCTCCTCAGGCTCCATAAACTCCCTCTCCATAGAGTGTATGTAAGATCACAATCTGCATATATCTCCAGGGTGTCAAGGCACTGCAGGACCCACTGAGACATATCATCCTTCTCCTTCCTGGGACATGGCAAAGCTGTGACTGAGCTTGTCTCACTAGTCTGTTCTCCCTGTTGTGCAGTCTTCAAAAGATCCTGAAGGAGTGTGGGACTCCTGAAAACACAGCAAAATTCAGCCAAGAGGAACTGCTCTTCCAGTCAAGCTAATTTTTCTCCAGAAGGCTCCTAAAGCATCATCCAGGTCATCCCTAGAGAATTGGAGAGAGACAATTTACAAGGGCCTGGAGTGACAAGATAAGGGGGAATGGCTTCCCACTGCCACAGGGCAGGGTTAGAGGGGATATGGGAAGGAATTCTTCCCTGTGAGGGTGGGGAGGCCCTGGTATAGGTTGCTCAGAGCAGCTGTTGCAGCCCAGGAAGTGTCCAAGGCCAAGCTGGACAGGGCTTGGAGCAACCTGGGATAGTGGAAGGTGTTGCTACCCATGGCAGGGGGTGGAACATGAGCTTTAAGGTCTCTTCCAACCCAAACTAGTTTGGGACTCTATGATAAACTGTGCTGAGCATATCAGACTTCCAATGAAGCAGCTTCTTGATTTCTGTCTGAAGGACATGATGCACAGGCACTCCAGCTGGTAGTCCAGGGCTGGGGGCACTGCTTGCACCCCATGTGCCACGGGGCAGTGTTTCATGCACCCAGGGCAGTGTCTCCTGCCTCCTGGCACTGTGCAAAGAGACCACAGCCCCACTCAGATTCAGATGGGCTTTTCCTCCAGCGACACACTGGCAACCTGTTCAGGGCAAGAGCCTTGGGGCAGCAAGACAGCCTGGAGAAGGGATGTCCCACGGGATGTACAGACCAAATGTGTACATAGGTGAGTTTGGGCTATTTTTCTTTCCCTGGGTCTTGCAGCCCTGAAGTACCCCTGCCCTGTGGTGGGCAGCTCACCACACTTGGAGGTTTCCCACCCATGGGGCTTTGAGGGGCAGTGGAGAACCTGGAGTTGACAGACCTGGAAGCGATCTTCTGACCAGGGCACCAGAGACAGCAGCCCAGGGACCACCCACACCCACACAGACATCCTCTCTCTTCAACCCAGGCTCCAGCACCACATGGCTGGGGTGAAGCCACCAAACAGGCAGCTGCCACTCTCAAATCCCTGCCTGGAGAGCGCTGCTGTGTCCCACAGATGTCACAGCAGGATCTCTCAAGGATCCTCTCTGGGCTGGAGAGGACCATGTCCAGCAGCACCCTTTGCCCTCTGAGATATTTTGCAGTTGCAGCACTACAAACCCACACCATGAACTACACAAGGCTCCCCAAATCAAGCCTTTATTGCCTTATTCCAGTACAATTCACACTAAAGTCAGCACTACATGGCAGGCTGGGCACATACGCTGCTTCAGCAGCCTGTGAGATGAGCATCAGGGCATCAGTGATCAGGGGACGCCCCTGTCCCCACCAGTGGGACAGAGGGTTATGGCACATCCCTGCTGTCAAGTGCCTTCCCAACACACGGCACACAGTGGGTGTTACACATAGCAGGTCATCCCAGCAGCCAGAACCCTGTGAGAATCCTGCCAGGACACTCACCAGGGTACTGAGGTTTTTCCCTAGTGCTGCCCCACTCACAGGGAGAAGCTGGTTGGGTTCCCAGGTCACTGCCCACCACTGACAAACCAGGGCAGCCACTCTCACAGGATGATGCATCCGGTCCCCTGCGGGTCCCTGACCCAGGAGATCACCAAGGGTTCTGCATTTCTGCCCCCCAGAAAGGCACCCAGGAAAAAGAGAGGCCGGAGATTGCCTGAGAACTTGTCAGTGAAGGTGTAAATGTGGGAGCGATCGCTTACATTGTAGAAGGAGATCTCTCCCGCCTCATAGTCCAGGAAGATCCCGACACGCCGGGGTCTCACACTCAGGGTCAGGGGGGAGATGGGTACGGTCAGGGCCTCATAGGTGCCCCCGTTTTGCAGCCGCAGCACCCAGTAGCCATTACTGGGGGTGAAGAGGACAGAGCCTTTCCGGCTGGCAGCCTCCCGGCACAGCCCCAGGCCCCACTCGGGCTTGTCTCCCACCTGCACTTCCCAGTAGTGGCGGCCCGAGAAGAAGCCCGGACTACCCAGCACCACCGGGGCGGTGCCAAACCTCTTGGGGTTGTCGAAGAGGGACAGAAGCAGCTTCTTGCTCCCGCGCCGGACACTCTTGCGGTCCTCGGACACAGTGAGGTCTGGGTGCGCCGTCTCTGGGTCCAGAATCACGTCCACTGGAGAGAGAGAAGGGTGGAAGATGGACAAGGCTTCAGGTATCTGCAGACACAGACACAAGCAGATGCCTGTGACCTGGGTGCTGAGCTCTCCCAAACGGTCCCACATCCTACAATTATTTGCTTATGGTTTTGCATTGCTCCCAGCACTGCCTGGCAGTGGGGAAGTGCAATACAGAAAATCAGCCACATCAAAATATTTGGTGTCAGGCTGCAGAGCCAGGGCAGAATGAGGGCAGTTCCACAGCTTCACAAAGAGCCAACACTGAAAGCAAGAGGTCATGGACAACAAGTTGCTTGAAACCCCTGAGCGATATCCTGGGCTTCAGGGTCCCCTCCCTATCCATCCAAGACCACAACAAAGGTCTTCCCACCATGAAACCAGCCTGAACTCAACAGTGCACAAACTGGGAGCAGCTGGACAAAGCTTGTTGGAAAAACCTCCCAGTGCCCCAGGGTACTGTGGGAAACATGAGTCCAAATGTGCCAGGAGCTGCCTCCTCACCTTTGAACTTCTTCAGCATGTCCCTCATGCCCAGGCAGCGCTCAGGAATGCTGTAGTTTTCCTTCAGGGTAATGGACACAGCCTTGGGGGATTGGAACTTTACCCCTTCACACCTGAGAAGAGAGGGATGCCCAAGGGCTGTATCCAGAGCCTGTGCCATGGCCCCTCTCTGGCCAGAAGAGGGGTTAATGCCCTTTTGTTGGCTCCATAGATCCAACAGCTCCCTCGAGCTCTGGCTGGGAACAGCACTAGGGATAATTGCTTGCATATAGGCAATCCAAATGAGATCAGAGGTAAATGATACAGGGAGCAGCAGTGCCAGGCCTGGGGAAGGAAAGAACAAAGCCACTGGGCAGCATGTCCCTTCGCAGGGGACACAGCTCACATATCACAAGTCAGACAAGCCCTTGGCTCTGAGCCCCTGGAAAAAGTGGATGGTACCTCTGAGGGACTGTCTCAGTCCCTCCTGTGTTTACCCCCGGAGGACCAAAGCAGATGCTGGGCAGAGAGGATGGGGTGGCTGCTGTGGAACAGACACAAACATCTGCCTTCAAAGCCTGGAGGCAGCTGGGACAATAGGAGCAACAACTATGGTGCCTGCCAGGAATAACCATGGGTACTTGCCAGGAATAATCATGGGTACCTACCAGAAATAATCATGGCACCTACCAGGAAAAATCACCCACCTGCTCAGGATGCTTTTCATGTCCTAGAAGACAAAAATGGCTCAGGGTTTGTCTGGGCCAAGCCACCCACCCAGGTGACAAAGGCACCACGACTGAATTAGTGGTGCTGGTGGCAAAGCCTGACCTTGAGCAGCCCATCAGCTGGCTGCTGGCTCTTCTCCTTTATCTCCAGGATCAGCTCCTCCAGCAAGCACTTCTCCTCCACCAGCCTGGCCAGGTTTTCATTGATCAGCAGCAGAATCTGTTTCTCTTCCTCCTCCAGCTTCTGGAGCAGTAGCTTCTCCTCATCAGCCAGCAGCCGATGCAGCTTCCCAAACTCACTTATAATCCTCTCACGCTTTTTCTTTACTGTCTCCTTGGGATAAGAAGATTCATGGGTTGAACGTCATCCAGGCAGCCAAGACAGAGCTGGATGCTCCAGCATCCGTGCCCAGCATCAGGCCATGGGAAAACACTGCATTGTTTTGATAAGTGCATGAATTGAAAACCCAGCCGGAGGCAAACTTGTGCTTCCACCTCACTGGAGTTCCCACTCCATATCCTCAGTTTATCAGCAGCAGGACTTTGCCTGGGGCATTTCTGCTCAGCTGGACCCCAGATATCTGGGATATGTGGGGCTACAAGGAGGTACCCTCAAGTGTCGGGGTAGGTTTTTATTACAACTCCGTACCTCCAGCCAAATCCAAGGTAATAAACTGCTTGGACAGGTGGACAATGCTGGAAAAATCCCCAGTAAAGGGCAAGAGGTTGAAAAATCAAAAAAATCATGGAATGGTTTCAGTTGGAAGGCATCTTAAACAACATCTGCTTCCACTCCCTGCTATGGACATGGACACCTTCCATTAGATCAGGTTGCTCCAAGCCCAACCTAGCCTGGCCTTGGACACTTCCAGGGATGGGGCGGCCAAAGCCTCTTGGGGCAACCTGTGCCATGGCCTCAGCACCCTCACAGGGAGGAGTTTCTTCCTCATATCTAACCTAAATCTCTCTTTTTTTAGTTTAAGATGGTTCCCTCGTGTCCTGTCTCTATCTGCCATGTAAAAGAAGCCCTGGGGGCTGTGGAGAGATGGAAAGGCAGAGCCCAGGAGGCTCTCTAGATCTCACTACAAGGTGAAGAGCCAGCAACTGACAGGGTCTGCCAGTGCTTTAGGGTTTTTCACCTCATTCCTAAAAACTGACTGGAAACCTGGAGCTGCAGAAAGACACTCTGGGGTGAGCTCAGGCCAGGAAATGTCAGAACAAAGAACATAAAGGAAAGGAAATTGAACTCCACTTTTTTTCCCATCCAAGTATAGCATTCCTTAGACCTGAGTCATGAAGACTTGATAAGCCAGGACAGCCTCTTCCCCTCACCATACACATGGGACTTTGCTCTTTTTGCTATAAAAGTACAACCAGAGGAAGCTGGAGGCAGCTGAGCCACAGCCCTGAACCTTGACTAAGGCGGATGGGAGGACAGTGACACAGCTCTCACAATCTCTGTCCCTCTACCCCAATGGGGACAGAGGGCTCATAGGGACATCCTCAAAACCCACCACGATTTGTCTGGACTGCCACAGACAAGGGAGCTGAGCAAAAAACTAGGGGAGTTCTGAGAATCCTGTTTTCCCTGCCAGAGCTGATTAACCATTGTCTCAAATTCAGAGCTGGATAACTCATCCTGCAGTTTAATTTCCTTTTCTGCAGTTACTTTTACTTTCCAGCTTTCACCCCAAGGGACTTGAAATGCCGCTGTTTGCTGGCATCTGCTCCTCCCAGAACTTCTGAAATTGGGCAGAGGTGCAGTAATTCAACTTTTTTTTTCGTATGGAAACACTTCTGGTTCCTGTTGCTGTGGAGCAGAGCTCATCCCACATATCTCACGCCTGGCTTGGAGCTCAAGCACATGCCGTAAAACAAAAGGCAATAAAAAATAGCCCAAGTCTACTTGTTTAACCAGCATAAAGTCGTCATGATTCCTGGGAATCTGCCATGCTGCTCCTTGCAAACCTTTTTAAGGAGCCACACACGTTTACTGAGCCCGGCTTCCAGCATTGCTCCTACATGTGACCGGAGGACATGGGAACACATCTGGGGACATAGATTTATCATTTTCTCCAGGCTAAGACCATTCAGGGTGGGATTTTTTTTAATTCTGATATCTCTGAAGTTCATTCTTTAAGAATTAAGACAGGCACCTGCCTTGCACTCCTGAGTTTTCATCCTTTCTGCTGACTCACGCTTCTTCACCTCTTCCACTTCCTGTGAAAGATTCTCCAGGGATTTCTGGAGTTTGACCTGGAAAGAGGAAAAATGGGCTCAGCCCACCCCAGTAGCATCCGCAGAGCACTGCAGGTTGGCTGGGTCCCTTCTGCCTGGGGGGAGACACTGACCCGGTGCTAGGCGGTGCCAGGACTGGCACCCGAACCAAGCAGCTGTGCTCTTCACTCGCAGCGTTAACCCTCCCCATGCTCCTCAGGTTTCCTCTATGTTTTTTCTCACTATAAGGTTCTGGAGACCAAAGTGACAGCCCTCTTTCCATGCTGGTGAAGGGTGAATGGTGGATCATAGCTGGGAAGTGGAGTTTGGGTGCCAGCATTCCTCCACCGAGGCAAAATGTCCTCAGGGACCCACTGGCTCAGCTTCTCCAGGAGTTGTGAATGGGCAGGGAGCCAGGCTGCCTCCCTGAGCTGGATGGACTGGGTGAGCCTGAGTCCTACAACAGTTTGGAAGATAAGGCGGGTCCAGTGTGAGGACGGGGGGGGGGGGGGGGGGGGGGGGGAAGGAGCGTCACCGTCTGCACCCTCCCTTCTTCTGCTTTCCTAGCGGTGCACTGGCCATGTCGGGGTCCCGGTGGCCGCACTCCCCCGTGCCAGACTGCCGCGAAGCAGGACAGGGACCCCGGTGCCCCACCCTCCCCTACCTTGTAGACGTGGGCCGCCTCCTCGATGGGGTAGACAGTGTGCGGGCGGTGGTGCAGGGACTCCCGACACACCACGCAGATGGGCTCCTCGTCCTCCTCACAGAACAGCTTCAGGCGCTCGTCATGCTGAGGGCACAGGGGGGTCCCCGGCTCCAGCTCGGGCCCCAGGCCGCCCCGCAGCCCCAGCTGGCGGATGCTCTCCACGATGTTGGCCAGCTGCCGGTTGGGTCGGAAGCTGCTGCGGTGGCAGGAGGCCCGGCACTGCGGGCAGGAGAAGGGCCCGTCGGCCCACAGCCCCTTGTCCTGGCAGTGCTTGGCGATGCAGCCCCGGCAGAAGTTGTGGCCGCAATCGATGCTGACCGGCTCGCTCATGTACTCCAGGCAGATGGGGCAGATGGCCTCCTCCTGCAGCCGCTCCAGGGCACCTGCCAGCGCCATGGTGGCCCGCTGGTCTCGACGGGCACTTCCCTCGCCCCCTCGTCAGCCAGCAAAGGCGGGCTGGACTGGCACAGCCCCACGACAAGGAAGTACCGGCAGTGCCATGAAAACCTGGAGGACGAGCCGGCCTTGCCGCCTGATAGCACCGGCCACGGAGCCTCAGTGCCGCTGGGGGGAGGAGCTGGCACCGGCCGGGACAGCTGCAGCCAGCCCCGAAGGCTGGGACTGCCTCCAGCCCGGCGGGGCAAAGCCAGAGAAAAACCCCGCGGGGAGAGCGGGACAGATTAGGAAGCACTAGAAATAACCCGTGGCCAGAGACAGCCCCGGACCGGGACGGTAGTGGAGATGGGGTCGGGTCTGGTGTTGGCTGAGCTCAGCAGCCCATGGAGCCCCTTTGACACCTGCCCGCTGCCCAAAGATGTAGGCCGAGGTCAGGGACCCCTCGCCACACCAACAATTGTGCCAAAACATCCCCTGTGACACCCAGGCACTGCAGAGAGCCGGGAGCTTGGGAATGTGCAGGAGGCAGGAGGGACAGGCAGGGTGAGAAGTGCCCTCCCATGCATGCACAGAGGGGCTGGGGCTGGGGGACAGCCAGGTGTCACCCCATCACCCACACACCCTCGAGTGTCAGCCCTGACCCCCTTCCAGCCACTGCTATGCACCCCAGTCTCTGTCCCAAGAACCGCTGGGAGAAGTTGCAAGTTTTGCTCTTCTTTATTATACAAAAATAACTTCAACATATTCAGTACAAAGGAGAATGAAAAGTTTCACTGAAAATGTCAAATCAATTAAGACTGCCTTTGCACAACCTTCAATAAAAGGGCTAAACACTGAGTTGAATACCCTGCCAAGTTCCCAGGCAATGAGAAAATGGAATATGTCTCAGAGGTGTCCATGAGAGCAGGTCCTTGCAGAAGTGATGCTTGGAGAGAACAGGGTATTGCTCATCCACTGTGCTCATTGTCCTTTAATTGATTCATTATGTCCTGGACCCACTTGTCATTAGGGTTGGCACAGACCAGCCTGTTCTTGATGGTGGTAAATCTGGAAAAGGAAATCCAGTGAGGAGAGGGAAAGCGTGACAGAGAGGAGAGTGGAACCACCTGCCCCACACCACCAGTGAAGCCCACCAGACACCTCTACAGGCTGTAAAACAGCCCTAGGGAAATAGGATGGGGGTGGCTCTATGTCCATACAGGTGTCCTGCTCTCTGCCACTTAAGCCACTTTGTCCCCAGCATCTCTACATCTGGGACACCATCCTGGCTGGGTCCCACTATATGGAGTGAGGGGGTGACCAGCAAAAGTTCTTTTGGCTCAAATCTAATAGGAAGGTCCACAAACTGGCTGCCTGGGATGTGGGATTGCCCTCTGATATGTTCCCAGGCTGTTTTCCTCACATGGGAAAGCCCTGCCCAGTGCTTTTCCATGTCAGGATGAGGTATGATGTGGGGTTTCCTGACACTGTCACGACACGCAGGGTCCCAAGATCTACTCACATCACAGCTGGTGGGGAGCAGTGGCTGCCTGTGTGCTCATACTTTACCACAAGGCTCAAGGGCAACGGTCTGGTGATGTACTCAACACAGCAGGGACCATAAAGGTTGACAGAAACTGGAAGAGAAGTTTTCTGATTACACCAGACCAGGAAAAGTGCCAGTGGGCAGAAGTAGGGTCAGAAGATGAGAAGATCCCCACTGGAGGAAGTGCTGATCCCACAATGGGCTCCCACCATCTTCCCCCCAGAGAGCCAAGGTAAGACAGGCCTCTCCTTTCCTATAGCAGATGCCGGTAAGAGAGAGCTGCCAAGCATTACTAGACCTTATACAGCAGACAGAAAGAGGAGGGAGCTCCTTGGAAAGGAGAAATTGGACTCACTTGGAGAAGAGGTGGCCTGGTAGCAGAAGACAACTACAACAAGTACAGAAAGGGCTGCTGTGAAGGTCTTCATGGTCCTGTTGGGTACAGATGAATGGCAGGAGTGAGGCTGGACTGTTGCAGTGTGCCCCTTGCTGTGCCTGGTGTGGGATCCCTGGGCTCAGCCCTCTTTATACAGGGAGACAGCAACCAAGATTGAAACATGATGGAAACATTGCTGAAAGCCATGACACAATGGAAAAAGTGCAGTGTTAAGGATACCACACAGCCCTGTAGAGGAAACCATCCAGAGCCCCAATGAGAGCAGTGTCCTGACATGGCACAGGGTATGATACCATGGGTGATAAGATACCATGAGAGGACAGAGAACAGGATATGACCTGTCATTTCATTTCCCCTGACCTAAGGATTCTGCAGAAAACCCAGAATGAGTGATTCAGAAGATCAGTAGGTGGACCTCTTGCCTAGAAGTGACAGCAGTGGATGGAGGACAACCATGGCTGTCACGCACTTGTGCTTCCCAGAACATCTGCATCATGAAGAAACAGGAGATCTCACCTCTGCCACAGCAACTGGAACAGGGAAAGTCTGAGAGTCAGGCTGACCACCCAGGTTCCCACCCAGCCATGCTAGGTCCCACTTGCAATGGGGGCTTCCTCCGTGGGACCCTGAAGGCCATTGGTGCATAAATGTGCAGAGCAGAGGGTGGAGCATGGTGCCATTCCAGACCTGGGCTCCACTTCTGTCCTTGAGCATCCCTTGCAGCCAGTCTTTAGTGAACTGGTTCTGCTACGTCACAACTTCCTAAATACCAGTGACAGCTAAAATAGTATTCAGTTCTTCATCAACATGGGAATCAGGCATTGACACATACAGAGAACTTCAGGAGCTCATGATCATGTTAGCACAGCAAAGCTGCAACGATGGTTATGTGGTTCCAGCAGTGTAGCAATAGCACCCTCCTGATACTGCTCTGTCATTGTCCCAGCTGCCACACACAGAGAAAAGATTGGCTGATTTAGCGCATATTGCTTGGGATGGGCATGGTGTCTCTGCACTGTCAAAAAAACTGCTGGAAGCAGTTACATCCCAGAGCTCCAGAAGGGCTCTGCTGTTTTCCAGGCAGAAAAACAGGGGTTTTTTGTGGACAAAGCCTCAGGAGAGTGGAGGAAGAGCAAGATCTCCATGGTGCTGGGAAATGTGTCTGGGTGCTGGACAACCACAGCCACAATGGGAAAGCCACAAAAGAGGTCTTGTTCCTCTGTGGAGGAGGATGATCACAAAATAGAATCCCTCCCCTGCCCCCCACAAAGTGGGGTTCCTTGTAGGAACCCAGAAGAGGAAATCAAAAGGAAATGAAGATATTCCCTGGAAGGGCAGATTGGAGGCCTGGGGCTCCCAAGTGCCCCAGGGCATGTGATAGATAGCCAGCATATCTCAGGAGACTGAACTCCATGGAAAAGTGAGCCAGAGTCATTAGAGGGTACAGGTGCTGCCATGGTGGGGTTTGTTTTACACAAAGTTTTTTCTCTCACTACAACTCTCTAACACTCTGTTACTATGCAGGAACAAAACCGAGCCTGGGGGAGACCGCACGTGGTGCTGTGGTGCCAGGGAGGGGCACCTACAAGCCTGGGGACTGGGGAGCTGAGGAGGGTCTGCCCACAGAGCCCTGGGAGCACAGGGCATGTTGCTGGGTTTTTGGAAAGACATCTCCTTAGCAGGGACATACCTGCCCCATCCCACAGCAGGTGGGCAGGCTCCATACAGCCCATGGATTCTCTGCTGCCATCACAGCCCAGTCCCCAGCTTAGCCCTGGCACATCCGTTCCCTTCTCTGAAGCTCTCTCCCCATGGATTGGCTTGCTTTCATCCCAGCTGCTGCTCAGGGGTTAAACTCCCAGAGTGAGAGTCAGTTGAGACAGCCAGAATCAAGGCTGAGTTTTACTTGAGAAGAAGACTCAGAATACCCTGCTCTGAACAACTGAGGAGCGCAGGATTCCTCTGGGATCCTTCCTGCTCCATGGCTTGCCTTGTACTATGTTCCAGAGCCCATTGAGATACTGGGATGAAACCTGGTACCTCCAAGGGCATGAGGTCCTACCACCACCATGGATCCACTCCCCCCCACACTGCACACAGTGGGAAAAAGATGATGTGAGGAGACTGAAACCCAAAGCTCAGCAAGATGGAGTGCAAGGACAGGGACAAACTGCCTGCCCACCTTAGGAGCAGGAATGCTCATGGAGCTCGGTGTGCCACTCCAAGGATGACATGGAACAAAGGATGGAGCAGCACGGAGGTACTGCAGTAATTCTCTGCTGAAATCAAAGCAAATATAAAACAAACAATGGAGCGACAAAGCAGTGTAGTGGATAGGATCAATGGAAAACAATGCAGCTAATGGGAACTAAGCCAAAGGAATTATCTAGATGGAAATAGAAAGCTGAACTTCGCTTAATTCAGAAATATATATTACTTTTCTCACCTCCACGTATGCTAATAACTAAAGTCAATCAAACTCCACCTAAACTGTAAATGCCATCAACTGTAACTTTACCTTTTCCCAAGAAAATAATATAAATATAGCTCTAGTGGGGAGGAAGGTCAGGAGACTCCCAACATTTTTGCGGTCAGTTATTATCAGTGGTAACCTCTAAACCTGTCACAGTCTTCTCTAAGCAGTGTTAATAAACTGCTCAGTGTGAGTCACAGAATCACAGAATCCTAGAATAAATAATGTTGGAAAAGTCCTCCAAGATTAGGTGTCACCAACATCTACTCCTTCCATCCCCTGCTTCTTCCATTTCTGCCAGCACATTCAGAAACAAACTTGCACAAATTCCCATTCAGACCAATCCTACACTGCTCTGACACATTTCCACACAGGGACCAGAATAAAACTGAGAGGAGGAGAACAGACTGGGGAATGAGCTGGAGTCTCCTCGCTGATGGCTCACAAAAACACAGCCCAGCTCAGAGCAGCTTTAGTTGAGTGTTCTGAATGTTCTGCAACATTCAACTATAGGTTTGATTGAAATGTCAAGATTTGTTTTGAAAAATCAGTATTTTATAGCAGAAATATAAATGTGCCTCAACATTGTCAACGAATTCTCCCTCCTTTTGGATACACTGTGCTGTATTTCCTGCTTCCATTCAACCAAAAGGAATTCTTGGAGGTTTCAACACTTCTGTTATTTCCCCTATTCACTGTTTTCCTCAACTTTGTTCCTTCCTTAAAGATTCTGTATTTCAGTCTTGGCTGCTCGTTCCTGCCAAGACAAATAATGCAAACCTCTAAATATTTTGATTTCTAAAACATCCTCCATATTATACATCCTAAATAGTGGCTATTTGTGGAGTCTGTAAAACCTCTGCCTTATGGTGTGCTTCAGCTATAGATAGAAACCACATAGTATCTTTGGATTCATCACCAGGACAGTTTTGGGATGTGGGAGAAAATCTCTGCTCAGCCCTGCTCCACCACACCACCTCCTGCATTGGAGTCATGTCTGGGGGATCACTTTATCACAGTGCTCCTGGGAGCTGCCAGATCACTAATGTGAGAAACTGAGTTTAACTGTGAGAAAATCAGTTGGAAACAGAAAGAAAATGACTGGGGCCAGAGATCCTAGGGTGGTGCAGCACCAAGTAAGATCTCAGACAAGAAGTATTTTCAAGAAGCATTGAGACTTTTCACATGGGAATTGAAGTCTGCAAGATGGTTAAGTGGCCGAGAAAGAGGGACAAAGCAAATAGTCCCAGAGCAGAAACCACGGATTATTCAATAGAACAGGCAAGAGGCAGGTTCAAAAGGAACAGAGGGAGGCAGCTCTTCACATGAGGAGCTCCTTGCCAAGGGACATGGTGAGCACGAGGAAATTTCCTTGAGTCTGAACTTGGATTTCAGAGCAATAAGCTTGAGAAGGTTTGGGAAATGAGAATGGCTGGGGGCTGAGAGTGCACTCCAGGGTGCAGTACAAATATTGATCTGTCTCTTCAAGGGGTCTGCTGTGGCCACATCTGGAGGTATCAAGGCTGATGTAGATGGATCCTTAGTCTACATCCTCTGCAACTGTTCATCTTTGATTCCCCAGGGCAACTGGTCCAACAGTGCTTCAGAGTAGCTTGTGAAATTGCATGGAAATCCCTGGACTGAAATCTATACACCAGGATGTGCCTCCAGATAAATATTTTTGGTAAATGTCAACAGAAAGACTCCAACAATTTCTAAGCACACAGCAAAGCAGAAATACATTGCTGCAATCCATGTAATTTTCCAAGACAAATTTGGGGAACCTATAAAAGCTTCACTTTGGAACCAAGAGTCTAAAGAGGAGGAGATGACTGGATGCTACGTTGGGATGTGGCCCTCACAGAAATATGATGGTACTTTCCAGGACAGCCAAATGATGTTTCTGCCACAACACCTTTGTTTCCCCAACAATGCGCTCAGTACTGAGTAGCCACTGGCCTGGAGCTGAGCAGGGCATGTCCAGCAGCTGCAGCTCCAAGTTTAGCCACAGTTCAGAGAAAGGAAAATAAAACCATTTGGTGTTGGGTGGGCAACAGGCAGGACTTGAGGCTGCCAAGCACCAGAGTGACGGCCGCATTCTCTTTGCACACTCTGCCGCCTGTTGTCAGCTGGAGGTACAGGGGACATCTGGAAGTCAGGCCATGGAGTTGCAGGAATCTTGAAAACAACATTTGAAAAGAGCACTAGTATGCTGAATCATGGAACTCATAGAAATCATGGAGTCATTCAGGTTAGGAAACTTGAATTCAGTTGGTTCAACTTGAGGCCATTTTCCTTGTCCCATCACTTGTTCCCTGTCGCCCCAACTTTGCCTGCTTTTCAGAATTTGTATTTTGTCCTCATGCAGCTTCAAGAAAACAATGTATATTTTTAGAATTTATCTTTTCGTTTACATATTTCTCCTCTGGGAGGAGAAAAGTAACTGATAGTAGTCTTCACCAACGAGGTCAAAGAGGTGGCAACCTATGTAGCCAATCTTGTGCCTTCTGAAAGAATTGTATATAAGATGGAGTCAGAAAATTAAATATAGAACTTCCCTGCTGACCTTCTTGCTACCTGCCTCATTCTTTCGTGTCCCTACTGGTGACAGTTCCCTAGGAGCAGAGTCTGATCCCCACCTGGCTCCATCCTCCTGCCAGGGAGGTGTAGAGAGCCAGAATGTTTCCTGTACAATAAAGGAAAGACAAGTATATACTTGCTCTCCAGATCTATGTCCACCCCTTGCTGCAGGGCCTTGTGCTCTCCTGTGTAAGCACAGGGCTCCCACACCCAACTCTGCACACCCCAAGTCTTACATAGAAATCCTTTCCTTGGTGATCCCACTCTGGTAGCCAAAGCTCCCAACACAGACATAAAGGAAGAATTAGGAAGAATTTCTTCACAGAAAGGGTGATCAGCCACTGGAATGGGCTGCCCAGGGAGGTGGTGGAGTCACCATCCCTGGAGGTGTTTAGGGAAAGACTTGATGTGACACTTAGTGTCCTAAGTGTTCGCTTCGTGCCCACCATGGTCTGATTGACATGGTGGTGACCAGTCATAGGTTGGACTTGATCTCAGAGGTCTTTTCCAACCGATTCTGTGAAACCAGGTTTGCCAGGAAAGAGACCTGGGCTTGGGGGGGTGCTGCAGCTGGACCTACTGGCCATGCCAAGGGGATGCTCTCCAGCAAGTGGCAAAAACAGTTCCCACTTTCAGGTCCTGCTCATGAGCCTGTTTCTCATCTAGGCAGCTGCCCCTGCAGCCGAGCGTCCCTGTGGAGTTCAGGTCTTCTTTTGCAGATCCATCTGGAAGCCTCTTCAGCTTTGCATTTGAATTCTTGGGCAAGAAGAGGCAGTTGCTGAGGCTTCTGTGCAGAGAACACAGCAGATGATGTTTTGGGGTTACAGCCCTCCTTGTAACACCTGGGCAAGTAGAAGACCTAGACAGGACAGAGGTGAGGGCACCATGGACCTCAAGTGCCCTAGCCAAGCAGTTCTCTCCAAAACCCTCTCCCAGTCCCAGGCTGCTCTGCCTCCAATGCTCTCCCAAGTCCTGCACCAGGACTGTCCCTGCCCCACATAGCAGCCCAGGGTCTCTTTGGGAGCACAAGCAAAGACTCAACTACAGCATCTGTTTGCAAAGCATTCAAAACACGGGATGAAAAGATGAAAATTCTCCCCATGCTCCCATGCCTGCTCCTCCTGGCACAATCTTTCCCCCCCAAGGACCCGTCTGCTGGGTCTGGACCACTACCCTGCCCTCTTCAGGTGGGCACTTTGGCTCAGGAGGGTTTTTTTATCCCAGAGTCTGAGAAAATTACCCCATCACCAGGGCAGGGCTGCATCTGGGCCTGCAGGATTGGGTTTATGAAAGGCTTGACATGGCCACTGCCCTTTTGACATGCAGCCCCAGGAACAGCTCATCTGCTTGGGTGGGATCAGGATGATGTGCCTTGGAATGTGTAAAGGGACTAATGAAGGGGATCTATTTGGGTTCCATTTTTCCCACCTACAAGGAGGAAAGAGCAGGATATTAGCACAGAGCCCTGTGCCAGCCCACTCTGGCACAGCCAGCAGGATAACAGAGGAAGTACTGTGGAGCTCTATGATTCTGTTTTCCTGCTGAAACAAGGGGGATCTGTGCCCTCCCTGAGCCCAGGCCAGGCCACGGGAGGGTGATGAGTGTTGCAGCAGCACCCTGGGACTCTCCAGCTCTGGCTGGGGAGGGGATTGGAAAAACAGACTCTAGCTCCCAGCCCCCGCAGAAAGAGGATCCCGGAGCCCTGGGTAGGGCCCATAGCCCCTGCAGTCCCTTCTGGCCCCTCTCCTGCCACTTGTTCTTCTCCTTTGGGTTAAGGGTGTCCTGACAGAATGGGAGCAGACCCCTTTTAGGGTCCTGTGGACAGGTGCCTCTGGGCATGGAGCAGGAAGAGGGAACTGCCTTACAGGGCCCTGCAACAGGGGAAGGATGAGCTCCAGTCCCACCTGCCTAGCCTGAGCAGCACTTGATGGATGCCACATACTGCTGAGCAGGTAAAAAGAGAGGGCACACATTGTCCTTTCCACATCCAGACAATGCCTGTCCCCACACAGGCCAGACACCCCCCATGAGGGGCCCCGCCATCACCCTTCAGTCCAGCCTCTTGGACAGGAGTGAGGACAGAGCACTGTGATAACAGGTGAACCCCAGCCATGGCTTCTAAAAAAGGAACTCCTGGGGAGGAAGAGCAATGCCCAACCTGCTCTACCTCCACCCTGCTCATTTTCAGTCCTTCCCCATCATCTCCCCATGGAACCTGAGACAGAGGAACAGATGCTCCACAGGAATAGCTCTGTGCTTTCCCCTCTCAACTACCTGAAAACAAGGTACTCTCTCCCACTGGAAAGGAGCCCCTCAAATCCCTGCAGAGCACCACAGCACATTCCAGCAGAGATGCTGCATGGACTGGGCTAGCTCAGGGTGGTCTGACCAGCAGCCCATGGGCTGGATCCCAGTTCCATCCTGTTACAGCCCCTTCCTTGGGGGAGGCAGGAGCAGCCAGTAGAAGCAGACTGTTCTGTCCCACATCCAAGCATCTTCCTCTGCTCCTGTCCAGGTCCCAAAGTGGGTGCTGAGCCCTGGCTAGGGAAGAAGAGGGTGTGACTCTGCTCTTCAGTAGGAGGGTGCAGCTACACCAGGCCTCAGCCTAGTGGGCCCTGGCCATGGGCTCCAGGAGCAGGATGTTCCAAGTGAGGTGGAGGATGGGAGAGGTCCAGATCACAAGGATACCAATGTCATTTGTCCAGTGCCTCCTTTGCTCTTCCTTTCCTCTGTCTCTATCCAGCAATGATGTCATTTCTTCAATTATTAATTGCCTCGCTGTAATAGTGGATAAATCAAACCCATTTGACCTCCTCTGGGTGCAGCCCCAAGGAAGGAGGCAGGTTTCCAGAAAGTACATTATGGAGAATGCAGACAGGCTTGAGACAAGCCACAGTGGGAGGAATGGCCTCACTGCTCTGGGCAGGCCATTTCCCATCAGCTGGGATTTGATATCCAATGCACAGGGACTGGGAAGACCTGTGATGTTAACAGCCTGTCACACACTGTGCTGGGTAGCTCCAGGAGGGTCCTGGTGTGGCAATTATTTCAGCTGAAAAGACACAAAACAGAGTTAAGCTGGGAAGATTGCTTATACAAGAGCTCCTGCCAGCCCACAACCTAAACAGCTGTTCCCAGACTGCCCCATCACTCCAGCAGTGTTTTGCACAGTTCCTCCCCACCTGGAGCAAAGTCACTTTTTTGTTATGATCTGCTTTTAAGGATGCAGGAGCCCAGGTGGCACGACCCCAGCACAGCCCATTTGCCATATCTGGGGATTCAGTTTTCAGTCCCTTCACAAAAAACGTGATTTCTCCCAATATTGCAGAAATGTTCCAAGTGAGAAATTTGCCTCTGGAATAGGATGGTATTCCTGGTCAAAATTACAGGAGTCAGCAATTCACTGGGTTGAGAGAATCGCAGAATGGTTTGGGTCGGAAGAAACCTTAAAGCTCATCCTGTCACTGAAATAGCAGGAAAAACAAAACTCTGCAATTTTTATTGTTAGAGAACTCAAGCATTACTTTGTTCTGGCCAGGATGTTGTTCTGGCCAGGATGTGCAACAGAAGTCATTTCATCCACACGTTGCCTGGGTTGTGCAAAAAAATCATTCCATCACACGTCTTTTTTTTGGATTTTTCACATACTTATACAGTCAAAACCCAGAGAAATTACTGGGTTCAAGGTTTATTGGTCCCAAGTTACACAGTTCTTAGTATTTGGCTTCCTATTGGTAATTGATCCCACATCCAAGGTGAGGGGAAGTCCTCATTCTTCTCTTATGATCTTTTCCCAGATGAGGTGTCTCCAAAACACCAGGAAGGATGTTCAGGCATTGTGCTTGCTTATCTCTTGTGCATCCTCTGGCGGCTCCCAGTCCATTGAGATGTTAATCTCATCAGGCCTTGCCCAGGGAACTGTCTCTTGAAAAGAAACTTCCATTCCCTTCCCCCTGAACAAAGATGAACAAAACCCCTGATTAAAGTTAGTTAAAAATTTTAGAAGTTTTATCATTTCCAACAATCCTGTTCCACCCCCTGCCATGGGCAGGGACATCTTCCACTAGACCAGGTTGCTCCAAGCTCTGTGCAACGTGTCCTGGACAACTTCCAGGGATGGGGCAGCCACAGCTTCTCTGGGCAACTTGTGCCATGGCTTTAACCACCCTTAACAGCCAATTTATTTCCGATATCCAATCTAACCCTACACAAACCTCTGATCAGAGTGACGGCACCAGAGACACAGGCTCAGATCAGGATATGCTAAAGCACAGCCCAGCTGCTCAGGGGAAGCAAAATCCTACTCTCAGGTCTCCTCTCTTTTCAGACACCTGTAACCACATTCTGACGCTCTGCCAATGCTACACCCTTCTCTCTAGGCTCTGGCAGCTGTTCCTGCAGCATCCCCCTCCAGAGCTCGCAGTCTGGATCCCACAAAGGAAAAGCCCCACACAACAATTCCGCAGGCTGCCGGGGCCCTGCTCGCGCTCACCGACGGTGGAGCCGCCTCCCCAACCTTGGCCCCAGGCAGGGCTGGGGAGCCCTGAACCATCCGGTGCGCCAAGGACTGCCTGATCAGGGGGCTTAGCCTCGAGAGGGGCCGGGCTGGGCCTGAGACGAGTAGCAGGGAGGGGGCAATGGTGCCGTGGCACCTCCGCGATCACACTCTGGGCTCGGCTGAGGGGCCGCAGGCTCGCAGGCCGCACGGACGACCTGTAAGGACCCCCGCGGCCTGCGGACCCGGATGGTTCAGCCGCGGCACAGAGCCGTTCGACAGCGGCCCTCCACGCCCAGCGGACGCTGCGGCGGCGCCCCGTACACAGCCGAGCCCTTCCCGGCGAGGCCCCAGCGCGGCCCGATCCCCCCCGCGGGCCCG
Source organism: Chamaea fasciata (assembly GCF_029207755.1). NCBI lineage: Eukaryota > Metazoa > Chordata > Aves > Passeriformes > Sylviidae > Chamaea > Chamaea fasciata. Next base: position 266,527 of record NW_027094106.1, on the reverse strand, counting down.
GCATCAACGGCATCCCCACCGCCGCCAGGGGGCGCCGCGCCCCACTCCGATCAGGGGCGGGGCGGGACACCGAAGTGTGAGCGGCAGGGTCATGGGCCAATTACAGCAGAGAAGGCGTGAAGGCGTGGCCACAGCGCTTGGGTGGGCGGTGCTAAGGGTGCGGTCCCTTAAGGCGGGACAGCGGGCAGGCGACTCTTGGGGGCGGGAGCTAGCGTTGACTGACGTCCAGCTGAACCAATGAGTTTGGCGTTTTTCACGCAGGGGCTGGACCGCCCATGCCGCTCCTCCCCAGTGGCTATGCCAGGAACCAATGAGAGCGAGAAGCCGGGCCGGCGGGCGGAGGTGCGGGTGGAAGGGTGGTGCCCGCGGGGCGCGCCCCGCCGTGAGTGGCAGGTGGGCGGGCCAATGGCGCGGGGCCCGCGCGGCAGCGGCGCTGCGCGGGGCGGCGAGGCCGGGGTGGTGGCGGGCCCGGGGCGGCCATGGACCGCGTGAGCAGCACTATGAAGCAGGTGTCCAACCCGCTGCCCAAGGTGTTGAGCCGGCGGGCGGGCGGCGGCGGTCTGGAGGCGGAGCGGGAGAGCTTCGAGCGCGCCCAGGTGCGGGCGGGACAGGGCGGGGCGGGGGATGCGAACGGCGAGGAAGGGAAGGTGCCAGCTGAGGGGACGGGCCCAGGCTGGGGCGCGGTCCGATGGGAACGGCCTGACAGGTACGTTCAGTGGTACAGGGTAGCGCGGCTGTGCCGAGCGAGCGGGGTTATCCAGAGTGGACGAGGATTATTTGAGTGGGCAGGGTCAGCCCAGGTGAGCCGGGGACGGGCACAGTTCGAGCTGCCCAGCAGGTAGGTTTTGTCACAAGGGGCGGAGCTTGGAAGGGTGGGTGCGGCCGGCCCAGGAGAGCTGGGTTGGCGCCAATGGGCGGGGCTGCACCAGGTAGGTGGAGATTGACGGGGCGGGGCTGGTCCCACCCACCCAGGAGGGCGGTAGGTCGCCATGGGGAGACAGGGATGGCGACCCCCCGGGCCCCCTGGCTGGGGCTGAAGCCTGCCCTGGAGGAACGCCCGGGGACATCAGGGTGCAGTGGCATCCGGGGTGCCCCAGCCCAGACGTGGCTGCTCAGCCTGGCCTCCCCACCAGTGGGGCTAGGGAGCATTCACCCGCTGGCCTGAGCTGCTGGGTCTCCAAGCCCAGCCACAGCCGGGCATCATGCCCAGGACAGTGCTACCCTGTCCTTGGAACCACCCTGGGCACACATAGCCTGTGTCTTCACTGGCTGGAGGGGACACAGAGCGGCTCTTCGGCCAGTTGAGTCAGTCACCCCACTGGGTTCTGTTCCCGTGTCGTTCAGGGACACCAGATGTGGACAGGGCAGGGGACAGGGTCTGTCCCTGTGGGTGGCTCCTGGGAAGAGGCACCAATATGTTGAAAAGTAGACAGAATTTGCTCCTCAGCAGCATCCAGAGTATCTGAATGGGGCCCTTCACTCAGGTTTTCGATGATGGATTGATGTCCTGCACAGAGGAAAGGTGGCAGCCAAGCTGGAGGGGCAGCAGGGGTGCTTTGGTGGACCAAGCTGGTGATCTGGGGAAAGGATGTGCTTGGAGCAGCTGGGGATGTGCCTGGACAAGGCATGGGGAAGGTGAAGGGGGAGGGATGGCAGCAGAGGGAGCTGGGGACAGCCTGGCCCTGCTCCATTGTCCAGGGATGGAAAGTACCAGTGAAGCAGAATTGTCCAGGCCTACTGCAGGAGAGGAAGGAAAACTGAGGCTGAAGCAAGGGTTGAAGTGGGACCAGTGGGAGCAGACTTGGATGAGCCCAGAGTGGGAACAGCACATGGGAGATGGCTTGGGGGTGGAAATAAACACCAAGGATCAAGTCTGAGGGGGTTTTGCGGGAAGAAAACCCACCAAGGTGTGAAGTTGGATGCAGGATCATGTGCAGGACTCAGCTCACCTTCCCGCTCAGGTTACCTCAGACATCAATTATTTATTCATACTGCTAAAGGTAGGAGTGGAACTGGTTTACTCCTGGAACCTTCTGGCTCCTTGTGTCAGCAGCAGCCCCATGAGCCTGGAGTTCTTCAGGCTCCCCCTGACATCACAATTTCCTGGGAAGGGCCAAGTGGAGAGGCCAGTGGAGCAGCACCCGCTCCCCACACCGCTACAAGCTGGATTTCATCTTCCTCATCTGATTTCCAGACTAATGACACAGCATGGGCCTGTCTGACTTTTCCTTCTTCTGTGCTTCAGCGCCACGGAATTCCCTTTCTCGCTCTTTTTTTCCCAGGCATCCCTTAGGTCTTGGTCATACAATTTTTGTCCAACTTCTTCTTTCTGAGGTTGTTTTTAGAGAAGCTTTGTGGGTTTGGGGTTTTTTCTTTTTGAACATGACTTCTTTTAAGAAAAGTTTCATCTGTTAAATGGCTTTAAAATGAAAATTTTCCCTGTGTTTAGGCATGTACAGGCTCCTTCCCTCCCCTCCAATCCTATCTGTCTCAGGGCAGCAGCACATGTATCACAAAGCCTATATTGGGCTAAAAGAACCCAAAGAGGCAGAAAGTGTGTCCAAATGGACCTTTAGGGAGCCTGAGAATCACCTGCTTGGGTTGGCAGCACCCAATTTCTATGGTCTGACCTCAGTTTGGAAGAACAAGAGCACCCTACGAAGCTGTGGTGGTGGTGGTGGGACACCCTAGTAGTGGGAAGGTCTGGTGGTGGGATACTCCTGTGGTGGTGGAATGTTTCTGTGGTGGTGGTAAACTGGTGATGGAATGGTTCCATGGTGGTGGGATACTCTTACGATGGTGGGATATTCTGGTGGTAGAAAGCTTCCTTGGTAGTGGGACACTTCCATGGTGGTAATTACATTGCATAACGACTCTGCCCTGACAACATCCATCTGTTGGCTTGGAGACAAATAGGAATAAATTTCCTGGTGGCCTCTCTTCTGCTCCCACAGTTGTTCAAGTGTCTCAATTTTCCTGGGAATGCAAATGTGGGAAACCTGAGGACCTGCCCAGGCATGGTGTTCTTTTCATGCTGTCCTTGCTGCCTGCTGGGCAAGAGCAGCTCAGGGAGAACAAGACAAAGTCAAGGGCTCCTCTTTTCCTTTCCTGTCAATGCTGATAATTTTCATAGGAAGTTGAGCAACAGGGACACCAAATGCTGTGGTTCTGCTGCCATTGGGATTAGCTGGGTGCAGCCCTGCCATGGGAGTATGAGTGTTGCAATGACTGTTCCCCTTTTGCTGGTCTTTCACATGGTGATTCAACATTTACCACCTCAACCTTGGCACAAATCTTTGAGCACAGCAAAGGTCACCAAGGAAGGAGAAAAAAAAACCCATGAAAATCCTGACATATTTTAAGATAAATGTTTGTGTTTCACATGGTGTCTGATGTTTGCATCCCCTCCAAGTTCTCCTGGTTGGATTAAGGGGCATGTCCTGGGCATGTCCTTCCTTCTGCAGGGAAGGTTCTTTGTTTAGGTTGGTACTTGGAATCTTCCCTCCTTGGGACCTTTTTTCCTTCCTTCCTTCTCACTCTTTCCATATTGTAATTGTCCACAGCAGATATCCTTGTGCCATGATGGAGCCAAGGAGTGAAATTCCTTCTGTGCTTGGCTGGTTGGCAAAGACTGGATGTTCAATAGTTGGATGAGCTAAAGTGTTGAGGTGAAAATGGAATTGGAAGGACACAGGACTTCAGTGGGGAAGGGATGATGCTTCAGGGCTGGTGTCCCAGGCTCTCCTGCTCCTTCACTCATGTTTTAGACTGCCATAGGATATTTCCCTTCATTCCCAGCAGGGATATGGCCAGCAGGGCATCAGTGCAGGTGCAACTGCAGACTCCCAGAGGTAGTGCATGACATTCTAAAGCAAAGCAGCAGCTCACTCCTGGAAGGCTGGAGGTGTGGGAAGATCTCCTTCTGACACAGCTCAGCTCTTCCTGCACCAACCTGTTCCTTCTTTTTGTAAACCCATCACTGGAGAGGAGCAAAAGTGCTCGGACATCAAAACTGAGGGAAGTGCACTTGAAGTTGCAGCAAGACATGCCCTGAGTCTCAGTCCTTGACCCTGCCCTGTGGGTTTTGGGTGGAAGGGAGGCAGCATGTAGCGGTGGTGTGTTGTCATCTCCTGGGCTGCAAAGTCACCAAATAACTCTCTTGTGTCTCCCATCCTGAGCATTGCTCTAGTCCCCAGCTGTGCTCCATCATGAGCTGTCATGTCCCACACCACTGCAGACTGCCCTGCCCTGAGTCTGTGCTGTATCCCAGAGATGAGGACATGAAGTGGAGACAGTGCCTGGGGCTGTGGAGAAGTTACAGAAATTCCATGTTTGTTTCCCAGAGCTCATGGCTACTGGGGCTTTATACCAGCAGATGTAGCTGCATGGTCCCTGTGCCATCGGAACAGTTCCAAAGGTAATCCATCCTGACAAGGGTGAGGGTTGGAGGAGACTCTTTAAAATTCCTGCAGAAAATCTAAAAAACTTGCATTTTTGTTTTTTTGGCTTCATTTTTTCCTGGAAAACTCAGAGAGTAGCAAAGGGAAACAGGGACCACTTGAGCTGCCCACAGCCACCCCTACCTCTGGCACATTTACACACTGTGTTCTTAGGACTGCGTGCAGCAATAAAAGCAATTTATGGCTCAGAAATTACCTTGCAAAGACATATTTGCAGCAGAAGGTGATTGCTGACCTGGCTGCATCTCCACTCCTGCCATCAGAGTCCCCAGCATGGTGCTGAGAATGTCAGACCCTCCTGCGTAGGGTATCCCAGTGGGAAGGTGTGGCATTTTCATGTCAGGGAGATGCAGAACTCTGAATGCAGCAGATGCCACATCTCCTCAGGAAGGTTTTAATGTCCTTAATATCCATGAGCCATCTCTCAGGGGCTGCAAAGCTGTTTTGCTTCCTACCTTGCTGCTGGAGGAGCCTACTCCAAAACCAGTTGCAGAGAGATGGTGCAAAAGAAAGAGAAAAAGTATCAGGTGCAAATGAAATGGATTTTTTTTTTTCACACTCAGTGTCAGTTAATAAATCCTTTTGACATGTGAACCCAACTTTTTCACAGCCAAATGCAGGTTAAAAGCAGCTTTGTGCCCATCCTGTCCCTGCAATGGGCTGTCCCACCTCTTGGGCACCATCACACCACATTAATGTAATGAATCATTTTTTTTTCCATCATTTTCATAATTGGGAATATAGTCCTGTATCTCCCAGACGCAGCAACCCAGCTGGCTTCAGACCAGACCCAGCTCGGTCCAACTTGCAGTCGTAAAGGAAATACCATTTACTACTGAAAAAAAACCCCAATTTTTGTGGTTCAGATGCTGCAGCCACCAGCAGCTTTGCCAAGAACTTCAGTTCTTACACAGGAAATGAGGCTTCTTTCAAAGCACCAGAGTGGGGCTATATATATACAGCCTCTCCAAAAAGATATTTAAAGAAACATATTGACACTAGCAAGAGTAGGAAAAAATAGCTCCTGGCCGTGAGGAGCGAGGTCTGACAGCAGCTGAGCCCATCCTGGGGGAGTAGGTGATACAAGGGATTAATTCATGGCCCTTTCATCTCCAGGAAAAGGAGCTCCTGAGTTTTGTGCACTTGTGTGAACCACCGTGTTTTCAATTTTCTGGCTTTTACTGGGAACTAGAGGTGCTGGGGATTGAATGCAGCTTCAGCAGCGAAGTAATGAGTCATCTCTTTTCAGAGAGTTCCTCTTAGAAACTTATTTCCATCCCCAGGGAAAGAAAATAGTTTGTCTTGTACCAGATATGGGGCTGCTTTTCTTGTTAGTACATGCAGGGATGGAGAGGTTTAGGAGATTTTTTTAGATATAGAAACCTCTATTTTAGATGCAGAAATATCTGAGTTTTTAAATGTTAGGATGGACTCCAGAAGCAGCTAAGCTTCAGGAGGATGAATAGATTTGGTGCTGAAGGTACTGCCACCAAGTTCAGGAGCTTCTGTAGCTGGGAAAACATGATGGTTTTGGACCACCAAGGGACAAGGGGGAACCTTGCTCTGAATTCCCACTTGCCCAGAGGCTGAATGGGAAGACAGGGATGCTGGGGGATGTTGCTGCCCCAAAAACCCCTTTCCCTCTCATTCAGCATGTACTTCCCCACCGGGGATGTCCTGTGCTGAGGGGTGCAGGGAGGTTCTTGCCTTCTGAAATTTATCCAGTTTAACTCCATCCATCTGCAGAGCTGAGGAGAAACAGCCAGGAAGGAAGGGTTTTTACTAAATTCCCCATCACAGCACTCTGAACTGAGTGTGATGCCCTCTGCTGCCTCTGGCCGTGACCCAAGTCTAGCAAAAACAGTGGGGAATGACGTATGGGATGTGGGCACCTGTCATGAGGAGGGGATGACTCATCCCAGGTTTGCTCTTCCAGAAGAAAAAACCTCTGGACAGGGGCTGGGGCTGCAGGAGGGATAATTTTGGCTGAAGGATTGAGAATCCAAGGATGGGGAGAAAGTGCCCATTGCAGCCCATTCCATCCCATGTATGTGACATGTCGCCAGGATGAGCATTGCCTGCTCCAGCACTGTTCCGCACATGACTCTCCGGAGTGAGCTCCAGCACCTGGATTCTGTGCCCATCCTCATCCCATCGCCTGCTCCAGCACTGTCTGTCACATGGCATTGCAGCACAAGCTCCAGTACCCGGTTTCTGTGCCCATCCTCATCCCATCACCCACTGCTGGCTCTGTACCCTCTGAACTTGGGACAGAGAGTCAGCAGCCGGCTGTCATACAGCAGCATGAGGGCTGGAGGAAGGGCTGGATCCTGGCCCTCCTCCCTTCCACCAACTTTATTTATTTATTTAGGCTGATTTATTTTGCCCAGTCACCAAATAAGAAAACTTCCTGGGGACAGCCTGTTCCCCGGGTGACAGCAGTAACAGGCAGCACAGCCAATGTTCTAGCCCGGATGTGTGAGTCCGGCCCACGGCTGGACTAATTATACATTGTGTGCTGTTCCAGGCTAATCACAGGGCAGGGTAAATGATCCCAGTCCACAGTAGAAAGCTGAATTATTTTCTCAAAGGCATACACAGACACTGAATAGTTTACTATGGACTCAGAAAGAGGGTTGGGTTGGAAGGCACCTTTAAAGCTTAGCTTGTTCCACTTCCTGCCATGGGCAGGGACACCTTCCACTAGACCAGGTTGCTTCAAGCCCTGTCCAGCCTGGCTTTGGACAATTCCAGGAATTAAAGTGGAGCTGTTGGAACGAATCCAGAGGAGGCCATGAAGATGTGCTGGGGCCTGGAGCCCCTCTGCTCTGGAGACGGGCTGAAATAACTGAGGGTGTTCACCTGGAGAAGAGAAAGCTCTGGGGAGACGTTAGAGCCCCTCCAATGCCTAAAGGGGCTCCAGGAGTGCTGGAGAGGAACTTCAGAGAAGGAGCTGGAATGACAAGATAAGGGGGAATAGCTTCAGATTGACAGAGAGTGGATAGATAAGGGATGCTGGGAAGAATTCTTGGCTGTGAGGGTGGTGAGGTGCTGGTACAGGTTGTCCAGAGAAGCTTTGTCTGCCGCATCCCTGGAAGTGTGTAAGGCCAGGTTGGATGGGGCCTGGAGCACTCTGGTCTTCCTTCTAGTAGAAGGTGTCCCTGCCCGTGGCAGGGGGTAGAACTGGGTGATCTTTAAGGTCCTTTCCAACCCAAACCAGTCCAATATTCTGTGCTATGTGAGTTCAAGCTTTCCTTGTGCTGTTTAGGAGTCCCAGTGGGCCATGACTGCTGAGGTCTCCCCACTGATGCCATCCCCTGTTTTTTGGGCTCTTAGGAGAAGAAGGGACCCAGAATTCCTGCGTTTCCCTGAGATTCTGGACCAAGCACCTTGCAACACAATTTGCACTTACCTGTATTCTTGTTCACTTCCATGTGAACATAATGACAGGAAAAATCTATTTTCTAACTAGCATCTGTTAATTCAAATAAAGCACGATGCCACAGGCTCTCTCGAGAGTGCTGAGCTGCTCACATCTGTCTTTTATTCCAATAAAAGAGACAAATGGTAACAATAAGCAGCAAGTCTCCAACCTGGCCCTGACAAGAGAAGCGACTTTTCCCAAAGGATCCCTTTATGTGATGGAAGTTTTCTCATTCCTGCATGGCAAGTGCTTGGCGCAACAGAACTAAACAACCACCCAGGAAGGGCACAGGCTGATGGTATTAAACTGGGATTTATTGTCATCACATAAAAGCTGGCTACCAGTCAGACTAGATAAAAATAGCATCTAAACTTATGGAAGTCTTGGAATAAAGTAGCCACAGCTCAGCAGAGTTTTTTATTAGTTTGCTCCACTGTCAAGCAACACAGGGTCTTCTCGCCTCAAGACTTAAGTATGGCACATTTGGGCAACCCCAGGTCCCCTTGAGCCTGAGTTTCATGGCCAAACAATCAAACCAGTCTGGCAACTTCCCTATGAGCTAAGTACAGCTAGAGCAACTCTTGAGCTGCCTGATTCCTCAGTGCACAATGTTCCCAGCCACTGAACTGGTACTTTCTGCATTGGTGGGAACAAAGGCACCTTTCTGTTGAAGCACCAAACTGGCACAACCAAGGGGCAGGAAGGATCGGTGAGTGAGTACCAAACACTGTGGAGGGCACAGGCTCCAGAACAAAGTTGATGGACATACCCAACCCAGCCCAGCCCATGGTGGAAACTGACACCCTTTGTTGGCCTGAAGATGTCGGAAGCCATGGCCAGGGTCCAGTTCTGCAGTAGATACAGAGTTGAGCCCATCCTCATCACACAGCACCAACCACGACCACAACCAACCCTTAGGACATGCTCTGCATCAGTGTGAGGCTTGGCAAGCTGGAGAAGTGTCCCACCAAAGAAGGGACTGAGATTCTGCCATTACAAAAGGCAGCTCCATGTGCTAAGAGACTGTTTTAAGACATTGGGGTTAGGCTGGAGGACCTTTAAAGATCATCTGGTCCCAATCTTCAGCCATGGGCAGAGACATCTTTCTCCAGGATCAGGCACCTGGGCACAGGAGGGCTCTTGAGCTGTTGAAAAGAGCAATTGGCATCTTCTGCACAAGCCAGGTATGACCCTCAGATCCCCAAGCTGATCCTGGTGAAGTCACAGTTCATCTACAACCTTTGCATCCCATCTCTAAATGACCTAAATGCAACCTCTGCATCCCACTGAATAAAGCATGGATCAGCACTCTGGCATCTTCATGGGCTTGGCAGTCAGTCACACCAGTGCTGCCCCTCACTTTGCTGATCCACGGGTATCACAGAATCCTTTGGATTGGGAAACACCTCGAAGATCGTTGAGTCCAGCCTGTGACTGATTACCACCTTGTCACCCAGCCCAGAGCTCTGCGTGCCATGTCCAGTCATTCCTTAGACACATCCAGGGATGGGGACTCCAACATTTCTCTGGGAAGCTCTTTCCAATGTTGGACAATGCTTTCCATGAAGAAATTCCTTCTGATATCCAACCTGAACCTCGCCTGGTTCAGCTTGAGGCGATGCCCTCTTGTCCCATCTGTTGTCCCTCTCCTCCTGAACCATGGTTACCAAGTGTGCCAGCTTCAGGTTGCTCCATATGGACCACCCAGTCCAGCTCTACAATCCTTGGAACTGCTCAAGAGGAAAGTCCTGCAGCACCAGTTAGTGGTGTGAGAAGATTTTCTGAGGTTTTAAGGGAATGCTGAAGTAGTGGCAGAGGAAGACTTTGACTTTCTGGGTGTTGAAGAAGTCAGTGTAGGCTGGGAATGGCTGTGCCAGAAGAGATGCTTCTTCTGCACTAAGTCAGTGAAACCATTGAAGAACTCATCTCTCTTGATGGCACTGTTCCCAGTCAGTGACCTAGTGGTGTTTTTCCAGCCAGGAATGTTTTGTGCACTTCACAAATAGGAATGAAATGTTCCAACAGTCTGCAAGGTTTGGTTGCTTCTGCAGAGGTAAAGACTTGTCTGGAGAGGGCAAAGGTGGGTAGATATTCCTGAGCTTGCTGAATTTTATGGTCACCTGGAACTTGCATAGTCCATCCTGTCCTGCTGGGATTCATGGGGCAGGTGTTGGGTGAGGCTGTTAACCCTTTCAGCAGCCTGAGGAAAGGGGAGCTGCATTTTGATGGAGCTTCCACCCAGTGGTCTTGGGGAACACTCCATGCCCTGTCCCTGATCACGATGGTACTTTTGACCCTCCCCAAGTACAAGGAACTCAGAGTTGTGTTGGGGTGTTGGATGGGGCCAGTCCTAGACCTTCTCCTCACACAGGAGAGGTGGGAGGTAGTGGGGTGCCTTGGGACATGCCACAGTCAACATTTTGGTCGATGGGATCCAGCCTGGAATTTCCACCGTGCCCCACAACTCTCCTTCCTTGGGGGGCACCTCAAAAAGTGGGTTGAGCAAGACCATCTCCTGACTTTACCCATGTCCTCGACAGGAAGGCAAACTACTCCCTTGTTTGTCTTCCTGGCTCTTGCAGTTCCACTCCAGGTCTTTTTATAGCTCAAGAAGAAGTGCCTTGAGTTTCTGAGTTGTCTTGGAGGCCAAGCACACAGGGAGGAGTCACAGCTAGAAATAGGGCTGCTCTCTGCTTCTGCATTCCAGATTTTTTATTTTTTTGAGCTGAAATGTCCAAATTTGAAGAGTCCCATTGCTGCAGGCACAGAATTGGGAACCATCCACATTTTTTCCATTCACATTGGGTCTTCTTTCTCGTTTGCCTTATTTCCAGTGCCCTCACACCAGCCACTGAGCCCCCTTGGGATGATTTTTCTGACAAATGGGGTCTGTCAGCCCTGCCTGTGTTTTCTGTAACCCCCAAATTTCACCCCTCAAGACAGCTGGTTTGGCAGGAGAACTCCCCGAGGAATTAGTAATGTCTGGGGGGTGGAGGAACAGTCAGGTACCAGCCAAAGCTTCGTGAGTGGTGAGGAAACAGCTCAGACTAAATATCCAGCAATTTCTGCCTGTGGGGAGGGAAGCAAAGCTTTGGCAGCAGCAGGGACACAAGTAAACCAGAGCAAAGGAAAGACGAGAAATTGTTGGACAAAACCCGTGGTTTCCAGCCCATTTTTATCTGGGATTTTGGCTGTGGGGCTATGCTGGGGCAGGGGCATGTGGACAGAGCTGCCCTGGCACAGCATCCACAGCATCCTGGGGTCCGCTTTTCGCTCTCATAGGAGTAGGGTATAATTAGCTGTGTCACGTCTAGACTTTTCCATTAATCCCTTAATACTTGGATACCACTGTGGGGCATACCCTAGCTGCAGTCTCCCCTCTGAGAGTTTTTTTAGCACAGAACCACTTTGGGTCCCTGCTGCTTCTTTTCTGTCAGCCTCCAGAGTGCCATTTGTGTACACCAGCATCTCTGTGAGCTGGGAATGGGACATGCCAGGGGAAACTAATTCTGGGATCAAATCAGAACCAATCTTTCTTCTAATCAGCCATCACATGGAAATGACTATTAGCCAGTGTCCCTGTTAGATCATTTATCATTTTAACCTTTTTCCCTCCTTTTCTGCAGCATTCACTAACTTTGGGAGCAGTTGCAATCCAATTTCTCTTCCCATCTGCAGGGGAGATTTTTCACAAAGTGGGAATGTTTCACCCCTATCAGAGGGGTGATGTCTGTCAGGCCTTTTCATTGGATAAGAAGGAAATTTTGGTACCCAGTCCCAGCACCTCCAGGGGATTCTTTCTTCCCAGATGCAGCAGAAGTGCTGTGATTTCTGCGTGGGGAAATAGCGAGCATCTTATGAACAGTGTGGAGCCAGGGTGAGGTCTTCTGCTTCTTCTTCCCATGGGTATTTCCGTCTTTCCCAGCCCTGGAGGGTAAGGATGGTGCTTAGCTCTTTCCACAGCAATCCCCAGCTGGTCCCACAACCTGGGTGTTTCAGGACCTGAATGTTTGCTTCTCCCCTGCAGATGTTCCTGGTCACGTTTAGGTTCAATATGCTCTTCCAGAAGGAAGCAGAATTTGGAAATTCCCACCAATTGTCCCCACATGGATTTTTTTCTCTGCCTCACCAGGGTACAGCAGAGGAACTGGTCGTGGTGGTTGAGCTGTGCTCAGAGCTCTCTGGGTTGTTTCTGATAATATAGTACAGCAGATTTCTTGCACATTTTTTCTTTAATTATCAAAAAAATGTAAAAAAAATAAGTCCTGATTCCCTGAACATCATCGGAACATGAAGGATTTTCTCTGCAGAAGTACGGGGTGCAGCTCCCACGGTCCTCCTCCGGCTGATGCCTGGCTGGGCCATCCATCACCATCACTGAGGCCACTCTGATTCCTGTGGCTTTTGTGTCCCAGGAGCCTTGTCCCTGTGTCACTCCACCCAACCCTGTCACCTTCCAGCGCTCTATGTCCCCGGCAGGAGGACAGGCCAGGGCCGGGGTGTGAGGACCGGGGTGCCCTGGGCTGGGCTGCCGTGGCAGTGGCTGACAGCTGCTGAATTGCTGGAAAAGAAGGAAATTGGGTGTGTTTAGTGTCTCTCAGAGCAAATTCCTCGTGTTTGGGTGTCCCATATGCCCCTCTGCCATCATCGATGGTATTGTGTGTGCTCCGCATGTTGTGATTTGCATTATAGAGCAGAGATTTCCCTCCCACATTAAACCCCCTGTTTCCCTGGAACAACATAGAAATCCTTGGGCTGCCTTTCCCTCTGCCCCAATGAACTCCAGAAAGGGCATCCTTGGGGTGCAGAGCCCTTCAGGCACTCCTCTTCCCGCCTTCATCCTGCTCTGGAAGATGTATCATCGTGTTGGTAGGGCCAGAGGAGGCAGGGAACAGTGGCAGGCACAGCCCTCCACACCCAGCCCATTCCACTGTGGAGTTACACATGGGGGATGCTCCCCATGCCTTGGGGAACCAGTGGCTCCCAGCACAGGGAGCATTCCCTGCTGCTAGAAAAGCTCCCGATGGGGCTACTTCTTGTCACCTGTGCTTATTCCAAGTGCCTCCCATCCATTTTCCCAATGCTTCCAGTAGGCACAGGCATGTTTTCCACACCCAGAGCTGGGTTTCATGCTCTTAGGGCTCCTCCAGCCTCGGTGGTGGGGCTGGCCAAAGCACAACAGTGCAACCCTTCTCCTTGGGCTGGGTGAGCCCAAGGGTATGCTGGCAGTCCTCCAGCCAGTGGTGTTTACTTCCCCACAAGGAAAACCAAATATTTATATCTCAGGAAGGGATTTTGCAGCCTTTTGCATGGAATCGTGCCTGCTATTCCCTCCTTGATCATCTCAGTCAGGCAGCAATAACACATGAAACACAGTTTCCATTATGTGCCAGGTTTTTTTCCACCTCGGGCTCCACTCTGGTCACAGCAGAGATGTCTGCTCCAGCCCTGCCGTCTCCTTAGGCCCTTCTCACACCCAAGGAGCAGGCAGCGTGCAGGTGCTCTCAGCCAGGCAAAGTTATGGGGCTGTTGTGGGAGCATCACCTGTGGCACAAGCTGCCACAAGCACTGGAGAGGTGCTGGACACGGGAGCAGGGACTGTTAAAAGAACACAAGGAAAGCTTGAACTCGCATAGCAGAGAATTCTAGAATGGTTTGGGTTGAAAGGAACTTTAAAGACCATCTCACTCCATCCCTTGCCAAGGGCAGGGACACCGTCCACTAGACCAGGTTGCTCCAAGCTCTACCCAGCCTAGCCTTGGACACTTCCAGGGATAGGGCAGACACAGCTTCCCTGGGCAACAAGCGGCAGGGCCTCACCATGTTCACAGGGAAGAATTTCTTCCCAATATCCCATCTAATCTGCACTCTGGCAGTGGGAAGGCATTCCCCCTTGTCCTGTCACTCCAGGCCCTTGTCCAAAGTCCTCCAGCTCTCTTGGAGCCCCTTTAAACAAAGTAAGGGGCTCTAAGGTCTTCCTGGAGCCTTTTCCAGGTGAACACCCCAAGGTATCTCAGCCTGGTTTTAGAGCAGAGGGACTCCAGCCCTTAAGGTTTACCCACAGGCTTTCATCCTGGCACTGGTGCATATGAGGGGGTGCCAGGCAGGGAATTTACCATGTAATTTTTACCTGTTGTTTGGACACCTATTTGCTCCAACATTTTCCCCTTGGACTGAACTGGGCACCCTGATCTTGCTGGGTCTTCTGGGAGGGAAACCAGCCCTTGGCCCCTCTGCAAACCTACAGCTGTCCAGAGCTCATGGCTCCAGAGTCCTTCTGGGAAGCAGCTGTTTGGGACATGGAGAGTTTGATGGGGTCTCGGTAGCCAGGGTATGGGAGAGAGCTGGGAAGTGGCCTCTGGGGCCAAAGCAAACAGCCAAACCTGTGGGAGCACTGGGAGGAGCCAGCATTGCTGCACGCCAGCATTGCGTGCTCTGCCCAACCTCCCCCTGCAACCACCCGGCACTTAAATATGAACAAGCTCAGGGCTGGAAACTGTCCCCAGGCTGGAAGTATGTTGCATATTTCCTATAAATACCTCGGCTGCTGCCCATTAGCCAGAGGCAGGCACAGCACCCACAGCCCCCCCACAGCCCCAGCACTGCTGAGGGGGCTGCAGGCAGGGGCTGGCCTCACAGGACATGGTCTGGTGCAGGGAAAACACGTGCTGTGGCATTTCCCAGCCTATTGCATCCAGTGGTTTCATTTCAGGCGAGTTTGTTCCCCCCTTACTACACATCTGCAACAAAACTGTTCACGTTTAGGACTTGAGGGAGGTGCTGAGGTATGTGTGCCTGTACTGGAGCATCCACACAGCCTCCTGCTTGCCTGTTTGGGTTCGAATGGATGTAAAGCTCAGGAGAAGGTTTGGGAAGCTCCTGGGAAGTGGTTATGGGCTGGGCACTGAGCTGAGCCTCACACTTGGCATTGCCAGGCTCTGCTGTCTCAGTTCAAGGGGCAAGTAAAAGCAGATAAAGTGATTCCTCTGATGGGGCAACTGAAGGATCACCTAAGGCAAATGTTTGGAGATTCACGGGGGGCCTCACTATACTTTGGGGATGGGAGTAAGGTGCCCGAGGGCAGATGCTGAATGTGTTTTGTCACTGTGCTTTGTGTGAACCCTTAGCTCCCCATTTATGAAGTCTACAGGGCAACTTTAAAAGGAAATGAGTGGGAAATGTGTTTTATGGCTTCAGACTGAAAGAGAGTAGGTTTGGATTGGGTATGAGGGAGGAATTCTTCCCTGCCAGGGTGGTTGCCCAGAGTAGCTCTGGCTGCCCATCCCTAGAAGTGCCCAAGGCTAGGTTGAACGGGGGTTGGAGCAACTTGGGATAGTGAAAGGTGTCCTTGCCCATGGCAGGGCATGGTATGAGATGGGCTTTAAGGTCCCTTCCAACCCAAATGCTTCTGGGATTCTGTGATTTTCATCTTCTGAGTCATGGTGACACTGATCCAGATATGGAAGGGCTGCCAGTAGGGAAAGCAGGACAAAGGTGGGAGTTGTTGCTGGGGGGCTCAGTGGGCGCGTGGCTGGGGGTAAACATCCCCATGGATGGGGAGAGCTGCTGGGGGCATTGATCCCTGTAAACTTTGGGGCTTGCAAGGTGGTGGGTGACATCAGAGGTCTGGTCCCTGTGAGCCCAGGGAGCAGTGAGGGAGGCAGGATGAGCCAGTTCCCACTGCAGCTGTCTCCTGTGCTGACCCTGTTTCCTTCTTCTGGGCATTGGCTCATCTCAGTGCTGTCAGCATGAGGCAAGAAGGAAGCAACACCACAGCAGAGCATTGTGCATGTGCAAAGGAAGAGCCAGCCTAGGGTTCCTAGGAGGGTTCCTAGATTACCTACAGGTAAGGATGAGACATCTGCAATGATGAACAAGTTCTCACATAGAGCTTAAGTGTGCAGGTTTACATCCCACTGCCATGATTCACCTGTGCCAACCCCTTACCTCCCTCATGGTCCAACATTTCTTCCCCGTGTCTAACCTGACCTCCCCATGCTGGGACCCCAGAGATGCAGGCAGCTCCAGGGGGGTCTCGGAAGACGCTTGGCTTTTTGGGCTGTGAGCACACATGGCTGGATCTTGTCCCATTTGTCACCTGCCAGAATCCCCCAGTCCTCCACAGGGTCGTCTCCATCCATCCATCCATCCATCCATCCATCCATCCATCCATCCATCCATCATCTATGAAACCAGTCATGGTAAAATACACTGAATCACTATGGAATCAGTGGATCCAGGATATGGAGGACCTGTAAGTGAAGATGAGAGTACAACATTAGGGGGCCATTGGTGTGGGTAAATGACCCCATGGATGGAGAGAGATGCTGAGGGTGTTTATCCTCCCAAACCTCTGGGGTCTCTGCAGACCTCCCTAGTCTGTGCAGGCACTAGGGATTGCCCTGGCCCTGACTGAACCTCATGAGGCTCCCATGGACCCACTGCTCCAGCCAGTCTGACTCCCTCTGGATGCCCTCCCTTCCTTCCAGCCCATAAGTGGCATCACTCAGCTCAGTCTCACCTTTTCTATGGGTTCCCAGCCCTCCACAGCCAGTAGGAAACATGAGTTTCATCTGCCTCTGGTTTGGATGGGAGAATCTATCTACCTGTCTCTTTGCAACATTAGCAGGAGCTGGAAGCAGTAAGGGGGGAGGATGCTGCTTATCCCACCTCTCACTTTCCCTCTTGCATTTTTAATCCCGTTGGCATTGTATTGCTGCTCTCTGAGCTTTTGCTCACCTTGGAGCAGCCCCACTGAGCCGTGTTCCACGGGGTTGTGCAATTGCTGTAACACCAACAGGGATGGATTGAACAAGGAGCTAAAAATACCAAAGGATCGATAATGGCACCATAAACCCGTTGGTTTTTTGATTTTGGTTTTTTGTTTGGTTTTTGTTGGGCTTTTTTGTTGTTTTTTTTGTGGGTTTTGTTTGTTTGTTTGTTTTGGGGGTTTTGTTTCATTTGTTTTGGTTTGTTTTTAAAGAAAATCTCTATATTGACAACTCAACCAAGTGGCTTCCTGTAATGGCAGGAGGGATAATGGAGCTCGGCTCCCTGCCCATACACCGGGCTGGCAGCAGCTTCACCCGCACCCCTCTGTACATGGGGAGTCATGTGGTCTGCCCTGGGAGCCCTTTGTGGATCTCCTGCCTGGGGTGATGTGGAAGGGCTGCTATCCTCCCTCCTTTCCATGCTGGTCCAGTTGTGGTGAGCAGCTGGGGGAGCTTGGTGCTGAAATAACCCCTGGGCTGTCTGCTCCATGCCAGCACAGCCCTGGGCACAGCCGCCAGCCCTGGCCCCATGCCTGCTTCAGCCTGATCTGCTTTTTCCTCTCACTTTCACATGTCCAGGAAACTGCAGCATTACAAGGATTTGAAAATGGCCTTGAGCTTTTTAAGCACTGCTTCCAAGCAGATATTTTTACTAAATCAAGCTTTGCAAAGGTATTTGGGCATTAGCTGGCCAGGGGGATTTCCAGAAGTGTTGGAGCGGCCAAACACCCTTTAAATCTGCCTCCATGCAGTGCAGGGTTGGGGCTGGAAGTAGCTGGTTCATCAGGACTGTGACCATTTGGGGACATTTTTTACACTACCAGTGTCAGCATGAGGGTTTTCCAAAGGTTGTTCATCAATGGATCTCTGGAAAATCACAGTGGGTTGGGATCAGCCCTGAGGGATTTGGCTGTACTACAGTGTCTGAGTCCAGAGAAACTCATCACACTTCCAGCTCCTGCCAGTGCTGTTCCATCCCTGTATCCTGACTAATCCATGATGTGGTGCTGGCAGTGGAGAGGGTGCCTGGTGCAGGTCTTGGCTCTGTTTTAGAAAGACATGGAGCAGTGCAGGAAAGCCAATCCCTGTTACAGTGTTCTAACATCCCACTCAGTGGGGAAAAAAGCCATTGCCACCAATGTGGTGACAGCAAGGTGGGTTTTTCCTCTAAGTCCCACTATCCCAAACACCCTCAGTGCCCAGCATTCACCCCCTGCTTCTAAAATCCAAGCTTCTCGCACAGCCAGTGCTGCCCATCCAGCTCCAAAGACCAGATACCAAACCTAGCTTAACCCAGCCTCCTCAGCACATCTCCCAGGGGAGTGCTCCAGGGCTGGAAAGCTGCTGGAAAGAACTGAAACCTGAAAAAACAGACAGTAAATTGTTTTCTAAGTGCTTGGTGGTTTTCCCAGTGAACCTGCTATTCTCCTTAGAGCTCTGAAAATCACAGGATCCTGGAGCTCCCATATCAGAACAATGCTTCAGCAGCATTGGGCAGGTGTTAGCCATGGAGCAGGATTAGTTTATTGTGAGCTGGGGAGGTGGGTTTAAACTGCTGCTGCACTGGAGGAGCTGGGAAAAAAATCCTATTCTCTGAGGAAGATGAATTTAGGAGTCTGAATCCAAAGAGTTGGTTGAGAGCACAGCCCTGATTTGGTTCCTTCCCTTGGGGAAGACTCAGGAAATACAGAGAGATCAAGAAGGAGCAACAGATATTATTAGTCATCCAGGAGGGAGGCGGCTGCAGGGGAAGAGGGTTTTTAGTGGAGTATTTTTAGACCTGGTAAAATGAACAGAAGGAGAGGAAAAAAGAGGAAAGGAGACCTTTGAGAGGGACGTAAATGCTCCCTGGAGCAGCTTGGCCTGGGCTTCCCACTCCTGTCCTGAGCATCAGCTCGGGCAGAGATTTTCTCCAACAGAAATCAGAGATGTAAAAGCAAGAAAAGCCAAAGCCTTAGAGAGCATTTCCAAGGAGCTTCTCTAGGCTGCAATGACAAAAAGCCACACTTGCTGAGACATTTTACCCTAATTCCCATCATTTTAATGGGAGGTGATTGCTGAAATAGAGTTTAAAAACTGCTTGCAGAGCCCTCCAGCAGGTGGGCGAAGATGCTGAATGTCCCATCTTTTTCCATACGTCGTGATCCAGACCACACATACTATCCTGGAAACTGGCAGGAGAGTCATGGAGCCACAGGCGGGTGGAGGGTGCTTCCAGGGTGGAGAAAAGGGACTTGGAGTGAAGCACCCAAGGAGATTCAGTACAGTCAGGGGGAGAGGAGGGATCTGCACTTCTCCAGATCAGACCAGAGGATGATGAATGAAGGCCCTCGGGGGACAGGGTGAAGCAAGGAGCTGCCTCCCCCCTGGTTCTCCAGGGAAACAGCCCTCACTTTGCCTTCCCTGTTCCCTGTGGGAAAGGCTTCTTCCTACCTCAGTGGAGGCAGTGCCTGTGATGCACTGCAGTTGTGCAGCAGCCCCATCAGTGCATTCTGTCCTAATTCCCTCCATGCCACCTGGAGAGGCTTGCTAGGGCCTCTGCAAGCACATCCCTAATTACTGAGATAGGATGCAGCCCTGGAGAGGGTTGCTGGAGCCTGGGATGAAGCTTGTGGGTTTGCACATCTGACTGGGATACTCTGTGTATCCCCTGCTCTTCATAGGAGCCCCTGGGAATAACCCAATAGCAACTGGAGCCAGGAATGCCTCTTCACCCTTGTGTCCTCACAGTGATGCAGTGAACTACAGCAAGGAACTTCACTGGGAACAGCATGACATTTTTCTTCCATTGCAGTGGATCCCTGAAGTGGTGGGATTTGTCCCCATAGGCTGCACCAACCTTTCTTGAGCCCTGGATTGGTTGGGTGCTGTCATTCCTGCTCAGTGCTTCCAGCTTTCCTGGCCTCTCTGGAACTGGGGTTTCCCCTTTGCTCTGAGGACGCTCCCAGAATTGCTTTTAAATTAATTTCCAGATTTTCTCCTTGAGCTGCCTTGGCTCTGATTTTTGGCCTCTGGCTGAATCCCCCCCCCATGTGTTGTGAAGCCAGGTGGATTTGGAGTTCTCTGCCTTTACTCCAAGTGCTTCCTGGGGGTGTCCAAACTCTGGGCTTTGCAGCTGGAGCAGGTCAGCCATAAGGAACCACACTGCAGCCGTGGCCTCAAATACTTTTATGTCCTGGCTTTTCAGGAAACCCTGGATACTTTTCCCCTGGGCTGAGCACTTTGTTCAGGGGGGAGCTGGTCTGAAAATTTGATTTGGAAAAATAAGGATAATGATGATGAGTTGATTTTAATTTGGGGGATTGAGTAGGGGTGCTGGGAGCACAAAGCCTGTGACTGAGGGGTGGGAAATCTGACATGGCTGCACGTGGCTTCCAGTGGCATTACAGCATGCCACCAGTAACTATGGAAAAAATGGATGAATCCTGCTTATTCTTTTAGAAGCTATTTTCCATGCAGGTGGCATTGTAGAGAAAGTCCCATCCATCCTGTGCATGTGGGTTTAGTTCAGATCCCCTTTGATTTTGGCTGTGCTCTTTACATACCTGCCTTAAGGTCTCTTCACGCAAATGAGCTATTAATACTTGATGACCAAGAGCTAATTGCAGCACCGTGGCCTCTGGAAGCTGTGGCTTGGCTTCTTGGTGACTCTGGAGATGGTGCCCTGGAAATTCTGGACTGCACCTCCAGGATATTCTGGGGCAGCGGGCAGTAGCAGTCATGGCACTGAGTTCAGAGTGATGCTAAACCCAGCTAAGGGGGAATTAATTAATTCCAGGATCCCTTTAAGCTGGGGTAAACATTAGGCTGGGGGGTGGGCTGCACAGCGAGGATCCAAGCTCTCACTTTTCATGTTGAGAACACCGCTGGGAGTCGCTTGCTGAGGGGCTTCATTGGGGGGAGGGCACAAAACCTGGCGCCATGATGGCACCTCTGACAGGAGCCGGTACCCCCAATAGGGGCACATGCCTGCCCTGATTGCAGAGCATTGATCCGTGCTCATTCCCAGGCTCAGAGCAGCATCCAGACTCTGTTCCTGAAGGAATTTGGCTGCTGCTTGAAACCATCTGGTCTAGCAGAACACATTTAGTCCAGCAAAAACCTGTGAGCTGTGTGCTCTGAGATGAGCAGTGCTGCCGAGCAGTGCTCCATCCGTCTGTCCATCCCAGGGATCTCACAGGGGCTTTTTAACAACCTCCTGAGGAAAACACAATCTGGACTTGGCCCTAAAAGCTCCCCCAAGGCTGGGATGAACTGGGTGGTTGTGGAGCTGAGTGTTGGGAGAGCGCAGGGGTGGCAGCACTCTGTCCCCTCGGGGATGTGGGATCCTGTTATCTCATTAAGAGAGGCCAAGTCACCATCCTGGAGTAAGTGGCTGAGCCGTGACTAGACTGCAATAATCCCCGGGGATTAGTGTGTTGGCTGGGCTGGCCCGGCAGCAGCACTTTGTTCTTCGGGCTCTGAAGCGTCTCCTCGGCCCGCAAGCCAAGGGCCCGGGCAGTGCTTTGGGGTTGCTTTTAGGAGATTCATTGAGTGATAGAAGAATTGTTTGGGTTTCTTTTGTGCCTCCCATCAGAAAATGTTCCTTGAGCACAAGGAGGAGCTGGGAAAAAATAAAATACTCCTGCCTGGATGCTTTCCTGCCCCTTGGCAGGGTGGTCATGGGGGTCAGCGAGCCGTGCCTGTCTGCCTGCCTGCCGGCCTGCCTGTGGGATGGGTTTGGGCCAGGGGCTTATTACCATGCTGGTTTAATTGCTTTTGTTGTTGGAACTAAGATGCCAGCAGCTGAGAGGGCTCTGCAACAAGGGAACCCTGGTTAGGTCCCAGACAGACCCACCGGTGTAGCTTCACCCCCAGGCACAGAGATAGGGCAGGAGGTGGGCAGGGGATGGAGCAGGGGAGCTGACAGGAAAGGGACCAGGGGGCAGACACAGGGATAGACAGTCTGACAAGGGAGTAAGAGAGGGGTCTGGCAGTGGAGTAGAGGGGTCAGGCGGTGGGGCAGGGGATGGAGCAGTAGAGTGCAGGTGGTACAAGGGATGAGGCAGGGAATAGGGCAGGAGGCATGGGATGGGGCAGCAGTTCTGGCAGTGGGGCAGGGGTTCGGGTGGGTGTCTCGCAGGGGATGAAGCGGCCATCTAGCAGTGGGGCCGGAGATGAAGCAGGGCAGGAGGGCTGGGGCGCCTGCGCCGAGGGGTCCGGCCATTCCCCCCGCCCCTTGCCGCTGCCCCGAAGCGGGCGCGGGGGCGCGGCGGGGGTGGGCGGGCGGTTCTGCGGGACGCCCCCCGGGCGTGCCGCCCTCCGCGCCCGCCCCCCGAGGGCTCCTTTGTTATTCCGGCCGAGAGCCGCGGCCGCGCCCCTGGCCCCGGCCGTGCCGCCCCTCGCGGGAGCGCGCTCGGCGCCCGCTTCTCACCCCCCTCACCCCGGCCCCGCTGCCGTCCCGTCCCCTCCCACGCCGCCCCGCTCCGCCGCCGCTGCCCGGCAGAACCTTCCAGCGCCGCCGCCCCGCGGGGTCGCCGCCATGGGCGCCGCCGCCGCACCGCGCTGAGCCCGCACCCGGCGCCCCGAGCCCCCACCATGGAGCTGGGCAAGGTGGTAAGTGCGCGGCCACGGCCACCCCCCCGGGGACCCTCGCGTCCCTCCCGGGCTCATTTCTGGAATCAGGGTTCGCATCTAGGGAAACTCCATCCCGGGGAAGTTCGTTACCCTCGATACCGGCGGTTCCCGGAGGAACATCGCGGGGAGCGGGCATGGTTCGTGTGGCGGCGGGACCCGACAGCGGGTGTGGAGGCTCGTCTCTGTGGTGATGCGGAGCTCCCCGTGCGGCTGCGGCCGGGGCGGGCTCGCTCCCACACGCCCGTGCGGGTCGTCTTCCCCCAGTCCCCGGCTCGGCCGGGTTCAGGCCGTGCCACGAGTACCCGTGTCCCCACGAGCGTTGGTGTCCCTACGCAGCCGTGTCTCCACGAGGACTCATGTCCCTATGCATCCAGATTGCCGTGTCCCCATGAGCACTTGTGTCCCCACATACCTTTATCTCCATGCACCTGTGTCCCCGTGCCCAGTGCTGTCACATCTCCTCCGGCCCGTGGGGACTGCCCGTCGCCCAGGTAGAAGGAATGGAAACAAGAAGGGTCTTTAGCGACTGTTCCTACAGGGAGCGTGTTCACCCCTGCGCTGCTCACCTGGAAAGAGGGATTTGGCTTTTCCCGGTGCTCCAGCCGGTCCCTCAGATGCAGCGTTGAGCCCAAGTGGTTGTGGCTGCTCTTGGCACCATTGCAGGATCCAGACATCCTGGGGGGATAACGGGAGAGGCGTGCCCCATCCTGCTCCCGGGAGTTGCTACTCACCCAGAAGAATTGCAAAGAACAATTTCCACCAACACTAGATCTGAGCTTGATTTGGGAATATCTTGCTAGGGCAATAAACACTGCTGTGTTCCCGCTGGGATGACGCTTCCCAAGAAAGGTGGGTCGTGGATGGCAGCTGATCATAGAAGGGCACATCTGGATGAGCTCCTTGCATCTGCTCCCCAAATCTTCTGTCCTCACTCCTTTATCTCTTCCTGTTCCAAAAAATGCCCAAATATTTGCAGCTTCTGGGAAGCAGAAGACTCCGGTCAGCATGACCGGGAATGTTTCAGGAATGTTTTAATAAAAAATTTAAAGACCTTCCTGGACTGCTGACCCTGTCAGACACAGCCCCACTCCCTCCCAAGACAGAAACCACCATTGCTGGAAGAGATTATCCTTGCATAAAATCCCCATTTAAAATTAAAAGCCTGGCTATCGGGGCAGCTCATGGGAAAGGCTCCAGCCATGGCAGAAACAGCTGGGCACATGGGGCAGGATTGATGGAGTGCCCTGAGCAGTAATTAAGTGAGAAGTGTAATGAGCGTGCTTTAATAGAGGGTTGTGCATGTTTTAATGGAGGGATGCGGATCCTGGGTTCCCCCCTGGATTTCTGCCTCTCCTCGGATCCAGCCCCTTGTGATGGGCTCTGCTTGTGCTCTGGGGTCAGAAGTTCTGGGCAGCAGCAGCCTGGGCACTGAACTTTACAGTGTCAGCTTCTCCAGTTGGTTCCTGTGAGGTCTGGATTTTGTAGCCTTGCTTTTTGCCAGCTGTTCTCCCCAAAATTGCTTCTTACCATCCTTTTTTTCCCCTAAGGTTTATTTGTGTATTGGAAAAGTCCACATTCCTTAAACTGGATTTAAAAATTCCATGTCCAAGAAATTAGACTACCTAAGTCGTTATGGCTGGAGGAATCCAGTTGCCCAGCACTCCAGGTGCTGGTTCCTTGTGGTGGGCAGTTGTGTGTTCACTGTGGTGGAGTCTTGTTTCTGGGAGCTAAACCCTTCATGGGATCATTCCAGCTCTGCCCTGCTGGCATTGAGTCTCACTGGAGCCCTTGGGACTCACCATAGATTGGATGGCTGGTTGTCTTCCTTCTTTCCTTTGCCTCAAAGGTGTAGGAGCAATTGGAGCGCAATGTCTCATCCTACCGCTGATGATGTGGAACTTGGGATTTTCACTGGAGGCTCTGGAAGAGCCAGCAGTGGGTCAAGTCCTTGCACACACAGCTCATGGATGCATCCTCCTGTGGATCCCAACCTCTGCCCTTAGGAGCTACCAGCTACCCTCAGGAGGAGCTGGGAGCTGGTGGAGTGGAGTGGGCTGTCCAGGCACACCCCAAATGGACATCCTACAACTTTTTTTGGTTTCCCTACTGGGATAACAGCATGATGGCTCTCAAGGCTAAGGCATGCTAGGACTTGGGTGTCAGCTTCCAGCCTCGCATGTCTCCTTGTGGTCAGAGACTTCTGAACCTCACACCACCACTCCTTTTCCTGGGCCAGGTGTTTTTTTTCCCTGTAAACCCTACTTGTGCTGGAAGAGCTCCATAACACTCCTCTATCGGGCATTGCTGAGTGCAAGAGGGGCTGGAGGAGCCTTGTCATCGATCTGAAATCATCATCCTCCTGGCCTCAGGAGAGCAGACCTGGAGGCAGCAATGCCAGAGCAAGATCTCTGCCAAGAAGAGCATCATGGTGATGGCATTGGATTCCAGCATGGCTCACAAAGCCTGTTGCCATCTTCCCTATGGCTCTGTTTTGGGGTGTTCCATGTGCGGGCTGTGGGACAAGCTGACCCCAAACACCTGCACTGGTATCACTTGGGGTTCAGGCATGTCTCTGGTTACCTTGGTCCTCCTCCTGCTGTTATCTGAGCTGGTGGCATCAGCATCTCCTCCTGGAGAGGGACATCTAAAGCCGCCACCACCACTGGGAGTGACTCTGATGGATGCAGTGAGGTTTTGGGGTCTCCGTCACTGGAATATGTCGTTTGTTTGGGGAAAATGGTTGTTTTTATGGCCCAAGCAGTGGGAAATCTAAGACTTGTGTAATTTTGGGAACCATTCTCATCTGGAAGGAGCAGGAGGTGAGAAGAGCGGCAGCATCTTTTGGGATATGCTCACACAGCCTGGACAAGGAGCTTCACCCCCAGAGCAGCTCCAGGATGTAGTCAGCCAGGACAGGAGCACTTGCATTCCAAATTCATAGATTCAGCAGCAGATGGAGCCAAATAGCCTGGATTAAGTCACGGGAAAGTACTTTCTACATCTCCTGACTCCCTGCTCCCAGGCAGCCTATGGGACTGAGCAGAAAGACAGGTTAAACATCCTCCTGTCCAACACGTAGAAATATATCCCTGGGTTTTACATCCCATGTGGCCAGCCAGGCCTGCTGGCATTGCTTTCTTCCCCTTCTGCCCTCCCTTTTCCTCCAGCTGTGGGCAGGCACAAAGCTAGGCTTGTTTCCTGCTTCTGCTGCTGCTGTCAGCCATAGGTGCCCAGCATGGAGGGGCTGCAGACACCCCAGCTACCCCCAGGAGCTCTCACTAGTCCTCAGTGAAGCATTGACCACCCCAGGTGTTACCCAGCTGGCTTTGTTCCAGGATTTTGCTGGACAAAACCATTCCCTGAGGCCCATCGAGGCTGGGATTTGACATTAGCTGCTGGAAGTGGGTGATGTTTAAAGAGAGATGTGCCCTTAGAAGAGCTTGCCTGCCGCCCATGTCCTGCACACCTCCAGGGCCTGAGCCAAGCTTTGCTTTACTGGGATTTGCATTTTAATCAAGCCCATGGATTTTTTTTTCCGGGCTTGTTGTAGTCAAGTCTTCCTGCTCACTCCCTTCTCCAAAGCTCTTGCGTCTGCAGGGCTTGTGAGAGGTTTTCCAGAGGTACGCTCCATCCTAGCTCTCCATTTATAGAAAGGAATTAAGGAGAAATGAGGGAGCATTACTAAGAGGATTTGCACTGCAACTTACTCAATTTCTCCAAATAATTTGCGTAGCTCTGGAGCCTTTAATCAACGCTTGTTTCCTTTTAGAAATGAAAAAAGCGGGAAGGCATTGTGCTGCTCCTGAGCCAAGCTTGGCTCTTTGCCTCCAAACGGGAAATTTTGCATTCAGAGAGTGAGAGTGTGATCTGGGGAGAACTGGTGGGGAGTGAGGATATGTGTGGCAGAGGGAAGTGTGTGTCGGCTCCGAAACCCTCCGTCATCCCAACCCTTTTCCTCCATGCAGTTTTGGGCTCCTCTGTCTGGAGCCTACAGACTCATGCCCGGAGAGGTGACATGAGACCTGGTCCATGGGTCACCCCAGTGTGGAGCTGTTGTTGTCTCTGCCTTGCTGTGGGATCTCCTTGTGAGAAAGGCTGGGCTGGATCAGGGGTTGGGAATTCCCACTGGACATAGCTGTGGTGACTGTCAAGCTATGGGCAGTAGAACTTCCACAGGTTTCTGGGAGTCTCCTTGATGTTGCAGAGGGAGAAAAAGACAATTGGAAAGATCCCATTACTCAGGGATAGATAGTTCCCAGACTGCTCCTCTCCCAAATGGCCTGTGCTTTTCCATGCACACGCTGGTGAGGTTTCCTCACCCTGCTCAATTGGCACTTGGATAGCTAACAGTGCTTGCAGCCTTCCCAGCCCTTGCTGCACCCATGGAGCCACTCCCCAGCCTGGCAGAGCCCCATGTGCAGCCCTGTCCCAAGTCCTTCCCCACTGAACTCAGTCCCACATTCTAGCGCTGTGGCTCTACCAGGTTGGCTGGATGGCAGTGCCACCCTCACACCTGTCTTTATGCAATGGACCCCTCTGGACTTTCCTGCTTCCCACCTGACCTGTTGCACAAGAGGAAACTCCAGGGTTTCCTGTCCCAGCAGCAGGTTGGGGTATGGGGCTGCCCCATGTCCCTGATGTCCCCTGCCCTGTTCATGGAACCAGAGTGGGCCCAGCAGTGCTGCCCAGATGTGCCCTGGTGGGTCAGAAGTCACGCTCATAGGTTGGAAGCTCATAATTAAATTCCAGCAACTGCAGGTGTGGGATGGTGGTGGGAAATGGCATCTCTGAGTCAGGGTGAAAGACCCTCTGTGGGGGAGGGGTCTGGGCTTACTGTCTAGGCAGCCCCAAATTTCCCTCCGTTCTGACCCAATTTTGCAGCCAAATCACCCTCCCTGACCTCACTTGTCTCCCGGAGGTGACAGTTCCAGCCTTGGTCTTCTGCTGCTGCTCTGTGCTCCTCCAGTTTGCTGATGTTAGTGCTGCCAGAGACACTGATATGTCAATTTGGGCATGTCCCAATTGGCTCCCAGGATGGGACCCCTGCCTTGCGCTCCTGGGGATGCAATGTTGATCTGCATCAACAGATCAAGTGGGGTGTCCATAAGTACAGGAAAGTGAAATACAGCTTTTCCTCGGAAACCTTGCCGCCTTCCAGACAGATGTATGTGCTTCAAATGGAGTTGAGGAACTTGGGGATGGAAGTTCCAGCTGGTCCCTGCCTGGAACCAGGGGCTGTCAGCCCCTGTCACCCTCCCACTGTGTCTTCTCACTCTGGGAGGTCACTGGGGCTTCCTTGGTTGGAAAAAAGTGTCCTTGCTTTGCTGGGAAAAGCTGGCACAAAAGAGCAGTTAAACTAGGAGTTCCACTTCCAGCTTTCCCAGGAACGCAGCACTGCTTCCCTCCGGGGACCGCCCCAGTTCTGGTCGTTCAGGGACAGCAGGAGTGGCTTCAGGAGAGTGCTGCCTACATCTCACCTCTGGCTATGAGCTTCTGCTCCCCAACTCTGGCTTTGCATTTGGCTTGTTCCTTGTGGTTCAGGACTCCATTCTGAGGTGTAATGTGCATTTAAATGCTGATTCCGGCACTCCTCACTGTGCCAGCTGGTTCATCACAACTGTCCTGACAGTCTTGGGGGCTTTGGGGCTGCAGGCTGGGGTTTTGGATGGGGATGAGCTGCCTGGAGCTGGATCCATGGCACCTGTCACAGCTGTTGGGATGCAGGCATCCTGCTCCAAGCCTCTAGGGCATGGGCATTCCTCTCCCGATTGGCAGAGGCACCTTCCCAAGCACTTTTTTAATGCTGAATTTAATTTTTTGGTTTTCCTTGCAAGGGGCTGTGGCTGCTGGGACAGGCAGAGCTGCAGAGGTGACTCGCTCTTTTCCTCATGTACTGGGAACCTGTTGCCTTTATCCAGGCCCTCAGGAAGGGATGGATAGGTCTCTCCACTGCTGGTTTTCCTTTCAGCTCTCCTTAAAAAACCAAGCTGAGATCCAGGTTCTGCTCTGTGTGCCTGGGATGGGTGTCTTGCAACTGGCAACTCAGGTCCCCTGACACCTCAAAATGAGCCCCCTGCATCTTGCTCATAACCTCCCATGTCACCTCCGTGGTCCTTACTGGTCACCTGCATGGTCACCACCCAGAGCCAATAGGGATGGGGCTGCGGACACCACAGAACAGTGGCATCCCTGCAGCAGAACTGGCTCATACTGGGACATCTGGACACAGTTTCAGCTAAGGGGCTGCTTGGCTCTGTGCTGGGGGTGCAGCTGTGGGTAGGGTCTTGTATCCCTCAGGCCATCATCATTCCCACTCTAGCTGGCACGTGTTTTGGTGGCAGAGGGACTTCCTGGGGGATTTGGGTTGTACTCCACTACATTTGGGGCTCATGTGGGCCCCTCCAGCCCCACTCAGCACAGACTCACGAGGGTCTGTAGAGATGAAGCCATGTGGGGCCACCTCAGAGAGGGCCAGGAAGCAGGGCTGCAGCAAGGATTGTAGTGAGAAAAGCATTAAATTTAATCTCACGCCTTTAATTGGTTTATATCAGTAATGAGCTACTTCTGACAGTGCTGAGCCAGATGCTTCCTTCCCTTGGCAGTGGGATGTTCACAGAGCAGGTGCCAAGGAAGCACTTGGTGGTGTGAGAGCTTGGGGAGAGTAGGACCCTGAGCTGGCATCTTTGTGTCCCCATGAATGATCAAAAATGGGGTAGAGTTAAAAATCCTGCCTGCAAAATGCTTCCAGTGGCTGCCACTGCCTTCCATAGGATAAATGGTGACTGCCTGTGCCCAGGCTCCTCAGTGTGGACTCTCCAAGGTCCTCAACACGTGCATGGCAAGTCCTGCCTGTGAGTTCCACTCCTGTCCCTCTAATCCAGAACCTTGCCAGGCAGCCCTGGCAGTGGTCTTGCCATCCAGCTGCCCAATTTTTGGTGCCCCTCAAATTGTCCTCCCCATTCAGCACCCCCAAAAGTGGGAGCCAACAGCTGCTGCCCACAATCCAGGGGCAGGGGAGGGATTTGCCTTCCCTCTGCCTGTCCCACCACTCTGAGGGCAGCAGAGGCTTCTTTGTGGCCACTGCTTTAATTGCTTCATTTTTATCCTGAGTAAATGAGACCTGGCAGCAGATGAACCTGGTGGATGCCACCTGCATCCCAGAAAGGCATCCAGGGGGGACCTGGATGGGACCCAGCCACTGCAGACCCAGAGGGTCTCAGTGAGCAAGGGGGGAGACCATGAGGGAGCCTCAACCTTTCCCATCTCACCCTCCTATCCCTTCTCTCTTGCAGACTGTCAGCATCAATAAGGCCATTAATGCGCAGGAAGTGGCTGTCAAGGAGAAACACGCCAGGAATATCCTTCTCAAAGCTGGCCGTGGGACAAGGAATATGGGAGCAGGGCTGGGGCTGCCTGGAAAAGGGGCAGCAGCATCAAGAGGGTGTGTGAGGAGAGGTGCCCAGCATGCTGGGGAGGGTGGGGGCTATTAGCAACATTGGATATTTTTCCAGCATGGCACAGGGTCCCTGCTTCTGCTGTCACAGCCTTTGAATATTGATAGGTGCCCAGGCTGGTGCTCCTAGCACTGCCATCCCAGGAGAAGGCAGGAGGGGAAGGTGCCCACAGCAGGTTGGGACACTGCCACCAAAAGTGGATCCCCAGCATCCCAGCCAGGCACCTGGGAAGGCTCAGCGGAGGCACAACGCCAGCCTTGCATGTGCCATTGGTGCTCCCAGGGCGGGGCTGGCAGGGAGAGGGTCCGCTTGTGCCACTTTGAGGACAGCGTGTGCCTGGGCTGGGCATCATTAGCTCCTGTGGTGGCCGGGCCTCCTGTCCCCCTTGGGCTCTGTGGGTGCAGCTGTCTTTGGGTGGCCATTCTCCATCACCGAAAGGCAGAGGAGTGTTTCCTTGACCAGCAGCACCATGCATCCTGGGCACTCACCATGAGAAGGGAGCACAGACCTTCTGGTCAGTGGTGAACCGGCTACCGCTGTCTGGAAATGCTGTGCTCTGCTGGAAGTTCTGCCATGTCTTCCACAAGCTCCTCCGGGACGGACATTCCAATGTGAGTGCTCAAAGCTCAGCTTGGGGCCAAATCATTTCCCCTGCAGGGCTGTACCAGGTGATGGGAAATGCTGGAGGGTCAGTGTCCTTCTGGGGGGCCAGTCCTGAGGTGGGGGCTGGAGTCCTCCCAGAGGGTCATTGGCCTCCTAGGGGTTGGTCCTGAGTAGGGCCTGGAGCTGGAGCCCTCCTGGAGGGTTGGTGCCCTCGTGGGAGTCAAACCTATGTGGACCCCAGTGCTGGAGCTCTCCCAAAAGGTCAGTGCCCTCCAGCAAGTCAATCCTGGGTGCCAGAGCCCTCCTGGTGCTGCTCTGCCCAAAGCCCCATGTGCCTCAAACCCCAGTACCAACAGCAGTGCCAGTGCCAGAGGAAACTGCTCAGCGCCTGGCAATGGCATTGGTGCAGGAGCCATCAGCAAGGATCCTCCTTGGAGAAGCAGAAGCACCCAGAGCTGGTGGTGGCAGTAAAGGGTTGGGAATGTGTCGAGACCTCCCATTTGTCACCTAGTTCCTGGTTTCAAGTATGGAACACCATGTCCTGGTGGTCTGCATACTGATTGTCACCATCATTCCTCCAGGTTCTGAAAGACTCCATGCGATACAAGAATGAGCTGAGCGACATGAGCAGGATGTGGGTAAGTGACCAACCCTGCCAGCCATGAGGGGAGACTCCAGGGGTGCCTTGGCCTGGCTGGGGAGTGTAGGCTTGGGGAGTTCCCTCTCCCAGGAAGCAGAGCACTGCCGTGGCTGACCTGTGGCTGTCATCACCTACCTGCACTGGGTTTCAGTTGCATTCTGTGTTCCCTTCCACCAAAATCAAACGCCTCCTTCCTGTTTTATGGCAAAACCCAGTAAAAACTTGGCTCTGACAGTCAAATGAAGCATTGAAACATGCAGAGAAGGTGATGAGAAGGTCTGACCAAATCCCTTCAGTACAGCCAGCCTGCATCCAGCTGCCAGCAAGGAAGGTTTGGCTGTAGTTTTGGGGAGATAAGGGAGGGGTCAATCATTCTGCAGCAGAAAAAGGCTTTTCCACAGCCTGCCTTGGATCTCAACAGCTTTTTCGGGTCCCCACAGGGCCACCTGAGTGAGGGCTATGGTCAGCTCTGCAGCATCTACCTCAAACTGCTGAGAACCAAGATGGAATTTCACACCAAGGTAAGCACCCCCTGTCCCCAGGGCTGTAGCAAGGGGTGGGCACTGGGGTGACAGCAAGGGACCAGCATGGCCATCCTGCTGCCTCCATGAAACATCCAAAGCTGCTAGTGGCCATCAAAAATGGCCCAAGGACCAATGCTTTGGGGGTGGCAGGATTCCTGGTGGCCCTTAGGCCGGACTGGGAGTTGGTGGGCTACAAGTAGTAGAAGACACACACACCCCTTTCTTCCCCAGCTATCCTAGATGGGGAAATGGGGAAAAACTGCTGGAAAGAGGCGTTTTCTGTGCCCATCACCCTGTTTTGGAAGTGTGATGTGACTTTCCCCAAAATACCAGGGCAGGTACCCCCTGGGGCAGATATCACTCCATCCTGTCCAGCTCTCTGCTGGCAGCACTATCTCCTCCCTGCTTGGCAGGTTTCTCAGTCCAGGAAGAATCAGCTTTTCTTGCTGGAAAGAGAACAGATGCTGTGGATTAGGGATGCTGTGATCACTGAGGGTTCCGAGGCCCTGTGGCTACCTCCTTTTTCCCCCACATCACTCCCCTGGCTCATCCAAGAGCTGACTTTGAGGCTGCAGGATCACAGCCCCAGTGCTCCCAGAGCTGTGGCCAGACCAGGAGATCATCTGGAACCCTTTCCTGACTCCTGTTTTCCCCACAGAATCCCCGATTCCCTGGAAATCTGCAGATGTCCGACCGGCAGCTTGATGAGGCTGGGGAGAACGATGTCAATAACTTGTGAGTGTGGGGCAGGGGAAGGTCAGGAAGGGGGTGGGTGCAGATGGGTGGCACGATCTGCCCAACCCCACTGGCCACATGACCAAGCAGGGACAGGATCCTTTCTCATGGGTGTCCTTGGGGCCAGTTCCCAATCATCCTTAACCCTGTTTCCTAGTTTTCAGATGACGGTGGAGATGTTTGACTACCTGGAGTGTGAACTGAACCTCTTCCAGACAGGTGAAGCCCTGCATTACTCTGAGACACAGTGGAGTGAAAGATATGCCAGAGTCCAGCCGTCTGTGGGGCTGATCCAAGTTGGAGGAGACTCTGACAGGGGATGTTGGCTGTGGGCACCACAGCTTAGCTCTTCAATGGGCACTTCACTTGTTGAACTATGGTTCAACAAGGCAAAGTGGAAGGTGCTGCACCTGGGTCAGGGCAACCCCTGGTATCAATCCAGGCTGGAGGATGAAGGGATGGAGAGCAGCCCTGCCAGGAAGGACTTGGGGATCCTGGAGGATGAGGAGTTCAACATGCCCCAGTCATGTGTGCTCCAAAACCCCCCATGCCCTGCTGCCCCAGCATGGGCAGCAGGTGAGGGGATGATTCTGCCCCTCTGCCCCACTTTTGGTAAGAGCCCACCTGCAGAGCTGCTTCCAGGCCTGGTGTCCCAGCACATCAAGGACATGGGGCTACTGGAGCAAATCCAGAGGAGGCCACAGAGATGCTCTGAGGGCTGGAGCCCCTCTGCTCTGGACACAGGCTGGGAGAGCTGGGGATGTTCAGCTGGACAACAGAAGGCTCCAGGAAGACCTTAGAGCTCCTTCCAGTGCCTAAAGGGGCTCCAAGAGCACCAGAAGGGGACTTTGGGCAAGATCCTGGAGTGACAGGACAAGGGGGAATGGATTCCCGCTGCCAGAGGGTGGGGCTGGGTGGAAAATTGGGAAGAAATTCTTGGTTGTGAGGGTGGTGAGGCCCTGGCACAGAGTGCCTAGAGGAGCTGTGGCCACTCCATCCCTGCAGGTGTTCCAGGCCAGGTTCGATAGAGCTTGGAGCACCCTGGTCTAGTGGAAGGTGTTGGAATGAGATGATCAGCTGCTCCAAGCTGGTTTTGGAGCATCTTCTCCCTGGCACACCAAGCACACTCTAGTGGCCAGTGGGGCAACAGTGACAGGCAGAACACAGGGGTCATGTGTCAGCTCTGCCCAGGACATGGCTGGGGCTCAGTCCTCGTTGGAGGGCTACAGTGCCCTCCTGGAGTGTTCCCAGGCTTGGGTGGGAGACCTGGGTGGGAATTTCCCCTCCTGCTGAGGTCACAAACAGCTGCAGGGCAGCAGGCTGTGTCCCCAAGGGCCAGTGGGTATCTTGCTCTGGATGACATCTGTGGATTCGGCAGACGCAGTATGGCACCCTCCGATGCTGCGTGCTGACTAATCTGATCCTGCGCTCCTTCCCTGCAGTGTTCAGCTCCCTGGACATGTCACGCTCAGTGTCAGTGACAGCAGCAGGGCAGTGCCGTCTGGCCCCACTTATCCAGGTGATCCTGGACTGCAGCCACCTCTACGACTACACCGTCAAGCTGCTCTTCAAGCTCCACTCCTGTGCGTGTCCCCAGCACCACTGCCTTTGATGGGGGGGGACACACAGGGAGGCACTGGGGCCACCACCCATCTCAGCCTGGGCTGTTCACCACCACCTCTTCCCCAACTCCTTTTGGGGGGTGAAGGGGCTCACCATGGCAAGGAGGTGCAAAACCCACATCCTTCAGGATCTGGAATTGTGGCAGCCACTAGCCCACACTTCTCCCTGCCCAGGGTGGGGGGGTGTGGGGTGTGATCCCCTCCTGCAGCAGGACATTGCCTGGTGTATTCAGACCCCCAGAGGAGGGTGGCCATCTCTGGGAAAGAGCCATTTCCACATAGCTGTGCTGGTTGGTTGTTCCCTGATCCATGAAGTCACCTACTGACATTTTACTTACTGTCTTCCAGGTCTGCCGGCAGATACGCTTCAGGGCCACCGAGATCGCTTCCTGGAGCAGTTCCGGAAGTAAGTGCCCAGACCCAAAGCACTGGTGCACTGGGAGTGTTCTCAAGGCACTGAGCTTAAAAATTAGTGAGCAGGGATGTGCTGTGATCTCTGGTAGGTGATTATTTAGAACAACTAAAACAAAAACTGGCCACTGAGAGCAGGGAGGGGATGTCATGTTGCCAGGGGAGGATGTCATGGTACTGAGGGACAGCTTGATTCAAGGTCACAGACTGCAAAGAGCAGAAGCAGGGCTGGCTGTGCTCTGACCACACTGGGACTAACTTTGGGACAGGGATCAACAGTGCCAAGATCCTGACTGGGATGCTCGGTTGACTGGGAGAGGTGGGAGCTGGGAGAGGTGGGAGCTGGGAGAGGTGGGAGCTGGGAGAAGTGGGAGCTAGGAGTGGTGCAGCTGGGCACTGTCCCTCTTCCCCAAAACTATAAGTCCTGGAGGGAGGTACCCTGCCTCTGGGGAAGATGCTTCTGCAGGAACTGAAGGTGAGGGTGTTGGCTCCAGGCAGGAAGCCCCCCTGCTCCTGAAAACTTTGGGTAGGCAGGAAGTGGTTTAGGTTGGAAGGGACCTTTGAAGGTCATCAGGTACACCCCGCTGCTATGGGCAGGGTCACCTTCCACTAGACCAGATTGCTCAAGTTCCAGGTCCTTCTCCCTGCCCATCAGGCCTGTAGTTTATGGAATAGACCCTTCAGCAGTGAGAGGACTTCCAGGACCTGCCCTGAGTTTAGTGGCAGCACAAAACACCTTCCCCTCCAGACCAGTATGGTGGCCAAGTGACACCACCTGGAGCCAGGCAAGGGGTTGTCCAAGTTGGACAAGAGCTATACCTAACCATTCCCTGCCGCTTGCAGGCTCAAGGAGCTTTTCTACCGCTCCAGCAACCTGCAGTACTTCAAGCAGCTGATTCAGATCCCGCAGCTGCCAGAGGTGAGATCCTGCAGTCCCCATGTTCCCTGTCCCTATGCCCAGGGGCAGCAGTAGGGGCACTGGCAGAAGGCCCAAAAAAGCCTCTTGCTGCCTTACGCAGCTTCTTAGATCTGGCGGCAGCATGGGACTCCTTGGCCTTGAGGATCATTCTTTTATCCCTCACTGGGTGGCATCCAACTGGATGGAGCTGCCCTCTGACTGGAAGCCAGGATCCCCTCTCTCACTGATCCATAGCCCTTGCTGAGATCCATCCCTGTGGGTCCTCGTTCCGTCCTATTGGGTTCTGATTCTATTCCTCTGCACCCTGACTCCATCCCTGTGGGTCCTGGTTCCATTCTCACGGGTCAAGGCATGGCCTGCTCAGCTCCAGGGTGGGATTTCAACCAACTGTGCCTTCAGCCCAGCAGCAGTGTCAGTCCTCCCCCTCAGCCCTGCTCCCCTCCCTCCCCAGAGCCCTCCCAATTTCCTGCGTGCCTCTGCACTGTCAGAGCACATCAGCCCTGTGGTGGTGATCCCTGCCGAGGCATCCTCGCCTGACAGCGAGCCCATCGCAGACCTGGTGGAGATGGATGCAGCCTCACAGGTGAGGATAGTGGGGGCTCTCTGGCTCTGAGCCCGGGGTTATCTCTCCAAATCCATGCTGCAGTGAGGGCTGAGACAGTGGGAATAGCCTCGGGAACTGGGGAGTGTCACTGAAGAAAGATGAGTCAGTGCTGGGTGCCCCATCTGGGTGCTGCGTAGCCCATCTGCATGCTGGGTGTCCTGTCTGGGTGCTGAGAGGGTTGAACTAGCCTGAATTCTCCCAGTGCTGCTCAGTGGTGTGGTGCCCTCCAGTGATGTGCAAGGAGAGGTTTGGCTTCAAGCATTGCCATGGAGACCTGTAGGTGTTCACCCTCTTCTTCACCAAGGATTGTCCTCCAGGCATTAAGTGGGGAGGGGAAGGAACATGCAGTGACATGGCTTTGGGGATCTTCTCCGTCCAGGAGTTATGTGGGGATGGACCATAGATGCTTCATGTTCATCAAGTTCATCACATTCAGTGTCCTGGAAGCAGAGGGAGAACCAGCCCCGGTGTCCAGGCAGCTCACAGGCTGGCTTGGCAGTGACACAGGACATGGAGGGACAAGAGCTAACAAGTGGTGGTGGGGTCGCTCCACCTCTGTCCTACTCTTCCCACAGAGCCTGTTTGACAACAAGTTTGATGACATCTTTGGCAGCTCCTTCAGCTGCGACCCCTTCAACTTCAACAGCCAGAACGGGATGAGCAAGGATGACAAGTAAGCAATCCTGGCAATGCTGCGGAATGGCCAAGATTGTACCAGGAGCTCCCTGCCTGGAATAGCATTGCAGCCATGGTGACACAGGGGACACCTCCCCTCCCAGGCTGTGTCCCACTGCCATTGAGGCTGTACCCCCTGTCTCTCCTTCCCAGGGACCGGCTAATTGAGCAGCTTTACAGGGAGATCACAGCCCTGAAAGAAGAGCTGGAAAACTTCAAGGCTGAGGTGGGTGACAATCAGGTGGTCAGGATAAGACCCACTGGGAATGTTGCATAGGCTGGTGGCTGTGTCCCTGGGGTGGGTGAGACAGTGACCCCATCTCTGCTCTGCCCTCTTCCCAGTGGCTTCCCCCATACAGGGGGTCCCCAGGTGTGCCAGGGGGCTGCCTCCCTGTTGAGGGGTGGGCTCAGCCCCACTGCCCAGCATCCCTGTGCTTTGCCCAGATGCACCTGGGGGCCCGCCGGGTGGTACCCATGGGGGCGTTGCTGGACAGCACTGGTGGGCATTGGATAATACCAGTGGGCATTAGATGGTCCTGGCTGGCACTGAACAGCGCCATCAGCCCCCACCCGTCCCTGCAGAGCGCACGGGGTGCAGTGCAGCTGCGGGGCCGTGCCAGCGAGCTGGAGGCTGAGCTGGCTGAGCAGCAGCACCTGAAGCAGCAGGCAGAGGACGAGAGTGAGTTCCTGCGCACAGAGCTGGAGGAGCTGAAGAAGCAGCGGGAGGACACGGAGAAGGCTCAGCGGAGCCTGACGGAAATTGAGAGTGAGCAGGGAGTGCCAGCACTGGGCTAGGGTGAGGGTGAGTCCCGGGCAGGGGGTCCCAGGTGCTCAGCTCTGTGTCTCTGCGTATGCGGCAGGACGGGCACAGGCCAATGAGCAGCGGTACAGCAAACTGAAGGAGAAGTACAGTGAGCTGGTGCAGAACCACGCTGACCTGCTGCGCAAGGTGGGCTCCCCAAATGCCCCCCCAGCATCCCCTCTGCCAGCTGTGCCCCCTGATACCAGGGGCTGCTCATCTCATTGTCTGATGTTGCCAGAATGCAGAGGTGACCAAGCAGATTACAGTGGCCAGGCAGGCCCAGGGGGATGTGGAGCAGGAAAAGAAGGAGCTGGAGGACTCCTTCCAGCGGGTGAGCGAGCAGGCACAGAGGAAGGTGAGTAGGGATGAGGGAACACACCAGAGATGAGGAGGGGCTCCCCATGGGGCACCAGTGGTGACAACCTCTCCCCTTACTGCAGTCTCAGGAGCAGGCAGAGGTGCTGGAGATGCTGAAGCGGGAGCTGGCTGCCAGCAGACAGGAGCTGCAGGTCCTTCAGGGCACACTGGAGTCCAGCACACAGGTGGGAGCACATGGGGGGCGGGGGGGGCCTTATCACCCCTCTGGGCTGGGTAGCCAAGCCTTAACCATTTGACACCACTGGCATTAAAACCAGCTCCTTGTCATTTTTGCCAAATCTGAGTGGGTTTGATGTCACACAGGTGGGTTTCATGCTCCTGAGTGTGATAGTATGTGGAGCAATGGGCTCCAGCAGCAGGCATCGTGGAATAAAATGCCTGGAAGAACAGGGTCAGTCAGCAGCTCTGCCTCCTTTAAGCCCAGGTAGCCTTGCGGCATTGCGTTGCATGACGTGCGAGAAGGTATACTGTGCCTACAGAGCTGTGGAAGACAGCAGGGGTGCCTGGGCTCATTGTAGGAGGCAGAAGCTGGCAGGAAAATGCAGTCACCCATCTATGAGGTGGGCAGACTCGGCAGCAGGATGGGGATGGGGCAGAGGCAGCACCACTCCTCCATCAGGATGGTGACAGTTGTGATAAAAATGCATTTTCACTGACAAAAGTGAAAAGACTCCCCAGGAGCCTCAGTTGTCACCATAAAAGATCATCAGTGCTGCTCGGTGTGGGGAGCTGTGCTTGTGCAGGCCATGATGCATCCAGCAGGGACAGTTGGGGTGGCCCAGGCCTGGATCGAGAATGAGTCCCCAAACTGGAGGGTTCACCCTCGACGCAGCCCTGACTGCCGTTTCGTGCCCCCCCAGGCAAGAGCGGAGCAGAACACTTGGATTGCGAGCCTGGAGCAGGAGAGGGACAGGCTGAATCAAGCAGCAGAGCAGCACAGGGACAAGATGGCAGCTCTGCAGGCTGAGCTGCAGCAGCTGCAGGACATGCTCAGCCACGAGCAGGAGAGCAGCAGGACAGAGCTGGAGATGCTGCAGACCCAGCTGAGAGACAAGGTACCATGAAGGTCCTGCCTTCCCCATTCTGGCCAGACCAGAGGGGTTTGGGTGGGCCAGGTGCAGGGAGTGCCTGGTGGCCCAGCAGGGGCTCTGAACCCAGCTCTGACCCAGCAGGAGAACACAGAGCAGGCACTGCAGCAGCGCCTGGCTGAGGAGCAGCTGTCCCTGCTGCAGGGCACCATGCACGAGGCCAAGCGCATGGTGCAGGACACCTTGGCTCGCATGGAGGACCCTGCTCATGTCAGCTGCACCGGCTCAGCAGGTGATGCCCCTGCTGCTCCCCAACCTGGCGTTATCCCAGCCTGCCTGCTCTCTGTGGTCCCAGCTGAGCCCTGCCTGCTGTGTGCCTGCAGATTGCCTCCTGTCCCAGACACTGGCAGCCTCTGAGTGTGCAAAGCGGCTGCAGGACGCACACAGCAAGTACCTTTCGGATGGTGCAGGTGAGAGGTGGCAGCGCCGGGCACTGGGCACAGGGGCAGCCCCGGCACACGGGGCAGGTGGGCAGCATGGTGAGGGCTGAGGCCTGTGCCTGCTGTCCTGCCACAGCCGTGGGCTCCCTGCTGCCCTGCCTGGCTCTCTTCGCCCACCTGGTCAGCAACACCCTCCTGCAGGGCAGTGCGACCTCCCATGTGGCCCCTGTGGAGCCCGCTGACCGTGAGTGATGCCCCAGGCCAGGGGCTGGGTGGGCATGGGCCAGCCTGGGCAGGGGATCAGGGTGAGCATGGGTCGGGGTGGGTAGGGGTCAAGGTGGGAAAAGGCTGGGGTGGGCAGGGAACTCAGTGGGCAGGGGATCAGGGTGAGCAGGGGCTGGGGTGAGCAGATGTCAGGGTGGGAAGGCACCAGGGCAGGCAAGGGCAAAGGGGATGCTGGTGTGAGCAGAGGCCAGGGTGTGCGGGGGTCATGGCAGAAAGTAGGGATAAGTGGGCAGGATGCTGGGGCAAGTAAGGTGCTTAAGTGGGCAGAAACCAAGGCAGGTAGAGGCCAGCACAGGCAAGATGGTGTGGTGGGTAGGAACCAGACATTTCCTCCCCACGTATGGATGGCCCCCTCAGCCCTCCATGCTGCCCACACAGGTCTGCTGGAGCTGTGCAAGCAGTGTGGCAGTGAGGCTGTGAGCTACCTCAGCGCCCTGCAAGACCCAGGGATGGTGACAAGTGCTGACTGCAGCCTGGTGACAGCCTGCCTGGGCCAGATCAGCGCCATTGGGGAGGTGGGTGGCCCAGGAGGGCTGGTGGGATGGGATCAGGCCGTGGCAGGCACCACCAGAGGGACTGTAGTGCTCCTGGACAGTCCCTTTCATCCCATCCTATCCCCAGGAGCTGCGTCCCAGAGGTCTGGACATCAAGCAGGAGGAGCTGGGTGACCTAGTGGACAAGGAGATGGCAGCAACAGCTGCAGCCATCGAAACAGCATCTGCCCGTATTGAGGTGAGGGTCACCATGAGCAGAGAGGTGCCCACAGGCGCCATGCTGTGGGCCTGCTGGGACCACTGTAGAGGCCAGAGGGGCGCATTGGGCTCAGTAGAGCCTCTCTCCCCTCAATCAGGAGATGCTGAGCAAGGCACGGGCTGGTGACACTGGGGTCAAACTGGAAGTTAATGAGAGGTAAGTGGTGATCAGAGCACTGGACAGAGCCAGGCAGGCAGGACGGGGACAGGTGCTGCAGGTAGGGCAGCTGCTCCACAGGTGGGACTCTGTGGTGTTTGTCTCACAGGATCCTGGGCTCCTGCACAGGCCTCATGCAGGCCATCCATGTCCTGGTCCTGGCCTCCAAGGACCTCCAGAGAGAGATCGTGGAGAGTGGACGGGTGAGCTGGGACAGGGGTGGGGGTAAGGGGTCAGGCAGAGATGTAGGAAGGGCTGAGGGCAGGGATGAAGACAGGGGTGCTTGTCCAGCTGGGGGTCATCACGCACATGCTGCTCCAACCCTTGTCCCACTGGGACTTCG
This sequence comes from Chamaea fasciata, assembly GCF_029207755.1. NCBI lineage: Eukaryota > Metazoa > Chordata > Aves > Passeriformes > Sylviidae > Chamaea > Chamaea fasciata. Next base: position 225,884 of record NW_027094106.1, on the reverse strand, counting down.
CCAGCAGCTGCCAGGAGCTCCTTTCCACCCCCAGGGGCTGACCCTGGTTATGGTTCCTGGGGTGTCATGGTGATCTCTGTTCTCCCCCTTCCCACACAGGGACTCCACAGCCCCAGTTTAAGGTTGTCCCCACTTCCCACACACATCCTGACCTCCCCCTTTCCCCCTAGAGCAGGGCTTTTGGGGTGCCCAGTAACTAATTGTGCCTTTACTGATGCCAGGGTGCTGCATCCCCCAAGGAATTCTATGCCAAGAATTCACGCTGGACCGAGGGTCTCATCTCTGCCTCCAAGGCAGTGGGCTGGGGTGCCACTGTGATGGTGTAAGTGCCACTGTCACCAGAGTGGTGAGAGGATGGCAGAGGGAGGGGAGGTGACACGGGTGGCAGGACGATGCTCCAGCTCCTCTGTGCTCGGTGCTCTCCTGCAGTGATGCTGCTGACCTGGTAGTGCAAGGCAAGGGGACATTTGAGGAGCTGATGGTTTGTTCCCGGGAGATTGCAGCCAGCACAGCACAGCTGGTGGCAGCCTCCAAGGTAGGAGTAAGGCTGCTACCCTGCCCATGGTTCAGGGTGGTGCTGGGGCACCATGTGGTCACCCCTATCGTGGGGCTGGTCTTCTGCTTGCCTGGTGAGGTGTGACCCTCTCCTCACTGTCCTGGCAGGTGAAGGCAGACAAAGACAGCACCAACCTCTGCAAGCTCCAACAAGCTTCCCGGGGTGTCAACCAGGCTACGGCCAGCTTGGTGGCCTCCACCAAGGCTGGGAAGTCTCAGGTGGAGGAGAAAGGTAGGTGTTTGGCTGCAGGGATCTTAGAATCTTGTAGTCACTAAGGTTGGAGAAGCTCTCTTAAGACAATTGCATTCAACTGTTCCTCACCACTAACCATGTCCCCAGGTGCCACATCTACATGGCTTTTAAATCCCTGCAGGAACTGTGACTCCACCATGCCCTGGGCTGCCTCTGCCAGTGCTGAACAACCCTTTTCATGGAGAAATTTTCCTTTTTATCCAACCTTAACCTCCTCTGGCACAACTTGAGGCCATTTCCTGTGGTCCTAATACTTGGAGCACAAACCTGCCCCAAAACATCTGCTCTTGGCCCTCACCACCCTTGGTTGGCTGTGCCCCTGTGGTCTCTGCCCATGGCTGCTTCTCCCTCCCTGCATATCCCATTGGTGCCAGACCCTGCCAGCAGCATGGGAGCTGCTGCGGGGTCTGATGGGGGAGCAGAGCTTGAGGGGGGCTGGTGGTGTCTTTCTGCATAGATAGCATGGACTTCTCCAGCATGACACTCACCCAGATCAAGCGTCAGGAGATGGACTCGCAGGTAGGAGATTTCCACATGTCATGTCTCTCTTGGGCTGCCTGGGGTGGGGCATCAGATTTGGGGTCACCATGCCCAGCTGCCTCCAGGTAGTATAAGCAAAGGCGAAGCCCAAGGTGTGAAGGCAACAGACGGGTTTGCCCAGGAGTCACGTGCACTTGGTCCTCAATCTCTCCCCAGTGCTATTCCCACCATGACATAGCAGCCCATGGCCACCCCTGCCCTCCGTGTGCTTCCCACAGCACCCACCTCTGCCTGGCATGGGGCAGCTCTGGGGAATTCCCTTGCCTGAGATGCCCACACAGATTATGGTGCCTTCACCTTTCTGCACAAGCAGTCCCCACCTGAGCTCCATCCCTTCCCCAGGTCCACTCATCATTGGAGCACTCTTGGGATGCACCTCTGTAGTTTCTGGGCTTGATATTGGGGGCATAATGGGTGTGAAAGGGGACTGCATGGCCCAGCTCTGTGCCAGGGTGAGCATGTCCTGGGCCATGTCCCCAGGTGCGGGTGCTGGAGCTGGAGAACCAACTGCAGAAGGAGCGGCAGAAGCTGGGGGAGCTGCGCAAGAAGCACTACGAGCTGGCTGGTGTGGCAGAGGGCTGGGAGGAGGACGGTGAGTGGTGTCAGCCCTGCTCCAGCTTGGCAGCTGCTCCTGGAAAAGGTGGGGCAGGGTGGAGAAGCCCTGCCTGCCATCCATGGTGGTGAGATTTTGCTGCAGCTGGCACAAGCCTGGGGATAGTTGGCACACATGGGCAAATCCTATGGGGTCTCTCAGCAGGAAAGACCCTAACATGTGGGATCTGCATCACCCCCAGACAGGGAGCTCAGGTGCTGCTAGAGCAGCCCTGTGGTCCCAGAGGGATGGGGCAGAGGGATGCTGGTGAACAGCGCACCCCCTGACCTTGTCTTCCCACCTATAGCTGCAGATTAGCACCAGTGGTAGAAGCAGCCCACGAGGGACACCTGGCACCCTGCGGGGGACACCCCTGGGACCCCACTTGGTGCAGTCTGTTGAGAAGATCCCCAAGGAAGTGGTGCAGACGCCCCCCTGAAGCACACATCCCCTGTGTCCCCCCCAGGAGCCGCCTCCAGCACCAGAGCAGAGCTGCCAGTGAGACCCCAGGGCCGGGGCGAGGGCACAAACCGCACTGCTATTTATTAGAGCTGCCAGGGGTAGGGAGAGGTGTCTACACGGGGGTGTTTAACCCTTTAGTTTTGTTTTTGCACAGATTCCAGGAACTCCTAGAGCCATCTCTGGCTGAGTGAGAGCAGTTGGGTTTCTCTTGCCTCTCGCTGCCTTGCCAGCCTTAATCTGGCCACTGGCTCAACATGAATGTCCCCCCCCTCCCGGGTATGAGCATGCTGAAGGCCCCAGGGGTGCCACTGGGTGGGGGACAGCTTTTGGGGTGCTGCTGGGCTTGGTGCTAAGTGTGCTCCCCCTTGACAGGGACACCGAGTGCCTTTGGCCACTGCAGGCTGAGAGGTGGTGTTCCCATGGGACACCCTGGCTGGTAACACAGGGTGCCAGGAACAGCTCGGAAAGGGGCGGCAGCAGGAGGGATGCTGCCATGAGCTCCTGCCCCTCATTCCAGGTCTCCAAAATGCCTCCCAAGCACCCCCTGAACTGGGCTGCTCTGCCCTGACAGTTCACTGTGTTCATGCCAGCAATAAACCCTCCGCGAGGTGCTGGGTGCGGGTTTGGGCCACAGCAGTGCCACCGCACAAGCCACTTGCTCCTGGGGATGGGGTGACTCTAGGGCAGCAGTACAGATGGTTTGGCGGGAAGTCAGGGTGCCCCAAAAGTAGAGCATCCCAAAGCCAGAGTAAGCAGCTCCCTGTCCCTGTTCACTTTGGTGCCACCCTGGTGTCATCACCACCCTCTTGGGTGCAGAGGCACCAGGGCCAGTGTGGCTGTGGGCAGGGGTGGCCCAGGGGGCTGGAACCAGCCAGGGAACCTTTGTGCCTTGAGCCGGGGGCTCAAAGGGGCAGGGGGCATCCACCACGTCCAGGCCCCCCAGCTCATCTCGCTGCAGCGGAGACAGTGATGTTAGACCATGCAGTGATGTCCCCATCCCCCATGGTCCTGCTGGTGGCCCTGCTGGGGCCAGTGTCCCTCCACTTGGGGTGCTGAGGACAGGATTTGGCCTTTCTCCCTTTGGGAAGGGGCTAGGCTGTCACTGTGTGCTTTCCCAGCAATGCCCACCTGTCAGCGCCCAGCTGGCACCTGGAGCAGTGGGACCTGCCACCACGGTGGCCTCAGAGCTGCCACCCCTCCACACAGCCATCCAGCGTGCAGGCACCCACTGTTCCTCGACCTCCACCTGGAGGTCCTGCTGCTTCCCCATCCTCAACCCGTGCTGGGTCCCCTCAGATGCAATACCAACCATCCCGTTCCTGCAGGATATAGGGAGCCCCAAAACCCTCCCCACTTTTTTTGGGGGGGCGTCTCGCCTGCACACCCAACTACCTCAGGCCTTGGGGCTGGGGGGCAGCATGGGGGTCACAGTGGCAGTGGGGGCTGGGGACAGTGGCACTGCTCTTGGCCAAATCCACTTGTCCACTTGCCAGGCGTGGGTGGAGGGGCCCTGCAGTGTCCCCAGTGATGGCAGCTGGTGATGAGGATGGCGGGGGTGCCCCCCCGCTGCAGGGCGAGTTGATTTGGGTTTTCATTGTATGATAATAATGACCACGTTGTTTGTTTTGGATATTTCAATAAAGCCTTCAGCCCAGCCCCGCAGCTTCGGGGGGGACACAGGGCACTTGTGTCGGGCAACTTGCGGGGGGACACAGGGGACTTGTGTCACAAGGGGGTCCTGGGCTCTGCCCTCATCGGTGTGCTCACTGTCCTCCAAAATCACTTTGTGTCAAGGTGACCTGGGTGTTGTCCTGGTGATGACCTCCAGCCTTTGCCCCCGCTGTCCCACACCTGCTTGTCCCTGTGGCCACCCTGCATGTCACCTCTTTTAGCTGGGAGGGCACCAGGATGTGGTCCCAGCCCTGAAGAGCATGGGTGGCTTTGTCCTTCCTTCCTGGAGGGGTGATGCTGCAGTGGGCAGGCTATGCAGATCATCTTGTGCTGTAGGGTCATCCCAGCAGAGCCATGGTAAGGGGGTCCTGCTGCTGGGTGGCCCATGGAGTCCACAGACAGGGGTCTCAGGGGAATGTCCCCTCCTAAGCATGGTTACCCCACCCTGGGGAACACTTAGTGTCCTCCAGCCCTGCCAGGGCCACCTGGACCCCTGGGATGCAGAAAGCCCTGTGACAGCAGCCACTGTCCCTGCCGTGGTCCCTGTTATTTTCCCTGCTGTTATCCCTGCTGCCACGGTCCCTGCTCTGCAGGACACAGCTGACACAGTGAGGTGGGAAATCCCCGGGGACAGCCATGTCTCCTGGGGACCCCAAGGGTGCGGCCAACCAGAGAGAATTTCCCACAGTTCCCAGCCCTGTCCTCAGAGCAGGATGGTGGCAATAGCACCGTTCAGTTGAGACAGAGGGACAGGTTAGACCCGATGGTGACTGGGGGGAGGCAATACTCTGCCCCTGGGTTCCTGACACGCGGTCAGATATGGGGTCGGGACTGGGGACGTGAGGATACGCAGGGACTGGGACAGCGGCACACACAGGCTGGAATGGTATAGTGGGGATGTAGGGGACAGGGAGGGGCAGAGGGGAGGACACAGAGGCTGGAATGATGTAGGGGGGTTGTTAGAGACAGGATGGGAACACATGGACCGGGAAAGGGAGGACATGGGGATTGGGGTGGTAAACAGGACTGTGGATTCGAGTAGAGCTGGGGAAATTGGAATCTGGGTGGGGGAGACGGGCACATGGCCTGGGGAAGGGGAGATGGATGACGAGGAGGGGAGACCCTGGCCGGGGAACGAGAGGGGAAGACAGGAGCGTCATAAGGGGTCACGGGGGTGGGACGAGGACGCGGGACCGGGACCAGCAGGAGCCCCGCCCGCCCCGCGCAGAGTATGCCGGGGGCCCGCGGACAGAGGGCCGTCCATGCTCCTGGGGAGCCCCGCCCGTACCACGCCGCTGGGAGCGCGGCTCACCCCAGAAGCTCCGCCCCATAAAGCCGCGCCCCCGCGCTGAGGCGGAGAAGGCCCGTCCCGATTGCCCCGCCCATCTCTAAGCTCCGCCTACTTGTGAGGCCCCGCCCCCCACGCGCTTGGGGGCAGCGCCGATCGCGCTGAGACAGGAAGCCCCGCCTTCTGGGTGCGTTCTTCCTAAGACCCGCCCCCGCGGTGCGTGCCGAGAGGGCTAGCCGCGCTCCCCTAAAGCTCCGCCCACTCGGGGAACTTCCGCTCTGCTGTTAAGGCCCGCCCCGCCCCACCCCGCAGAGCACGCCGGGAGCGCCGGGCGCGCGGCGATGGCGGGCGCGAGGCCGGGCGCGCGGCGGGATGAGGCTGTGAGGGCCGCGCTGGCCGTGGCCGCCGCGCTGGTGCTCGCCCTGGCCTGGCTGTTGCTTCGGGGCGCGCTGCTGGGCGCGGCGGCGCTGGGCGCGGCGGGTGCCTGGTGCGCCATGCGGCCCGGCCCGCCCGCGCCGCGCCCCCCCGACAAAGCCGCCGCCAACGGGGGCCCGGCCGCGAGGGGGGCGCAGCGTCGCCCCCAGCCCGGGTTAGCAAGGGGAAGATGGGGATAGAGCGGGCGAGGAAGGCCCAGACCTCGTTGGCGGTGCTGACTGTCCTGTGTCCCCACAGGGTTCCTCGCTGCCGGCCGCAGGCCCCGCGCCGCCGGTACCCGCTGCCTGAGGCCCGGCCGGCCGTGCCGCTGTGCTTGCCCGCCGCCCGCTGGGAGGGCGGCTCCCCTCGCAGTGCGCCTTGGGCCCGCCGTGCCGCCCCGCTCCGCAGCCCCGTCACCGTGAAAATCGCCCCGCCGGCCGTCGGCATCGCCCGCTCCCCGGCGTGAGTACGGAGGACACCGGGACACACCTGGGGGAGCCCGGTTATCAGCCACGGTGGGGACCAGGACGCACCGTGGGGAGCCCTCAACCGGCTGTGCTGCGCCCGGGAGCAGCATCCCATCCCGAGCGCTGCCGTGGGGCTGGGAGGATGGTGCTGTCCAAACCTCCGGGAAGGGCTTCGTCCACTTTTCTGTTGGGGAATCAGGCCGGGGATCCCAGCCTGCGTCACACCTCACTCTGCTCTGTTCCACAGTCTAGAGCAGCTGGTTTCGCCTCTGGCCGTCCCGGCCACCAGCAGCTCTGACCCGTGTGCGAAGGAGACTGTGCTGAATGCCATCAGGGAGAGCAGGAAAAGGGCTGTGGAGGAAGAGGAGGAGGAGGACCAGACATTTGGGAACGATCAGGAGAGCAAAAGAAGGTAAAAAGAGAGTAGTTCAAGTTGCAGCCAGTGTATTGGGAAGGTCACAGATGGGATTCTTGCTCCAGAGGTGACAAATGGGATGTGTCCCAGAGCATGCCAGGCCCCATGAGACCTGGAGTCAGGGCTGGAAAGGTACTCTAAGAAGTGATCTGCAAAGAGGAAGCACGGGAAGCACGTCCCTTGGTGGTGCAGCTAAAAGTCCTCCTTTGTGGTCAAAGGAATGTGGTTTAGGTGTGGGTGCAGTGTGTTCCCCTGCCTGGCTGGGATGTGTTTTGGGTAGCCTGGGTAGGAAGCAACTTGTCTCCTTACGGAGGTTTGCAGACTGGGAAAGCATGGTGGGAAATGTTGGTATCTGCTGTAGGCTCTGTCCTTCCATCAGCCCTGGGCTCACAGGAGGGACAGGATTACCAGGTGGAAGCACTGCACTTAGAGAGCTCTAAGCACTTCCCTTGTGTGCTGATCTTGCAGAGGGAAGTGAAACAAGAGAGTAAATGAGACACTGTCTCCTGCTTTTGTTACTCAAGGTCAGCAACTTCCATCCCTGCGTTCAAACGAGGGAGGGTGCTATGTTTTTGCCACTGTCCCAGGAAGGACAAGGAGTGAATCCTGAGAGCCATGGTCTGCCAGAGCCTTTCCAACCACCCAGCCACTGCCTTGCTATCCCACCTTCTTGCTTTTCCTAGAATCACAGGATGATTTGGATTGGAAGGGACCTTAAAGCCCATTCAGTGCCACCCCCTGTTATGGGCAGGGACACCAGGTTAGACCAGGTTTCTCCAATGCCTGTCCAACCTGGCCTTGAACACTTCCAGTCATGAGGCAGTCACAGCTTCTCTGAGCATCCTGTGCCAGGGTCTCCCCACCTTCATGATAAAGAGATTTTTCTCCCTGGGGAGCTCATGCCCATGAGCTGGGATAATAGTGGTATCCTGTCATTGCACTTCTTGATGCAGTCCTTATCCAGCTTCCTTGCAGGCCCCTTCAGATCCTGAAAGGCTGCTGGTATCTCCACACAACCTTCTCTGCTTCAGGCTGAGCAGCCCCTGATGTTTCAGCCAGTTTTCAGAGGGAAGGTGCTCCAGTCCCCTTATCAAATTTGTAGTTCTTCTCTGGACTTGCTCTAACAGTTGCTTCATCCTTCCTAGTTGTCTCCATGGAGGCTCTTCCATTTGGGCTGGGATGGGAAGCTGAGACACTGCATGGATAGTGCTTGGGGCATTGTCCTCCACTGGGGCTGCTGCTGGAGGTGGCCCAGGGAGCAGAGCAGGGTAAAGCGGGGGCACACCGTCTTCCTCCAGCACTGAATTCCCATCTCCGAATGCTCAACTCATTGGGTCTGAGCGCCCCATAAGAGTCAGTCAGGATGACAACAGAACAGGTGCACAGACATTTGAACTGTTTTTTTAATATGCTAATACACACCTCTGCCACAAAAGCCAATTTTGAAGGCACGAATGTCTGGCAAGCATGAGGAATGCTGATAGATAGAAAATTCCGTGTCCTTGGTGAACGGAAAATAGCTGTGTCAGCTGGAGAGTGTGGGATCGCCTGTGCCTTGGGGTCAGAATGCTCTGGCCTTGAGGGGAGCACCTGGCCAAGTGACAGGGCTGTCCTACATCTCCACTTTACAGCAGGATGTCTTTTGTGATTTTAACACTTCAGATCCTCATGAAATTATAGTGGAAAGGGGAGTTCAGTTTTTGACTTGAACTGTCCAGGGCACTGGTTAGAAAGAGGGCAGAGGTGGGAATTTCAGAGCTCTGGTCTGTTCAGAAAGACTCAGCAGCTCATTTCTTTAAGTATTTTGGCTTAAAGTAATGGATTTAAGGAAAGATTTTAATTTTTTTATACCAAACTACTGTGCCCAGCAGGCAGCTGGAGGAGCTCCTGGTGTTTGGTGTGAGAGTCAGTGAGGACAGCCCACAGGGAGAGAAAATCTGCAGCAGGGTGTAGATGGGGGAAATCTCTGTCCTGGGTATTGAGTGCCAGGAAAAGAGCAAGGTTTGATCTGTCTCTGGGTGCTCACCCTGTCTTTCCCCAGGCTGGAAGAGGCTTCCACACTGTCATAGGCTTTCACACTCTCTTCCCACAGGCGCCATGACAGCAGTGGAAGTGGGCAGTCAGCATTTGAGCCACTGATAGCCAATGGTGCCCCTGCTTCTCTCATACCCAAGTAAGTGCCCAATGGGCCAAAAGCAACTCCTGGGATGGGAGGGAGCAAATGTCTGTGGGATCTGGAAAAGGGGCTTGGGTTTTGCATGCAGAGCCTGGCTTCACAGCAGAGCAAGAGAAGCTGTGGTTGTGCCTTCAGCCTGTCACCCTGTGACAGCAGGGCTGTGCTGCTGCTAAGGGTTGTTTCTAAGCAGGACTGTCTTCCTTCACCTGCCCTGCATGGAAAGGACTGGTGGGCAGGAGCAGTGAGGAGCTCATTAAACCTTCATCCTCCTTCAGGCCAGGCTCTCTGAAGAGGGGCCTCGTCTCACACTGCCCAGATGACTGCTCCAACAAGAGGTCTCGCACCTCCTCCATGAGCTCCCTCAACAACACCTATGCTGGTGGGATCCCCAGCTCCATCCGCAATGCCATTGCCAGCTCCTACAGCTCCAGCCGGGGCCTCGCACAGGTGGGGACACCGTAGCTTGACATTCTTTTGGGATCACCCATGTAACCCCAGCTCTGGGCTTGTGAAGAGACATCGGTGTGGCTGGGTGCCTGGACCAAGTGTGCTCAGCCTGGCAGTCGCCCCACCCTGGGGATCAATTGGGCTGTGGGCCACGGGCCAAGCAGCAATTACCTGGTTTTTGGAGGAGACCCAGGCTGAGCTGTACTGCTGCTTTTACACCAAACCAAGAGCGAGATTGTTTTCCCCTCTCTCCTCCTTGGCCAGTCTGCTAGACTGGATAGATCCAGGTTTAGGAGAAAAAAAAATGGTTTTGCTGTGCTGACACCTTTTCAGCTGGAGTCAGCATTGTGGGAGTTTTGTGTTCCCACTCTAACCCAGGTTCCACCTTTGATGGAGCCCTGCTTGTGGCTTGTTTGGGCTTGCAGATATGCCAGGGACACACAGCCATGGCTACTGGAGCACTGTCTGTGTGGGGGAAGGTTTACTCCAGGCAGTGGGAAGGAGGGTTTTGCTGAGGCTGCAGAGAGTCTGACCCTTGCATTGGGATCCATCTGCTTTGAACTCCTGGCAAGGAGGTGCTAGCTCGTGCCAGAGCAGCCCCACACACGAGGGTGTCCAAAGCAGTTGGGTGGCCTCTGCCTGTGTCACAGAAAGGCAAGAGCGGGCCCAGCAGTGTCCTCCCTCCCTGTGCTCAGCCAGAGCAGTAAAGGCCCTGGAGGCTATTTGTTCCTCATGTGGATTTGGCTTGGGGTGGCCAGACTTTGTCCTCCCTAAAATGTGGAGGGGAGTTTAAGTCGTGGTGAGGCAGGAGAAGCTCTGAGCTCACTGGGCTCAACAGCCATGGCCCTGGGCAATGGGGCTTAGTGTGGGTGAGCAGGGAGGAGGGGGGATAGCTCTCTGCTATACCCATGCCAAGTTACTGCTGGTATCTCTCTGCATTCCAGCTGTGGAAAAGAACTGGTGTGAGCGTGTCCCCTCTGTCCAGCCCAGCATCCTCCCGCCCTCAGACACCAGAATGGCCTCTCAAGAAAGCCAGGTAATCAGCCAGTCACATGGCAAGTGCCTGCTCACTGATGGCCAGCCAGCGAGCGAGCAGTCCTTCCCAGCCATCTTAGCATGCAAGTCCCACTTCCCACTGGAGCTGGGACAGTCCAGGCCCCTCTCCTAGACATAATGATGTAGAGACCCACTTGTGTCAATTGGCCTCCCTGTCACCTTGTCATGCTGTGGTTTGTCCAAGCTGTGCCACCCTTGGCCCGCTCCCAAGCCAGGTCAGAGATTTAAGGGCACAGGTTGCCGCAGGAGTGATGGTGCCTGGTGGCATTGGCATGGCCTGAATTGCTGGATCATTGGGGAAAAAACAGGTTCTGATTTTTGCCATCTCAAAGTCAAATCCCAGGATCTATATTTTAATGTCTGCCTTCGAGCACAGCCTGTGTTCTCCTCTTTCCAAAGTCAGAGGAGCCTGAGCTTATGTCAGAACTAAAACTGACACAACAACCTTGGTGGGCCCAACCTGCAAGGGGCAGTGACTCCCATCTGAGATCCCCAGCTGTCGTCCTGGGGCTGACTCGTCTTGTGCACAGGCTCAGCCAAGCTGTCTGGAGCAGGAAGCAGCTCCTCAGCCTGGAGCTGGGCAAAGCTTTTTTCCTGAGGTCTGTTTGCAGGAGGCAAATAAACATGCCAGGGATACTCATGTGAGTCTTCAGCTTCTTCAGTCTCATCCTGCTCCCTGGGGACAGAGCTGAGCCCAGGGTTGACCCTAACTGTCCCTCCTGCTTACACAGGGAAGAGGAGTCACATCATTCCAACAATTCTACCCCAGCGAAATCAGACAAGGAGCTGCAGACAGAGAAGGGTAAGTGTAGGTGTGCCCCAATGCTGCACCCAGGTCACCAGTGCAAGCAAGAGAGCAGGACAGGAGGCAGCTGAGGTCTGCAGTGGGATTGGCTTGAGAGGTCACATGGAAACTTGGCATGTCCTGTTACCAAGGCAGTGGCACTTCTGTTGGCCTCAGTGATTGCCTTAGTGGGATTTCCAAGTGATAAGAGGATGCTGACAGTGTTGGGGTGCTAGCATATGCCTGGGAGCTGGCTTGCAACAGAGAAGTCCAGCTCCCAACCCGACATGGGTCTGGTGTCAGCCTTGATCCACAACCTGGTGTGGCATGAGTAGCATTCTAACCAAATTCCAGGCTGAGCTTATGCCAGTAGTTGTTCAGCTAAAACAGAGGAAATCCCCTGTGCCCATGGCAGATGGGCCCAATGATACAGTGTCAACTGTGGCATGTGGTTTTGGAAGGCAGTGTGTTGGCACCATCCATGGAGCTGGGAAGGGGCCACTGCCCCACAAAGCCCTGCTGGCCTCATGCCACGGACCTCATGGATGTGAAGCTGCTCTTCTGGGGCATCACAACTTAGTCCTCAGCTTCAAACTGTGCCCCTGGCCCTGCCTTCTGAATGGGCCACCCAGAGTGGGGTAAGAAGGGACAACCCTTCTGGACTACAACCAAACACTTCTCCAACCCAGAGCTCGGTCTGACTTGTCTCCTTCTGTAGTGGTGGAGTCACCGGTGTGGAAGAAGCACAGTTCCCTGAGCCCGCCATCCACGTTGGGGAGCAGTGGGACACGCAAGCGAAAGATCCCATTGCTGTCATCTCTCCGTGGGGACCAGCTGGTGCTGGTACGTCGCTTTCTCTCAGCCCCTTTGGCCCCACTCTGGCAATAGAATGTGCTCACTGCAATTTCTGCAGGGCTGGGGGCACACTGACCTGCCTGCCCTCAGGAAGGAGGCCCCGTCCTTGGCCGAGTGGGAAGTGACGCTCTCCCCAGCCCCAGTGTCTGGTGGGCTGTGCGTGGTGGTGCTGCCTGCTGCCGGACCAGGTAATGGCCTGGGGAAGGCCTGCGGTGCCCTCAGTGCCACACCAGGGGCCCACCAGAGTTGGGGACTGGAGCTGCACGGTAGCTGCGGCAGGACCAGCTGCTTCACAGGACTTGCCACAGCCAGTCACCAGCACACGTTCAAAAGAGGCTCTGCCCGCTTCCCTGGGAAGGAGCTAAGCTGCTGCTGCTCTCTCTTGGCAGCCCCCGCCGCCTCAGCTGGGCTACTCCATCACCTCAGAGGACCTGGATGCAGAGAAGAAGGCAGTGCTGCAGTGGTTCAACAGTGTCTTGGAGGATAAGGCTGGTAAGGATGGGCTGGGAATGTGGAGGTGTAGGATCACACTCAGTCTGGGGGTGCTCTTGATGCCTTCTAACTGAGGAGATCTCATGTCTTGTGGTGTTGGGTGAGGTTGCCCAGGGCTGTTGGGTGTAGGTGCAGTTCTCCTGCCTCCTGGGAAGCTTTGCTATGGGTTTGTTCCTCACAGCCAGTTGTAGGTCCTGCTATCTTGCTGTTTCCCTGTAGATGCAGTCCCCAGCACCACTGCAGAGATGATGCCTGCGTCCAAGCCACTGGTGTTTGGTGTGACCTCCCCTGGGTCTATACCTGCCTCCACAGCTCCTGCCCTGGCCAGCTTCTCACCCCTAGACAGCCTGAAGAAGATGCAGAGCAGCCAGGCTGTATCCACAGCACCAGGTGAGGAGGACGAGAGTTGGCACGTGGTATGCCAGCAGAGTTGGGCAAGTGCAGCAGGAACTCTTTGTTGCCTCTGCATGAGGCAGCTGACAAAACCTGCTGTTCAAAAGCTCCGCTGGCAGCAGGGCTAGCAGGCAGGGCGAGGGGACACTGAGCCCCTGGTCCTGCTGGAGACTATGGTAACCATGAAGGACTGGGTGTGATGGGAGCCTTTGCAGCAGTGGGTGGGTACCTGGCAGAAGGGTGGGCTTCTGAGACTGCCTCTTGTCCGTAAATAAGCTCTTTCCCCTTTCCAGACTCCACTGGAGCTATGGCAGCATCCCAGCCACCTCCATCAGCTGCACAGCCACCTGCTCCTGCTGTGTCATTGGAGCCAGGCTCTCTGCCTGCCATCTCTGCTGACACCAAGCCTGTGCCTGTCTTGAGCACACTTGCCCCCAGTGCTCCCCTTGCACTGGCAGTGCAACCCCCCAGCAGCCTGGTCCCTCCTGTGTTCACTGAGCTGGGCCAGACCCCCAGCAAGCCTCCCTCCTTCCCAAAGCCAAGTATCCAGTTTGGGATGCTGAGCACCCCTCCAGCCAGCCAGCCAGCAGTGCCTGCCTCTTCTGCCATGCCTACCACGGCCACTGCTGTGCCCACCACATCCACTGCTGTGCCCACCACAACCCCCATCTTCAAACCCATCTTTGGTGCTGTGCCAAAGAGTGAGAACGCAGCAGCCTGCACAGCTGTCACTTCCACAACAACCACCATGTCTGCAAGCTCAAGCCCTGCCTCAACGACCTCCACATCCTCCATATTCAAGCCCATCTTTGGCAGCGTCACTGCAGCTTCATCTCCAGCGAAAGTATCTCCTTTTGCCTTCAGTCCCATGGCACAGCCAGCCTCAGAGCCACCAACTGCCTCCACAACTACTCTGGCAGGATTCTCGGGTCTTCCCAACATCATCTTCACCACTGCAGCTACAACTGCCACCACCCAGAGTTCCTCCACGGATGCCACCATTAAACCCGTCTTCAGCTTTGGGCTGAACCCACCTGCTTCCGCTGTCCCTGCTCCCAGCATGACTGTCACCGCTGCCACCTCCACCAGCACAGCACAGCCCTTCCTGTTTGGGGGCCTCACCAGCTCAGCTCCCAGCACAGAAACCAGCTTTGCCACCTCAGGACCTGTGTTCCAGTTTGGGAAGCCACCTCCAGCCACAGTCACTGCCACCACGAGTGTCCCTGGAGGCCCTGCCTTTGGCCAGGTGCCTTCAAACTCAACAGTTGCTGCCACCACCGTGGGCTTTAGCATATTTGGGAGCACTACGCTGACCTCCTCTGCCCCAGCCACCACAGCTCAAGCACCACTGACATTCGGCTCCTCCGTTTCAGCTTTTGGCAGCTTTTCAGCCAGTGCAAAGCCACCACCACCATACCCCGGCACTGGGAGCCAACTCACCTTCAGCACTGGAGCTGCTGAGAGCCAGGTGCCTGCCAGCAAGCCTGCTGCTGGCCCCATCAGCTTGACCCCTCCGTTCAGTTTCGGAGCCCCCCCAGCACAGTCAGTGGCTCAGCCAGCATTTGGCAGTAGTGCTCAGCCAGTCTTTGGTACAGCCAGTGCCCAGGGCTCCTTTGGCACCAGCAGCACCCAGGCAGCGTTTGGGACCACCACCTCGGTGTTCTCTTTTGGAACAGCCACCTCTACCACATCCAACTTTGGTGCCACCACCCAGACCACAAGCAGCAGCACCAATGCCACTGTCTTTGGCACCACCCCATCTCTGTTCACCTTCGGGGCCACCACCCAACCGGGCCCCCCCACCAGCGCCTTTGGGTTGGGTACGCCGGGCCTCAGCAGTGGGTCCCCAGCTGTGGCCTTCAGCTTTGGGGCTGGGCAGAGCGGGGCAGCGCCAGCAACAACTCCCTTTGGCTCATCTCTGCCACAGAGTACACTGGGAGCGCAGGGCCAGAGCACGCCCTTTGCCTTCACCATGACCAGCACTCCCAACAGCAAGCCTGCATTTGGAGGTGAGTCGTCATGGAATGGGTCATGTTGATCCACCCTCCCTGCCATGGGCAGAGACACCTTCCACTAGACCAGGTTGCTTAGGGCCCTATCCAACATGGTGGTTGAGCATTTCCAGGATGGGATGGGGGCAAACAGGCCATCTTGGGGGTCTAGAGTTGGGCAGTAGTATTCCTGATGGACCTTGCCAAGGCTCCTGGGGTTCACAGCCCTGGTGAGGCCAGTGCTCCTGCTATGTAGAGTCTTGCCCTACAAAGGGAAGGCACTCCCATCACTCCTTGTCAGGATCCTGGCCCTCTGGGGGGGCGGGTATACCTAAACTCTGCTCATTGGCCCTTCTGAAGGCACTGGATCCCTAGCTCTGCCCATCCAAGTGTCCTGCAGGAGCCAACATCATCTGAGTCTTTAACACCCACCTGGAATGCCTTAGCAAGCTGGAATGCTGCCAGCCAGCAACTGCCATCACTTCATTCTTGCCCTCGGGGTTTCCCTAACACTTCAGATCCTCGCTGGATATTTCCAGCTCCCGTGGAACTGAAACCCACACAGTGAGCAACTCCTTGATCTAGAAAGGCCAAGGTCTTTGTTCTTCCCTTGCACATCCTTCTGTGCAGCCCTGCTGTTCGGAGAGCCCTGGGATTATCCAGAGAGTGTAACTTTTGCATTAAAAGGGCTTTTCAGGAGCAGAGGCTGATTCTGGGCAATGGATTGTGGTGACTCAGCCCCCGGAGAGCAACTGTCCCTCCTCTGGGTGCCACCAGCTCCCAAAGGCTCTTTCTCCTTTGTCACCCCTGTCTCACAGTGACCTGTTGCTTTCCAGGAGCTCCAGTGCCCACCTTTGGGCAGGGCACACCTGTCCCTGGAGCCGTGGGCAGTGGAAGCAGCACCCTTTCCTTCAGGACACCCAGCACTCCTGCCTCGAGCTTTGGAGGAGTCAACACTTCCTTTGGTAAGGAGGGAGTTGGTGTTCCAGCCTTGGGGAGCTCATGGGTCATGGTGTCCCCTTGGGCTGGGAACAGTGGTAGGGCCAGGTGTGCTCTTGGGAAATGGCTCAGGTGGTACCTGCCTGGACTCTTTGGGATGCCAAGCCTTTCGTTCCTCCCAGGATGAGGATCACACCAATCCCAAAGCTACAGAGACCTGAGCAACCTTTCTGCTTCCAGGTTCATCCACTCCCGCCTTCTCCATCGGGGCAGGATCCAAGACGGGCACTCGCCAACGGCTGCAGGCACGGAGGCAGCACACCCGCAAAAAGTAACCCTAGTTCTGCTGGCCCTCGTGTGGAGGGCTCTGGGCTGGAGCTGTCCCTCTGGTGGGACGAGGCTGCATCCCTAACGCCCACTGGAGACCATGCTGGGACAGGATAAACCAAACTCTTGTTACTTGAACAGTTCCAGAGCCAAAGCTGGACAAATCTCTGTACATATCCACAATGTTCTTTCCCTCAATTTATTTTGTCTTGGTTAATAATGTGTACGTTTCTCCCCCTATGCTTCTTCTAGATGTTCCAATGCCCTGCCCCAGCCCTTAGGCCGTCTCCTGCTCAGAGCCTGGCTGGCAACATGCTATGGTTCTGAGTTGCTGTGAGACACCATCTTCACCAGGTCCCAAAATCTTGCCCATTGTTCATCCCATGGCCTAGCGAACATGGTCCCATGCAGCCAGGGTGGGTTCCAGCCTGGCTCTGTTTTGGTGCCACAGGTGACCGCAATGGGTGCAGTTGGGTGACACCCTTCCCTGGGACCTAATATCCTGCTACTTCCGGCTGAGGACATGCCATAGCCTGAGACCTGGGCTGGAGGCACGGGGTGAGGATCGGGGTCCCCCCACCCCTCTCCCATCTCTGCTGCTCTGTGGGGCTGTGGGCTGCCCCCACCATACTCCCCAGTTCTGCTTTACCTGTGCTCCTGTTCCTGCGCTCACTGAATCGAGTTTGGAGGAAGAGCTGAACCGTGTGTGTGGCGGCATGTTGGTTATGCCGGATTTGCTGTTTGGAGTTTCTTTTTTGTGGGGGCACCAGTCCTTGGGGGGAGACTTGCCCCAGATAATTGGGTGTTGACAGTAGCATCACTGCGTGGCTGCTCGTGCTGGGGAGTTGTCCCTTACATGTCGTGACTGAAAGGCAGCTAGGACAGGGGGTTCCAACTGTGGCATTCTCTCCCCTCCCTTTCCTTTTCTTCTAGTACCCCTTCTGCACTTCAGGGGGCTCTGGAATTTCTCACAGAAGTTCAGAGCAGATGTATTCTCCCCCCATCCCAAATCCAAGTTGCTTTTCATTTTTCAGCTCATCTCCATCCCAGTGGGTTTTACTAGCTCCTATGAACTGTGGTGCTGCCTCCCCTGTTCCCATCCAGCCCGGAGTGGGAATCCCACCCTTCCCTGCCTTCTGTGGGAAGAGACTGCCAGAGCTGGGGCTCACCAAAGAGCCATCCCCTGTCCTGTCCCTGGTGAGGGATGGGCACTCCACTCCCAGGAATGCTTTGCTGCCGGGTTTTTACTCTACGAGCCGTGTGAGTGTGTGTGTTTGCTGGGGTCTATATTAAAAAAAAAAACCAAACAACAACAACAAAAAAAAAAGAAAAAAAAAAAAAGAAAAAAAAACCAAAAACCAAAAAAAACCCCACAAATATTTAAACATTTTTTAACAAAATAAAAATTTATTTTTATATTTAAGCTAAATTGCCTTCAAATTCCTTCAAGCTTGGTTCAGTGAAGTTGCCTGCCCTGCAGCTGTCAGTGTTTAGCTGTTCCCACCCTGGCTGTGCCTGCAAGAATGCACTGTGCTGGGGAAGGCAGCTGCATCCTGCAGGCTCTGCCACACTCCCCCCACTGTACATCATTCCCTTCCTTTTAAATGTGACGTATGTGGATGTGACTAAGCTAAACCTTTTTTTGTTTGTTTTTTTGAAGTTTTTTAATTATTTCTCTGAGGGTGAGGAGCAGGAGCTCTCACATTATGTTGCTGAGTGCCAGGGTCAAGGTGTCTCTCCCAGCAGAAAGGGCAGGTGATGGACTCCGTGGCACAGAGGGGACACAGCCCCATAGCAAAGGGACACAGAGGACCTGCAGGTGTTGGTGGGAATGTTCTGGCCATCACCCACCAGCATGGCTGAGGGTGCAGTGGGCCAAGAGCAGCCAGGCTGGGAAAACGTGTCCTTGGGGTTGGAAGAAGCAGATGGGAAAGGGCTAGTGCCTGCCAAGACTGACCCTGGGTGCCCCAGTTAGGGTCCTGGGCCAGGAGAGCACCTGCTCCCCATCTTCAAGGTGCCACCAGGGTTTGGCCAGGTCAGCTCTCACAAGATGGGGATGAGCTAGGACAAAGTTGAGGGCACCCTGGCTTGGTTCTGCCCCCCAAGTACCTGCCTCATGTAGTCCCACACACTACAAAGGAGCCAGGCTGTCCCTTCCCTGCCACACAGGCCCTGCTGAGAGAGCCCCTTGTGCCTGGGGGGAGGCTGGGTTTTTACTGACTGAAGAGTTGGATCATTCCTGGTGTGGCTGATAAGGATTTTAGTGTGAATGTGCAATTTTTGTTTCCTCGCTTCTTAAGTCCCTGGTATAAAATAAAATTACTGTGTTCGCATGTCTGTGCCTATGTGTGATTCCCAGGGCGGGGTGGTGCTGGGGGGGTTCAGGTGCATGAGCCTCTGGTTCATGTGTCCTTGCTACACCAATTCAGAGAGATGCAGAGACAGGATTATTACTATTTCACCTTTTTCCCCACACTTCACCTCTCCTATGAGCAGTGGCAATTTCAGGGCAGGACTGCACAAATACACTGGAAAAGACAGTGAAGAGAGACAAACTTTTAATCTGCTTCATCCCTACAGTGAAATGCTTCTTCCAAGCTCCACATCAGGCTAGGGGTTGGAATTTTGGGGAGGGGAACATGATAAACCACCCTTAATCCAGCTGGAGGACCCCAGCCCTGCAAGGTACAGAGTGGGGATTGCCTTGGGGGCAAGCCTGGGGTAGGGACTAGCTGCGAGGAGCAGCCCTGGGTGAGCAGCTGCCTCTTCCTGGCACCAGGGTCCCAGTGTTGGCACTCAGCCCCCGGTGTTAGAGAATTCTCACTATGACTGTAGTTGGCACACAGTTTGACTTGTGTTCAGGCCAGTATGTGTTCCCCACAGCCCCAGCTGTGCAGGGGTTTGTCCAGAAAATGCTGTTTCACTCTTTCATCCGCTGCTTTTTCTTTTTCCTCTTCTTGGGAGCTGCTCCTGGCTCCGTTCCCTGTCCTGGCTGTGGGTTCTCCTTGGCTGCTGCAGGCAGGGAGCTGTGGACAAGACCCAACAGCCTGAGCCACGCTTGCCAGTGCCACAGTTGTTCCTGCCCTCTGTTCCCACAGCCACATCCCCAGGGTGCCCAGAGTGCTGACCCTGGCCATGCTGCCCCCCAGAAGAAGATGGAGTCCTCCACAGCCCTCTCTCACCTGGGGGCAGCAGCCCCTTCCTTGCACCGCTCCAGCACAGCCACAAAGAAGCCATGGGTGAGGGTCTCTGCAGGGGAAGCACGGAGGCAGCTCTCTGCTCCAGAGAAGGCAGCGAGTCCTCGGCAGGGCCAGGATGGGAAGGCAGTCACAAGCCTGTGGCATGGAAAAGGGGTCAGCACCAAACCCTGCCCTACAGCCCTCCAGGTTCCCTGAGCCAGACCCACCTGAAGGCTGAGCCCCACTCCTGCAGCACAGCCTGCACCACATGCTCGTTCTCCTCCTGGTGTAGGGAGCAGGTGGAGTAGACCAGGCGCCAGAGAGCTGGAAAGCTCAGGGCATGGTTGAGGACCCGGCGCTGGAAGCCAGCCAATGCCTGCAAGCGTTCAGCACTCGGAGCCGTCTCTTCCCCTGGCCCCCGAGTTACCATCCCTGCAGGACAGGAGCTGTCACCCAGGGTTCGCACACCCACAGCCTGGCTCCAGGTGAGAAGCTGAAGCCTCACACGTTACCTGAGCCGCTGCAGGATGGGTCAAGAAGGATGTGGGTCACCCTGCTGTATTTGGGGTCTCTGGGATCCACAGTCAGGAAGTCCTGCTGGGCCAGCTGGCAGCCAGTGACCCCTGCCCGTGTCAGCAGTGTGTTCATGGTGGCCACGCGCTTGGGGTCCACGTCAAAGGCAAAGATCTGTCTGAAGGCAGAGCCCAGTGCCCAAGAGAAGCTGTGAACATGCCACCTGGCCCCCAGAACACTCAAATACTGGGCAGGCAGACCTTGAGAGCTGCCTCCCCTCTGACAGGGTTATGGAACAGGGCCGGGGGCTGAGAGTGAACCCCTACGTGACTTCATGTCCCCTCAGGTCCTTCCAGTGGCCCAGAACTGTCAGAGCCACCAGCTCACCTGAGTTGGTGACAGGTTGCAGCACCTCCTGCCACTTTCTTGGGCTCTCTGTGTGCACAAGGGGACCAGGGTCACCTCCCCCCTTCTCTCCACCCCTGCACACAACCCTGCCCTCACCCCTTGTTCTTAAGGATGGCAGCCAGGTGGCTTGTCTTGTTTCCAGGGGCAGCACAGGCATCAATGACATGGGAGCCAGCAACAGGGTCAAGGAGGAAGGCAGGGAGGCAGCTGGCCTGCAAGAGGGCAAAGACTGTCAGAGGGGTTGGCAGAAACACCTGGCCCCTCCTCAGGAATGGCTGATGCTGTGGGGTCACAGGGACCACCATGACACACGGCCAAGGCCACCACCACGCTCCACCAACAGCCTTGCCCAACCCACAGCCCCCTGCTCCTTCCAGCTGCTGGTCCCAGCTCCCACAGGGGTTTTATACGACAGGATTTCATCCAGAACCTTCAAACAATGGAAGCAAAGCCCCAGGGGAGTCCCACAGTTTCTGCTTAAATGCTGGAGCAAGCTGAGCCATTGTGGAAGGAGCTCACCCTTCACCCCGTCAGTAGTTTTCCTGCCTCTGCAACTTCCTGCTCCCCAGCTCCCTCACCTTGTCCTGCAGAATTATGTGTCCTGAAGTATACAGCAGGTTGTCATGGAGGTCTGTCTGTGGAGGGAAAACCAACAGCTCCGGGAGATGGAGATCCAACAAGAATTTTTTTCCAGAGAGCGTCTTCAGCTCCTCCACACTGCCCAAGAGATGCAGGGAGCATGAATACAAAGTCCTGATCCCAGTGCTCTCAGCAGAGCCCAGGCTGAGAAACCCCTTCATCCCACAGCTCCTCACCAGCTCCAGGCAGCACCCAGATAGGCAGCAACCAAGAGTGGAGAGTGATGGAGATCCCAGCCGAACCACTCTGAGCACCAAGTTCAGCAACCCTTCAACCCACCAGACACCATCCCATACCACTTGCCGACATTCTGGGAGAGGTGGGATAGTAGAAAGAAATAGTCACCTGGCTGCCTTGCCCAGGTAGGCATATCCCTGGCGCTTGAAGAAGTCGATCACATCATCCACACAAGTCTTCAGGGTGTTGACACGGACATAGCGTGGGATCTGGGAGGCTGCACGGGCTGGACACGTCAGACACAGCCCCCCACTGCTCCCAGCACAGGGTGCCCACCCAGCCCGAGCCCACTCACCTGCGGCGTTTTCTGCTTTCTCCGGGGCCAGCAGGTCCTCGTTGCGGCTCACCTTGCGCCGCACCTTCATGCGGGCCAGCTCGGCCTCCAACCGCGCCCGGTGCCGCCGGGCCAGCGCCTTCCACCGGCCCCCACACTTCAGCCCCTGGCCGAAGAGCAAGTCATATACCAGGACCTGCGGGAAGGGGATGAGGTGAGCCCGGGCCCGCCGCCCCAGGCCACCGCGGCTCCAGGCCACCGCGGTTCCAGGATACCGGGGCTCCGGGACACGGCGGCCCAGGGATTCCGCGGATGCCCGTACCTTCGCCAGCTGCGGCGCCAGCTTCTTCTCGGCCTGCAACAGCGCGGCTCCATCCAGCAGCTTCTCCAGCACCGAGGCGTAGCGGACTGTCTCGGACACCAGCGCGTACAGCTGCCGGACATGCTGCGGAGCAGTCAGCGGTGAGCACCACCGGGCCCGCGCTGGCCTCCAGGGCTCCCCCCGCCCTCCCGGGTGTGATTCCCCCGCCCGCCGCCCCGCACCCCCGGCCCCTCCCGGCGCACCGGGAAGCCGCTGTTGTACACGAGGCTCTTGAGGCCGCCCTCGCCGCGCTCCAGCCCCACCAGCACCGCGGCCGCCGCGCTGTACAGCGCCATGTGCGCCCCGCGCCGCTTCCGCCGGGTCCTCCGGGGCCACAGGGGGCGAGCGCGGCCCCGCTCCGCGCTCGGCGCCCGGGGCAGAGCGGGGGCAGGGCACGGAGCGCGGCCGCCAGCGTGCAGGCGGGAGGACCCGGGTCACCCCGACTACGCCATCATCACAGTGACCCCGGCCAACCCAGTCCCCCGGTCACCCCATCAGCCTGGTCACCCCGGTCATCCCAGTGTGAAAAACACGGGTCACTTTTGTTAAAATTTTAAAAGTTTAGTAACAAGTAAGACATATATTATGACACATATAGAGCAAGAAGGGATTACAGATGTCTGGGTACGTGGCATTTCACACCAAGGCACACCAGCTAACAAAGGATCTTTTCTTTGAATATCAAAGGTTATTGCATATTCATAAATTTCGGACATGATTTAAACATTAGAAGTGTTTCTGTTTAATTTTAACTTTTCTCCCAGCATTCTTTCTTGCAAATAAATCTTTCCAGTGGCTTAACAAAGTTGCAAGTCCCTTGATAATGGAGGCAATAAATTCTTCTTTCTGGAGTTTCTTGGTGTCTTTGTTGTTATTTCATTCAGATAGGATGATGTGAGGAATTTCTTAATTGCCTCTCCCTCTTCTCTTTGGACTAGTTGCAAAAAGCATATGCTATAGCCTAAAAACTACATTTGTCACACTACTAAAAGAGACTATATTAATACAGCATAACTTTCTAACATAACTCATATAATATTCATTTTAATATTTGCAAAAACCATTCATATAGTATGTATTTATAACACCAGTCACCTTGGCCACCCCATCTTCACAATGGCCTTGGCCGCTCTGGTGACCCCGGCCAGCCCGTGATCCCAGTCAACCCCCATCATCCTGGCCACCCCATCATCAGTGACGTTGGCCAGCCCAGTGACACCAGTCACCCCTGTCACCCTGTTCATCCTGGCGATCCCAGCCACCCTGACCAACCAACCACCCTGACAATCCTGGTAAATCCGGCCATCCCAGCCACTTCTATCACCCCAGTGACCCTGGTCACCAGCCCCGGACACCCCATACAGTCCTTGCTTGTGGAAGCACACTGACTTTACTGCTGGCTGTTAGACCCTGTGATACCCTGTGGGTGATGGATTAGTGGGGATTTGCTGCAGACTTTGGTGGTGTTCATGGTGCACTCAGAGCAAAGGATGCCCAGCCCAGAGGTCTGCTCCGGGAAAGGGATCTGTGCAGGGAAAGAGGGATCTGCTCCTGGAAGTTCAGAGCTGAATATGGAGGGAAAATGATACCCCAGGACAGCCACCATAAGGCAGTAGCCCAATAACCTGGATATGGCTTTGAAACTGTCCCAGAACCATCTAATGCAATGGATCAGTCACTCCAGCACAACCAGTTCCAGGGACACCTGGATCCAGGGACAGGCAAGAGCTGCTTTGTAGGGTCAGAAGGATTAGCAATGGGTGCTGGTCATCAGTCATCTTGTCCCTGGACAACCAAAGGTTATAAGAATCTCATCCTAGTGACAGGATCTGAGAATGGCTGGAGCTCTGTCACTGTCAGGGAAGGTTTAGTTTGGAATCAGGAAAGGGTTCTTCCCCGAGAGGGTGCTGGGGCACTGAACAGGCTCCCCAGGGAATGTTCACTGCCCCAAGACTGCCAGAACTCCAGCAGCATTTGTACAGTGGTCTCAGATGCAAGGTGGGATTATTGGGGTGTCTGTGCAGGGCCAGGAGTTGGACTTCATGATCCCTGTAGGTCCCTTCCAACTCAGGATATTCCATGATTCTTCAGTACTTGAACCCGTGGAAAGGCACATTCAGGAGCCTCAGTTCGGCAGAGATCCAGGAACAAACATTTACCTTGGTGGTGGTGTATTTTATTCCCTGGCCTCTGGTTGGCACAGGCTGGTTGTACATTTTGGTGACAGGCCCAAGGAGTGGGTCCCTGGTGACCCTTTGCAGTTTGCAGGAACCACTGCTGGGCTGTGTGCAGGGTGGCTAAGCCCCTCAGGTGCCCTGTTCCCCTCAGTCCGTGGCCCTGGGCAGTGTCCCTCCCTAGCAGACTGAGCACACAGTCCCCCATGCCAGCTCACAGCCCTGGGCAGTTGGAAAGACCAGGACTGACCTGCTGCCTGCACACGGCTCTTCAGCTGCATTTTGTGCTCCCATTTCCCTCTTCAGCAGCCTCTCACGATGGCTGCCTGCTTGGCTCCAGCTGTGCTCGTTCTCTGAGAGAGAGTCCCTGTGTCAGCCAGCAACCAGCCCATCCACCTCAAAATCTATTTGGAAGGATGTGCCACAAAGACCCTGAACACTCACAGCTTACCCTCTTCAGGCATACAGACCTTTCCATGGAGACATCCTGGCAGGTAAGCTGTGTTTCAGTGTGGTAGACTGGTGATGGGGATGCTGAGGTCAAGGCTGACATTTTATGCCCTTAGAGGAGAGGGAAAGGACTCTCCTGTACTGATGGAGCTTGTTGTGCAGCACTATGGTTTCTACAGGAGGACAACTCTGCCAAAGCCTTAATTGAGATAAGCTGAGAGAGCTGGGGCTGTTCAGTCTGCAGAAGAGAAAGTTCCAATATCTGAAGGGGGCTGCAAGGAAGCTGGAGAAGGACTTTCATCAGGAACTGAATAGATCAAGGGGAAATGTATTCAAACTGAAAAAGGGGAAATTTAAGTTAGATATAAGGAAGAGAGTTTTCCCTATGAGGGTGAAAAGGCCTTAGCACTGGTTGCCCAGAGGAGCTGTAGCTGCCCCACCTCTGGAAGTGTCCAAGGCCAGGTTGGATACAGCTTGAAGCAATCTGGTCAAGTGGAAGGTGTCCCTGCCCATGACAGGGGGGTGAAATGAGATTGTCTTTAAGGTCCCTTCCAAGCCAAAGCATTCCGTGATTCTGTACCTATGCAGCTGTGGGATGCATTGGACAAGACTGAGGTGGACTCTGTCCTTGCCCTGGCTCTGCAGCACCTCGATGACATGGGCCAGCACAGTGCTGAGTGCCAGGGGACTGCAGGCCACTCCTTGGCAGCACACGTGGCACAGGAGCTGCCTCCTCCAGCACTCTGGGGAGGGACAGGGTGCAGGGCTGACAGGACAAGTGACCACACTGCATCAGTGGCTCCTTGAACACCTCTTGGCAGATGAGACAGAGCAGCTGCTCCTCCAGCATGTCAATGCTCATCTTCTGAGCCATCCTGCCACCTTCCCACACAGATCTGGGCTGGGAAACACTGGTGGGAGATCAGTCCTATTCCAAGAACAAGATCAGCAGCACAGACAGTTGCAAACCCATCCTTAAATCACCAAAAAAAGTCTGAGATGATGATTTTAACTTGTAATGGGTTTGTGGCCACACCTGGTGCACACCTGGCCATGTGTCCTGGATCTGCCCAAGGTGTCAGCAGTCACCTCCAAGCTGTTCCCACCTGGGCCCACGCAGGGATGTCAGACTGCAGTGGCATCCTGCCTGTGTGCCAGGGCTCAAACACAGCCAGGAGGCATTTTCCACTGAAAAATCTCAGTCTTGTCCTTGTATGAATTCCCACAGATCTCTTTAGGGTTATCTCAGCCCGTGGACATTCTCAGAAAGACTGGCATCACTCAAGTGATACATCTAAGCAAGAAGCAGAAGGAAAACATTAAAAACGTTTATCTTGGAGACGGGGGACTGGATTTGGGAAGTTGAGGCACAGCTCACCTCCTTGAAACTTGTTTCCATGTTCCATGCTCTGCCCCAAAAGACATGAGCTGAAATCCCGGCCTCTCCCATCAGCCCCAGGGAGCGCAGGGCAATGTGTTTCCAAGCGGTAAATCTCAGGCAGCACTGTCTTCCCTGCTGTTTGCTGTTGGGACAGAACTGCCAGACTCCTGGGCAAGTCAAACACGTGGCCTTGAAGCTGAAGAAAACAAACCTGAAGTCAGGGACTTAGTTACTTCTCCAGGGAAAGGGGAGGCTGCGACCTGAGCTGGGCTGGTGTCACACATTGCTGTGGCGTGAACCAAGGGAAGCTTAAGTGTCCACCAGATATGCCAGGAACACAAGCAGAGGGACCAGCCTCAGGTGCTCCCTGTGCTCACAGAAAAAACACCTTCCAGAGGCCCAAATAATACCCAACCACTGAGGTGGCCTGCATGGATTTCTTTGGCTCCGATTGTCCCAGTGCATGGACCCAATGGACTCTCCTCAGCTTCTCCCAGTCAAGCTGATGGGACACAGTCAGACAAGGTAGCTCCTCCTCAGGATGGGCACCTCAATGGCTCCCCTCCTGCAGCCTCAGTCCCTCTGGGATGTTCCTGCTCCCAGGGAGAGCCAGGCAGGCTCTTATCCCCCTGTCCTGTCCCTGCACACCTCGGGAGGGGCTGCCTGGAGCCACATATGGGCACACACAGCACCATCACTGGACAGGATCGAGAGAAGAGCTGGCTGTGTTTGCCTCCCACAGCAGCTAGGGTCCCCAAATCCCCGTGGGACTTCCCTTATCCCCAGTGAAACAGAGAGAATGTTCTCATCAAAGCACTTTGTTATCAGCTATGTTTAAGACAACTTGACTTTAAGATATTGTTATCAACTAGGTTAACTTTGCTGTTAACTACTTTTTGGATTTTTTGTTAAACTGGTGGGTTTTTGTTGTCTGGGGAAAACCTGTTATGCTTTTGGAAAAAAAACAGGAAACCAAACGCTGCTCTTACTGTGTGGGGCAAGGCACAAGGAATTATTTTGTCTGACTGTGAAAAAATATAGTTTCTCATATAACTCCTGGTTCATGGATGTGTTTGGCTTATGAGCATCCCTCATATGAACCCCATCATGATCCTGTCCCCTGGCTTCCCTCTCAGCATCTCCCGGGGAACTGGGGATGGTCCTGGCTTCTCACTGGGGAGTGTCTAACTTCGGGAATGCAGTGAGGGAAGGATCAGCCTGGGGCTCTCACCCAGCCTCACACTGAAGGTCTTTGGGACACAGCAAAGCAGAGAATGCAGCACCTTCTCCCCAAAGGGAGGCTGGGGACAGGCTGTGGTGACATCCCTTCCTGTCTTTCCCCCTGCCTCCTGCCTTTTTTCTATAACCTTCTGTGAACAAAAGACTTGGGTTTATGTTCTTTTGTGGTGATCTCAAAAATTTTTCAAGAATGTGGATTTCTTTCTGCTTTTATTTTGCATTTTCATTCATTTTGCATTTATACCATTTCAGGTGCCTGAAGAAGGCCAAACTTACAAACTTGTGCCAAACCAGTTTGGTTTTTTTGCCTGTGGTGGTTTGTGATCGGTTGGGTGGTTTGGGGTTTTATGGGGTTTTGTTTGGTTGGTTGGTTGTTGGTTTTGGTTTTTTGTTTTGTTTTGTGCTTTTTTGAGGGCAGGTTTGGTTTTAGTTTTGTTTGTTTGTTTGTTTGGTTGGTTGGTTGGTGGTGGGTGTCGTTTTGGTTTTGTTTTTTCTTTGGTTTGGGTTTTTGATTGGGTTTTGGTTTGGTTGTTTGGGGTTTTTTTTGGTTTTGTGTTTTTTTTTTTGTTTGTTTGTTTTGAAGTTGTGTGGGTTTTGTTGTAGTTTGGTTGAGATTTTTTGATCTTGTTTTTATGGGGTTCGGTTTTGTTTTTGAGTTTTGGGTTGCTTTGGTTCGGAATTTTTGTTCTGACGAAGTCCGGCGGCAGTGCACGTAGCAGACTACATCCCCCAGGGTGCACCGCGGCGCGCCGTGACGTTTCGCCTTCCATTGGTCCAGAGCCGCGCAGGGGCGTGTCCATTCTCGCGTGCTTCTAAAGCCGCTCCTTGGGTCGGGGTTGCTGTTTGGAGCGTGATTGGCTGGAGGCGCCGCGCTGGGCGGGCGGTGCTCGGCGGGCCGAGGCGCGGAAGAGTCGCGGCGCGGCCATGATGGCGGGCGGCGCCGGCCAGGAGAAGCTCGGGGCTGGGTGGCAGGATTCGGACTCGGCTTCGACTCCGACGTGGGCTCTGGCACTGACCCCGACCCCAGGGCCGATTCCAGCCTCGACACCCTCTTTGTCTCTGGCCTCGGAGTCTCTCCAACCCCTGCAGGACCTGACCGGCAATGGTGGGGTGTGCAAGAAACAGCTGCGGCCCGGCACGGGTCAGCCCGTGCCCCCATCCGCTTCCGTGGCAGGTAGAGCTGGGTCTGGGGCCTCCGGAGCCTTCTGTAGGCCGTGGGTGGTCCCGTGGCCAGGGCCGGGCGCCCCTGTGAGGGATGTCCCAGTTCTCTGGCACAGGTTGATCCAGGAAGAAGCTGTGGTTGCTGCATTCCTGGAAATGTTCAAGGCCAGGCTGGAGTAACCTGCTCTAGTGGAAGGTGTCCCTGCCCATGAGCAGGGAGTTGGACTGGATAATATTCACGGTCCCTTCCAACCCAAACCATTCCACGGTTCTCGCGGTCTTGCCAGGCTGGCGTCCTGGTGTGAGACTGTCCGAGGGTGGTTCAGGGTGCTCTGCAGTCATGTGCCTGAATTCACAAGTTTTTCAGGCACCAGTAACCATATCCTGAGTAGCTTTTAGATAGGAATTGTTTCATTTAGTCTGCGTTCAGCAGGACTAAGAAAGCAAAAAATCCTTGGAAGTGTGGGCTGTAGTGAGGGTCTGGTGCTCGTCTGTCCCCTGTGTCTTGGTATGAGGTTTGGTCTGTGTGGCTGGACCTGAAGCAGGTGCCGAAAGAAACAGAGAGGGCCGAGCCTATTGGGAAAGATCCCCCAAGACTCTAACGTTGAGGTGCTGGTGGCTGGCAAGGACCACAACAAGGAGTTAAAATTGCTAATATTACAATGTGGTATGTATCTGCTTCAGAGACTGTCTCCTCTCCTTATCAGTATTTTAACACTTGGGATACCCTGGGGATACCCTGTTTATTATTGTCAGCCTTCCTGTGGCTGACACATTAATGAAAGGCATCTTGACCTTGAGGAAAGAAGGATTTCTAGGGCTCACCTGTGCTCACAGAGGAGTTTGAAGTGCAGGGCCCTGGTGCTGTGTCAAGAGAGGCCCATTACAGTATATTTTCTGAGGCAGAACTGGAGTTACAGATGCAGAACTTGGGGCAGCAGTACATTTTTCCCCTTGTTCCTTTTTCCAGAGCTCCATCTTTGGCTAGGGAATTATTTTTAAGCATTTCTGCATATAACTGGGGCATTTTAATTTGCTCAACTTAAGTTTTCCATTCTTAAAAGCACAAAATCACATCTTTTAAATAAGTCAGGACTGTGAGGCAGCTGTTTTGTCTGGGAATGATGCTAAAACACACAGCACTTGGCTGCTTGAATGTGACTAGGTTTTTGGTGTAAAATAGAAGGGTTTGTGCTGCCTCTGCTGTTCTATAACAGAACAGAAAAAGAGAAGCAGGGTAACTGAGTGGTTACAACTCCTGGTATGTGCCTGATGTTGTCATTATGGGATATGAAATCAAAATCTTGCTTTTCCCTTCTCCCCACTCCTCACTTTGGGCTGTACAGTGAAGTACTCCGGGTACCTGGGAAATTGGAATAAGCTCTTCTGTTCAAACGGGAACAGCAAATATCCAAGGCTGATGAAACTTGGAAAAGGTAGGTTTGAGCCACAAACTTTGTCATGGGGCTTGGGATTGTATTGAGGCATTTTGGGACCTGGGGTTGTATTAAGGCATTTCAGTTTAAGTGCTGTTGGGTGTCTTTAGGTTGTTTGATACCTTTAACAGTTCATGGAGTCGTAAATCCTCCTGGTTCACATGGGAGATGGAATCTGGACCTACTTACTCTCTGGCTGGGAGCGGTAGGGAGGTATTTCCCGCCTGCCCTCGGGTAGTTTTAAATCTTTTGAGAGGAGATAATGTTTTCCAGGCTAGACAGGTCTTAGAGCATGCTGGTCTAGTGGAAGGTGTCCCTGCCAATGGCAGGCCTTGGACTGGATGATCTCTAAAGCCCCTTCCAACTCATCCCACTCTGGGTTTGCAATACCACGTGTTCAGTCCCATAGCAGGCTGCCGTCATAATCCCTTCTGGAGCAACTGGCTGTTATAGTTACTGAGACAGGAGTTCCCAGGGATTTTTTCCTTCAGGCTTAAGGAGCCATTGTTTGGTGTGTGAGGGTGTTGGTGTTTGTGAACCTCACCTGTCCCACCCCTCGTGACAGACATCACACTGTGGGGGCTGGAGATTGGACTGCTGTCTATGACCAAAGGAGAGGCTGCGCTGTTCGTCCTCACTCCGGAATACGCCTACGGCCAGCGGGGCTGTCCTCCCTCCATCCCCCCAAACACCACGGTCATCTTCAAGGTGGAGGTGCTGGACTTCATAGACTCAGAGGAGTGCGACGCATTCTTTGAGTTGACTCACGTGAGTTCTCTTAATAAGGCTTGCGACTGTAATCTGGAGAGTGAACCATCATTGTCCTGTCTCACAGTTGCTGTGGCTTGTGTTACATGTGTTTAGGTGAACGCTGGTGCCAGTATCCAGTCCCTGGGCTTCCAGCTGGGCTGTGATCCGCATGCCTGCCCTTTGTGTCCCTCCATATCTCACTGTTTGCCCTCCCGTGCAGAGGGAGAAGGTGGGATCTGCCTTTGTTTGTTCCTCTGTGCTGGATGGAGTCAGTGGAATGGCTCCCGTTTATTTTTAGTTTTACCAGAAACCTCATGGTTGCACTAGAGGGCACCAAATTCCTGGAATTTCTTTAAGGAACAGTAAGGAGCTGTGCGTATCAGTCCTCTTCAGTCTGCAGTGTCCCAGTCCCCTGTCAGCCCCCATCCTTTGTCTCTACCTCTTGGTTCCTCTCCCAAGAGTTCCTTCCCTGTTTTTTTCTCCCTGGTGAGTTATGGTGCTAATGTTAATTCACTTTTTCACGTCAAGGGCTTTGGGCTGTGGTTATGGATCAGTGAGTGGAGGCAGAAGCTAATGATGGAAGCCCTCCAGCCTCTGCACAGGCAAATTTTCCCCCAGAGCCCTGTGAGCAAACCACACTTGTTGCGCTCCCTGCTTGCCCCTTGCCCACCAATTTTGGCTGACTGACCTCTCTCTATGAGCTGGTTCCAACTTGTGGACCCAGAAGAAAACCTGTCCCTCCATTTTTATATATTTTTTGATGATTGTTGGGGTTTTTGTTTTGCTTGTTGGTGCCTTTAGAAGTGTCAGGCTGTCCCAGAGCTGGCCTCAGAGCAATTAGAGCAGTGTAACCTTTCAAGCAGCTTTGTGCCAGTGGCTGCATTTGTGGCCTAACTCAGCTGTGTGCTGTGACCTCTTCACTTGGAATAACCAGCACAAGAACACTGTCATATTTCAGCCTGGCTGGGGAGAGATCACCTGGTGGTGGCCTGGCCCTGGTAAGGACCTAACTTCTGCTCTGTGCATAGGAGGGGGCTGTACAGAACTGTCCTGTCTGAGTTCTCTGCCTGTTTTCTGTAGTTTGAGCTGAAATTCAGATATTTCTTCACACAGGAACAGCGGGATAGACTTCCTCTAGAAAAGCTATTGAAAGTGGCAGCCACAGAGAGAGAGTTTGGCAACTACTTCTTCTATAAGCAGTGTTTCAAGATTGCCAAGGACAGATACAAGAGGGTATGGCACCAGGAAAATGTGGGCTGTGATTTTGGAAGGCTGTGAAAGAAGGGATTATTTTAGATTACCACAACAGGTACAGGTTGGAGATCAAATAACTTTGTCATATTTTCCAAGCATAGTTTGTTACTTCAGAACAGAGTTTGCACACCTGGTTTTGTCTGAGCAGCAGTGGTAAATAAAGGAATAGTTGCAGAATCATTTTGGTTGGAAAAGCCCTCTGAGGCCACCAAGTCCAACTGTTCCCCAGCACTGCCAAGGCCACCACTGACCCATGTCCGCAAGTGCCACATCCATGGGGCTGTTAAATCCCTCCAGGGATGGGAACTCCACCACTGCCCTGAACAGCCTGTCACAGGGCTGGACAACACTTTCAGTGAGATATTTTCCCTAGTATCCAACCTGGACCTCCTGTGCTGCTACTTGAGGCTGTTTTGTCTTGTCCAGCCTCCTGGGAGCAGAGCCTGACCCCTATCTGACTGCACCTTCCTGCCTGGGAATTGTAGAGAGTGAGAAGGTACCCCGTGACCCTTTTTCCCAAGCTGACCCTCTTCAGTTCCATCTCCAGGCAGGGTAAATGCTCAGTTATTCTCAAACTGAAAGGCATCTGGTACTTTTTCAGAGGTAGAGATGATTCAAAGTTGCTTGTGCTTCGTATTTTTGAAATAAAAGTAATTCGACTTGCCTTCTTCCCTGTAAGATTTCCCTATTTATCCTTAAAATCTGAGTCCTGGGTCCTTTTTTTTTTTTTTTTTATTCTGCTGCTTTCCATGCCAAGTTCCTAAACCTGTGGTTATATGGTCAGCATGACTAGTCATGCTGAGAATGCCATGCCTTGTGTTTAGACTTTTGATTGTTACTACTTTTAAGTTTCCTAGGTGAACAGAAACATGGGTGTAGCTGTTGGATGAGATGGGTTTCTCACTTTCCATGATGGACTTGTTGTGCACTGGCTGATTTTCTCTCTCTGTGCAGGCACTCTCCGTCCTGGGTCACAGGCCATCCAGTAAGGCAGAACAGAGCCAGATCAATGCTTCCAAACTGCTGCTGTTCCTGAATCTCTCACTCACTTACCTGAAACTGGAATGTGCTGACCGAGCTTTGAAATACGGGGAGTTAGCCTTGGAGATGGACCAAGGAAATGCCAAAGCGCTGTTCAGGTGTGGCCAGGTGGGCAAATAAATCACCATGTAACATCCCAGCCTGGCTGTGGGGGGAGCCCATAATGAACTGAGGAGAATCTCTGAATTCTGGGCTACTGTAGCAGTCAAGGTGGTTTGTCTGCATCTGCCCTTTTGGAAAGTCTGCCTCTCTGGAAATGTATCACATGGAGCTTTTCCTGGGGTGTTCCTGAGTTATTTTTCTCTGTCTCAGTAATGTTTGTTTTTGCACGAGGACTGAAGAAGGGCAGTGGGTCTGTATTTTTCTTGTGATGGATCTATGTTCTTTCCATGACAGGCTTGTCTCTACATGAGGGAGTACAGCAAATCCCGGGATTTCCTGGCCAGAGCTCAGTGCATCCAACCCTTCAACTGTGATATCAACAATGAGCTGAAGAAGTTGGCAAGGTGAGAGCCCTCCTTTCCATACCTGGGGAAGAGAGAGTGTTTGGACAGGTGGTAATACCTATTCCAAAATACTTAAAATGTTCAAAAAACCCCCAAACCCCTAACTGTTGGGTTAATAAGTGACTTGGGAAAACACAAGTGGAGAAAACAGCTTGAAACGTTTTTCAGGCCCAGAAGCTGCAAGTGAGGAGCTGGGAACACCAACCTTTTCCATATATTTCTTTGGTGGGATGTGTGTTACCGGACTTGTGAGCAGATCAGGGTGAGGACAGGGATGTAGGGGCTACTAAAATGCCTCAAATCCAGTGAAATACAGTTGGCTGATGTTCCAGCTGTTAATGTTCTCAATAAGTATGGTTTTCATTCCCTTTTAACATGTTGGTTAATTTCAGCAGCTTTTCTGCACTGCAAGTGCTTCAATGCACAATACTAATATTTATTAAAAGTGAATTTCCTGCCATCTTGGAGATAATAAATGAACAACCCTGAAGATGAACTCTTCCTTTGCCCATAGGCTGAGTACAGGAGTATCCTGCCAGCTTTAGTCATGTCCCAGCCCCACCAAAACATGACTAATGCTTGTCTGTGCCCTCATGATGCACTTCCTTTGAGACTGCCAAAAGTATTAGCTTTTTCCCAAAAGTGTGTGCTGTCCTCCTGGCACTGTTTACTGAGGCAGGAGCAACGCTGTTCTCAGCTCCAGAGCTCACAAAGCAGCCCTTGAAAACAAACCCTCTTCTGTATGTCACTACCACGCACTTGCAGAAAGGCAGCAGTAACATCTAAAAAGAGTGGTTGGTGCTGCTGGAAAAGCCAGTCTGGTGGCCTGAGTGCCTTCCACTAGGGAATGTGTTGGTGGGGAGCTGTTCTGTCCTGTGTATCTGTGTTGTCTTTAATAGTCTGTCATAACACCAAGTCTTCAAATTTGTTCTGTTACTTCTGAAGTACAAAGAGCTTAAAGGCAGCATTAGCTGCTGGTCTGGAAATTTTAAATGAATTTCTTGTGTTCATCCTGATCTCCCACTACTGTGGAGCTACCAAATTGTCCACTGATGGCGAGGAGTTCTAAACTAGTTCTTAACTAGATCTGTCTGGCTGCTCTTGAGGGCTAGTACATACACAGTGCTAGAAGGCCTGATTCTAGAAGTCTCATGCATTCACTTAGATTTGTTTGAAGTATGTTGGTAGATAAAAGAGAAATCGTGCTAATGATGTTGAGGTGGTGTGGCTGGGAAGCAACAAGGCATTTCTGCCTTTGTCAGCTCCGCTCTGTAGAGAGCAGCATGTTCAGTGAGTGTGCATGTGTCAGAATTGAGTGCCACTGTTGTCCTGGAGTTCCTGCTTCGCTGCCTGTTAAAACTGCTGTATTTTTTGCTTTTAACCATGGAGTGGTTTGGGTTGGAAGGGACCTTAAAGGTATTCCACTGCCATGGGCAAAGACTCTTTTCACCACACCAGGGTGCTCTAAGCCCTGTCCAGCCTGGCCTTTAACACTTCAGAGATGCGGCAGCCAGAGCTTCTCTGGGCAACCTGTGCCAGGGCCTCACCACTCTCACAGGGAATAATTTCTTCCCAATGTCCCATCTAACCCTGCCCCCTGGCAGTGGGGAGCCATTTCCTCTTGTCCTTGTCCGGAGTCCATCTCCAGCTCTCATGAAGCCCCTTTAGGCAGAGAAAGGGATTCTGAGGTCTTCCTGGAGTCCTCTTCAGGTGAACACCGCTGCTCTCCCAGCCTGTCTTCAGAGCAGAGGGGCTCCAGCCCTTGGAGTATCTCCAGGGCCTCCTCTGGACTCACTCCGGCAGGTCTATGTCCTTCTGATGTTGGATCGCAGAGCTGGAGGCAGTGCTGCAGGAGTGGTCTTTTGCCTGTGACAAAGAGTGGATTTTTTTTAGTGTGAAACAGGAGAAGCGTTACTGGGTGTTGTTAATGAGGCCTTACCTCTGGTTAGATATGTAATGTTGCCAGCCTGCCCTTGCCTGAGAACTTACAGTGTGATCTGAAAAATGCTTCAGAAATGGAATATGAATCGAAATCTTGTTCTTAGTGGCTTTTCACTTCCTTACTGAGTGCATTTATACTTTGTTAAAAGCAATGTTGTGTGGTAATCAGCAAGCTCCTTTTTGCTGTCTAAAACAAAGCTTTGGGAATGCATCTGTGTACTGGCTGAAACAGTTCTTGGTGTAATCCTCTGGAGAACAACAGGCAGAATCCAGGGTGAGAGGTATGTAGAATGTGTCTGGTACCAGCTGTGGTGGATTTGGTGCAAATTCTGCTGCTGGATCTAAGAATTTTATTCTTGGGCTTGCATTGCATCAAAACCAGAATGAATTTGGGTTCTTCCAATATCTGGCATTAATCTGTTCCTCCAAACAAGGGGCTCTTGGATTTCCTGTTGTCATAGGTGTGGGAATATGCCACCTAGAGGTGGGCATCCTTGATCAGCAACTTCTATCTGAGGCTTACCAGGAGAGATTTGCTGTGCTGGGATTTCACACCCTCTGAGGTTCTGGGCTCCAAGGGTGCTGAGGGCTGCGGCTGAGAGAGCCTGAGCCAGCCTCTCACTGGGGCTGGTTCTAGCGTGTTGCACAAAACCCTTTGCTTTTGGCCTTATACGGCAACAGATGCAGGAAAGCCGAACTCGTGGGCAGCCACTGATCCTTGGGACAGTGTTCCCAAACTGAGTCACTCTGCAGCTCAGGGATTCCTTACCAGTGAGGTGAGAGCACCGGGAGCAGAGGATACTGTGCTTGGGGAAGTTCAAATGGAGCAGACTGCAAAGCTTTTGCCATCCCGTGATGCTGGCAAGGAAGAGAGAACAGAGGAAAAAACATCTGCTTTGTCATCCACTTAGTCCAGACACAAATCCCTGCTGTCTCCTGCCCATCCTCTGCCCAGATCCTATATCCATGGTAAATACCCTGCTATTTGGCAGTCGGACCATATTCCTGGGTGCTGAAAGAACTTGCATAAGGACACACTAAAGTATCCCACAGCACACAGATGGGGTTCCTCTGCACTGCCCTATGCTTCCAAAACTAGTGTAGAAAGTACCTGTCTCATAGAAGGCAAATGAGTCCCAATTAGTCCCAAGCAGAGCAGAGACTCCAGGTCTGGGGATGAGGCATGACATTTCCAGCTCTCTTTCCCTGACATTGCAGAAAGAAGGGCTTGGAGGAGCTGTGTCTCTGCTGCCAGCACACTCTTCCATTATATTAATTTATTTATATCCAAAAAATAACATTATTTTCAGGTTGTGACACTGAGGGTGGCACAGGCAGTCTCCAGCCCCTGATGCCATCCTTTGCTCTACTTTGCAGATACTACAAGGAGTACCTGGAAATGGAGAAAGAAATGTGCTGCCAGATGTTTGACCCTCTCAATTCTTATGGGTGAGAAGAAATCAAGGTAACCAGGTTTTGAAAAATGCTGAATTCTCCCAAAACCTGTCATGCCTGTAGTGTTCTCTGGTGGGGAACCTGCTTCTCTTCTGCGGGGGAGGCTTTTAGAGGCAAAATACAAAGTGTTGGGAGTGTGTGGAGAGGAAGGGAGGATGGTGGGGTGGAATACTGCTACCTTGTCACCTTGGAGAATCTTTCCTGTGAGGCAAAGCATGTGTGGGACAGGGACCGGAAACTGCCAGCATTTGAGTAAGTTTAGTTTGTTGTTTCCTATGCTGCTCATCCTAGCTGTTCCTGGTCTGAGTCAGGGGCTGAAATAGCTCTGTAGTCTTGTTTCTCTGCCAATTAAAAGAAAGGGGGGATAAAAAAAGTTCCTGTCAAACTTAAAAATTGGATTTTCTCCTCCCCTCCGGTGCTTCTGTCTGGAGCTGTTGGAATGCCTCACTTCAGAAAGATCTAAATATTTTATTTCTGGGGGTTTTTTAAGTATTAAAAGAAGTCTGTTTGGATAGAAAATATCAAGTAGATGTTTTGGACTCTTTAAAGCTTTAAATCTTGTAGCAAAATTGACAGGTTTATAAATGCACAAAGGCTCTTTGATCATTCTTTTTTTTCTCAAAGTCTTCAGTGGGTACAAGCAGGAGTGAAAATCTGTGCTGGTCTCTTGCTTTGGGGGAAACCCCAGGGAAAGAGTTCTGGCAAATGACAACATCCTTCTGTCATGAACCATCCGCAGCTAAGGGCCATCAGTTTGCTGCTGTTGTCTCCTGCAATACAGGCAGTACCTCTTTGCTAGTAGAAAATGAATATTGACACCCTTTCCATCAGCTCTGGTGTTTGAAGTTGTCTCTTTGTGCTTGTGAGGAAACTGAGGCAGTGTCTGAGGAAGAGATTGGATTGAACGCTACTTCCTAAACCAACACAGCCTTCTCCTGGCTGGACGTGCCTCCTTGTGGAGCCCTTACCCTCCCTGCTGCCCCTGTGCTCTGGTACAATGTGGCCTCAGAGCACAAGTCATCCTGCCCTGGGTTTGGGATGGGAGTTATTAGGTGTGTTAGCAGGTGCCTGCCCTCAGGAAAGGAGCTTTGAAAGGGAATGTAAGACTGATGAGGTCTTGTGCAGAAAGTCTGTGGCTGTAGGCTTGGTAAGAGGCTCTGATTCTCCACTTCCTGCGTTTCAGGAAGTTGGCAGTTTGGATGCCTGTAGGACATCGGGTCGGATCCCTGGTGGTGTCTGACCTGGGAAGCTCTTGTGGGGCTCTGGGGTCAGCTAGGCCTGGTTTGTGGTGGGAGGTAGTGATTATGGTGATCTGCTGGAGCACCAGACAGGTCCTCCCCTGGGAAGGTTGTGTGCCTTCTTGTTTCCCAAAAAGCGTCTCTTGTGAAGATGCTGATTTCGACACATCTGATGTAAGTAAACGAGTGATTTTGGTTAGAGGCGACTGAGAAGTACGAAAGGAAAGGGAGAAATCTATCCTGTAGGCAGACTTAAGGGCTGGGCTGAACTGCTTATCAATTTATCCACTGACTCCTGTGTGTGGAGTTCTTCCACCTTACACAGATGATGGATAGCTGTCAGTCAAAAATATTTCCAAGCTTTCTTGTAGTTGATTTTTGTTGCAGTAATAAAAGGAAGCTAAGTCTCCCAGATGAACATAAATCACTGAAACCCAAACAAAAATGTACTGTTCATTCATGGCAAAAGAAGTCTTTTGCTGGAGGAGGTTCCTTGTGCGAGCTGGAGGTTGGGCTGCTGCTGTAAAACTTCATTATACATTCAGATAGGAGCAAAGCAGTTCCAGCAGGAACTCCTGCTCTGTGTCAAAGACTCTGGGAATTGGTCAGAATTGAGGTGGAACATTCTTTAGTGTTTT
This sequence comes from Chamaea fasciata, assembly GCF_029207755.1. Taxonomy (NCBI): domain Eukaryota; kingdom Metazoa; phylum Chordata; class Aves; order Passeriformes; family Sylviidae; genus Chamaea; species Chamaea fasciata. Next base: position 187,492 of record NW_027094106.1, on the reverse strand, counting down.
CTGACAGCTTTGTATCAGTTCAGTTGAGGGCACAGCCTGTACTGGGGCAGTTTGGCAGGCCGGTTTCATCCATTCTCTGTTAGACACTGAGTGAGGATATAGGCTAAGAATACTGTCTGCAGTCCACAGTTAATGGACCAGTGGAATCATAGAAGTTACAGAAAACCGCCCTGTACACCAGCTGACAGATGCTTGTGGAGCACTGACCTGACCTGTGGTCCAGCTCCTGAATAGCTCAGAGTTGTAGTTGTGGCATCTCTTCCCTCCTGAGCATTGCTGCATCCATCCCTTGCTTCAGAGCTCTTTCCCAGATGGGACTTCGGTGAACCTTGCTGTGTTCCGAGAACACAGCTCATTTCTCTGCACTGAATAATCCAGGGCTGTTTTGTATAATTACACTCAAACCTGGGTAGACCTGGGCATCTTCCTTCTGCCTGGTATTTTTGCAAGGGATTTTGCAGTGATGGGACAGGGGGGAATGGCTTTAAGCTGAAAGAGGAAAGATTCTGATTGCATATAGGGAAGAAGTTCTTTCCAGTGAGCATCGTGAGGACCTGGCACACGTTGCCCAGAAAAGCTGGGACTGCCTCATCTCTAGAAGTGTTCAAGGCCAGGCTGGATGTGGCCCTGAGCACCCTGGTCTGGTGGAAGGTGCCCCTGTCCGTGGCAGGGAGTGAAACTGATGGGTTTTAAGGTCCTTTCCAACCCAAACCATTCTGTGATTTCTGTATCTCCTACCAGCTGTAGAGCCCAGTAGTTCTAATGGTCACAAACATCTTGCTCAGAACACATTTCCCACCTTTTCGATGGAATTTTGGGTCAGAATAGGTCTTCCCTTTGGTGAAATGCAAGGCTGCTTGTGGTGGTTCTTGGGAGGAGTTCAGAAGTACTCAGAGGGACACATAGAACCACAAACTCCTTTCTAAATCCATCCTGCTGCTGTTCCTTGTAAATCCCTTGGGTCTCAAACTGGCCCCTCTCAGGGTTTGGTTCATTTACCTGTCTCTGTTTACTTTGTGTGGTGCAGGTATGTAGAGCCTAGTTTCCTGGGATGTGCAGAGTTGGAAGTCCTCCTTGGTGTCCCCTAAACTGCAGAATGGTGGACTGAGGCCTCTGGCTTTTTGGAGCTTTTTGTTCTGTTTTGATTGAAAGACCCATCAAAAAAAAAAAAAAATTCCTATTGCTGTGGTCCTTCATAAGAGAACTAAATCAAGAGGAGTGGGGACAACTTCCCTAGGAGTGTCTGGATTCTAGCAGAGGGCCCTTGGTGATAGTATCAGGAGGATGAGTCTCTGAGGTCTTGTTTTTGATTTTAACTGTGCCAGAGTTGAAAGCTTGTCTCTAATATGTATCTCAGCTCAGGAGATACCACTTCTCCAGTATGTGGAAGTGGTCCCTGGAGTTGGGAACAGGCAGGGAGGTGTTCCAGTGAAAACAGATAAGGCTGAAATTATGACAGGAAACAGTATCTTTGAGATCACCAGTGATTGCCGTGAATAGCAAGTTCTGGCAATTCTGGTGGCATTAATGGCGGCAGAACTGAGGCTGTGTCACCAGGTAGAAGTGACTATAATTGGGCTTAAAATCAGCAGCAGTTGCTGGGTGAACTGACCTAGTAGGCTGCAAGAGACTTGCAAATAAACTGAGAAGTCTGTGCATGACACAGTCATGCCTTGGGAAAGCTCCAGACTTCGAATAAACAGCAACTTGCTCCTTCCCTTCCTGCTCTCCCTTATTCCTGAGCAGATCTGAAATGTACCTCCTGCTGATTTTGTCCCTCCCCACTTCGAGTCAACAACAGAGAACCAGCAGTTTACTCCTCTTTTAGAATATGCAAATTCCTGTCCGACTGAGGTGTCCTGTGCTGCAGAGGAAATTGTTAAAGCTCTCCTTTCTGCTGAGCCTTAGTGGGTGAGGGGGAAGGCTTGAAGGAGGATTTAATTAAGCATTCTCCTTGTTAAAGAGAGGAAGGAGAAAAGCCTTAATGAGGTTGTTGAGTTGGGGGTTTTGTTTTCCCTCCAGCTCTCTCCTCTTCTAGCATGTTGCACTTTTTTTTCTGAGGATTTCTGCAATTCCTACCTGCAGTGGTACCTGTAATACCTCTCTGGAAGGATCCTGGTCTCTGATCTCTTCTGGAAACCGAAGAAATTACTGCAGCACATGGTTTAGGAACCCCTGATATGCTTTCCCAGTGGACGTACTGGACATGGGTCTGGATGCAGTAGGGCTGGCTTTGCCCAGACTGGGAGGTCTAGCCACGACTTAGAAGCCACAAGGTTATGTGAAATGGAAAGAACAGAGACCTGTGCAATATCTCAGTGTCCCACTGTGCCTGTCCTTCAAGGCTTTGGTTAAGTATTGGTCCTCCAGCCTCATCCGAGAACGGGCCCTCAACTGTTCTCTCTGATTTAGGAAGTGCCTAAAGCCTGTAATTTCCTCTTCTGCTCAAGCGCAAAGCTCCCAGGTGAGGTAGGAGGAGATTTCCTGGCTGCAGTGCTGAAAGGAAACTTTGCTCACGGGAGGTTGGAGCCAGGTGGGGTTGGGCTCTGCTCTCAGGTGACAAGCGACAGGACAGGGGGAAACAGCCTCAAGTTGTACCAGGTTTAGATTGGATATTCGGTAAGTTTTCATGGAAGGGGTTGTAAAGCATTGGAATAGACTGCCCAGAGCAGTAGTGGAGTCACCCTTCCTGCAAGTGTTCAAAAAAATGTGTGGCTGTGGGACTTCAGGATATGGTTTAATGATGAATGTGGTGATGCTGGATTGATGGTTGGACTTGGTCTTAGAGGGTTTCTCTAACCTTCTGTGATTCTGTTCTCCTCCATCTCCTGCTGGAGAAGAGGTCATGTGGCACTGGTCCTAGGAAGACCAGGCTGAGACCCCAAGGGATATCCCTGTATGAGGTATTACTTCTCAGAGCCTTTGCCAGCAGCTCTAATACAAAATATTCTGGTGTTATAAATCAGTAGAACATGAAGAACATGCTGGGCTCTTTTCAGTCCCATGATAACAGCTGGTTTATCATGCAGGTGGAGTTTAAAGGGAATTGGTATGTATAAGATGGGAATTTCTTAATGAAGTTTTAGCTTTGCAGAGCACTCAGGGTCACTATCCCTCACTTCCAGCAGCAAGGAGGCACAAGATTATCCTCAGTTTTTTCTCTGAGTTATAATTTTTAGGGCCTCCTTTCTCTCCCTCTTGTGTTGTGCCCTGTGTCTGGGCACCAGTCCTGCTGCTTTGGAGGCTTCAGACTTTCCCTTTGAACTAGCAGAAGAGATATCTTTGTCCTATCTGTTTTTCTTAGTCTTTATTCCAGGAATTTAAAATGGTCATGGATGCTTATTACTGTGCTAATACACTTCAGGGGAAGTGCTCTCCTGGTTATAAGAGGGTGCTAGTCCAAGTCCTGCGACCTGCCAGCTCTCTGCTCTAGTGAGCAGTGAAACACTGACAAACTTGAGCAGAGTTTTAAATGCTCTACTCGGGCATTGCAGTAGCTGTGATTATACAGGGACAGCAGAGGTTAATGAAGGAAGTGCTGAGGGCTCTCAAAAGTGTTCACTGTGGTTTTGAGAAACACTCATCAGCTTGTGAGCTCCCAAGCCTTGTTCACCGTTGTTCACTTGTGCATGGAATCACTGAATCACAGAGTCATTAGGGTTGGAAAAGCCCTCTAAGATCACAGAGTCCTCCTGTTCCCCCAGCACTGCCAAGACCACCACTAACCCATTTCCCCAAGTGTCGGATCCACGCATCTCTTAAACCCCGCCAGATATGGAGACTCTACAACTGCCCTGGGCAGTCTCTGTCAGTGCCTGACTAACCATCCTGTGAAAAAAATTTCCAGAATATCTGAACTAAACCTTCCCTGGCACAGCTTGAGGTTCTTCCCTCTTGTCCTGTCCTTTGTTCCCTAGGGGCAGAGCCTGACCTCCGCCTGGCTGCCCCCTCCTGTCAGGGAGTTGTGCAGAGCCACAAGGTCTCCCCTGAGCCTCCTTTTCTCCAGGCTGAGCCCCTTTCCCAGCTCCCTCAGCTGCTCCATATTGGAGTGTCTTTTCCATCATCAGCAGCCCAGAGCTCCTGATGGAATAGGGGACTGCATCCCTGCCAGAACAGCACCTGGGCACTAGTGGCTGTGTTTGACACAGTGGTAGCACCACTTTGCAAGGCGATTATGGTTTTGGCTGTTGGCACCTGGAAGTTCCCACAACTGCTCCATATTTAGAGAATGAGCTTTTGGAAAGGCTTTTTGCTTCAGATGCAGGGAGTGTGTCTTGGTACTGTTGAGGGTTGGTTTGCAGAGCTTAAGAGTTATTTCCGGTAAGGATAGACATAACCTTAATGTGCCTCTTAAGCAACCCCACCCTGCTTTGTCAGGGTCTGTTGATTCCACAGAATGCTGATAATTATTGTCATAGAGGCTATCTGAGCACTTGAAAGACTGGGAGCTGCTCCAAGGATCAGTTTCAGCCCCAACTTGCTGGGTGAAGTCCTTCCTGAGTCAGAAGTGTGTGTTGAAGAATTCATCACTTCTTTCACCTTTCCGTAATTGTTCCTCTTACTCCTCTTATGAGACCTCTTGCTCTCTGAACAAGAAGTTTTACTGCTTTGACTGGGTGCAGTTTTAAGGATGTCGTTGGTTTGGGTTTTTTTTTTTTTTTAAGGTGTACTTGGGAAAGCACTCTGCTATGTTCTTCCTTTTTGCTTTATGTATCCTTGACTTATCCCAGATCTAAGCAGATTTGACTTCCATCACCTTAGGTTTGGGATGGGTAGTGCATGTCATCAGCATTCAGGGCCTTTGGAGTCAAGACTTGTTACAGATCTCTGGAGAATTCCTCCTGCCACAGAGTTGTCTGTCTGGCATACAGGCAGCTCTTGGAACTCACTGTCGATCTTTTGCAGAGCTGAGGATCTTGGCAAGTTGACTTGGATCAACAAAAAAAGTCCTGAGGAAAAAATGTGTGTAAGTGCAAATCTTCAGATGGCAGTTGAAGTTCATGTAGCTTGGCTCTAGAAACTAGGAGCAGCATAGTGGAAAGTTCCTTCCACTTTCCTCTGTGGATTTGGGCATTTGTGATGGGGCTCTGACTTTGGATGTGGGAAGGGTGAGTGTCTGTGCTTGTGTGCTGCCATGCTCTGAGAATATATCCACAGCCACCTCAACCATTGGAGTGGCCACTTGAAGCCCTCACGGCTGGACATCCCTAAAGAGCACTTACAGAGAAAAGAGGAGGGCATGACTGACTGCAGAGCCACTTCCACAGAGAGCATATAAATGGTCCCTAATTAGGGAATTTTTTCCCTAAGGCATATTGCATGCTCAGAGAAAGCTCCCTGGAATGGCAATGCCTCATGCCCAGATAAATCAGGACAGGCTGGTGTTGTAAATAGCTTTTCCTCTCCTGGTGTCAGGGTGGATTGCCCAGCACATAATATAATGTTATCAACTGCTGAGAGCACCCTGATGCTGCTGGAATTGAATCTCAGCAATCTAGAGCCCTGCAGCATGTGAGGAACCTCTCGTGGAGTCCACGAGATTGTTTCCTCCTGGTTGTGGTGTTTTTTCTCCAGAGTGGCAGTGCCTGTGGGGCTGGTCAGGCTCTGAGTGAAGAGCGTTTCTCAGGCAGTTGCTTTTCACGGTTTTGGCTCTTTGCTGATGTGTGCACATAACATCTGCTTTCCCAGCCAGGCTCATGTGGAACCATGGTGTAGGATGTGCTTTTTCCTTCTGGCTACTGAGTCACAACTTCCCTTCCTTTCTTCTTCATGCTCAGTTGCGAATCCCATTTAGATCTGAACAGAAGCATAGAAGCAGAGGTGTTCTGTTTCCCGTGAGAGAGGAGGCTGCACTTCTCTGAATATCCTTTGAGGTCACTTTTCTGAGACGTGAAAGCTTTCCAGACTGCCGCCACCAACCTGACTTCTTGGTCCTTGCCTTGAGGAGTGCTCTTCTCCCTGAGGGTTATCCCAGTGCAGCACTCTGGGAGCTGCTGCCTCGAGACATGGGGGCAGTGAGGGCTGAACTAGCAGGAGCAATGTTTAAGTGCACAATTCTGAGTTTTTCAGTTTCCTCATGCTTTGACAGGAACTTTATCTGCTGTGTTTGGTGCTTCCCTACAGCCCTTCTAGAGATGGAGGCAGGAAAGATGGAGCTGGGGAAGATGCACCTGCAGTTTAATATGCAGAAAAGCAGCTTAAACAAATTGTAAAGCCTTAATTAAGCATTAACTGTTAATTGTGACTTTAATGCAGAGTAAAGGTGACTGTGATTATATATGACCTGGTGTATAGCTCCCTGTGAACTGACGATCAGCTTTGTAGTTCCAAAGGATGCGTTAAAATAGCTGAGACTAACAAGCTTGGGTGTGACCTTCGAAATCTGAATGTGCCTTGTGGGGTTTCGTGGCTGAGTTGCTGCCAACCTGCTGTAGTGAAGGAAACAAATCTTGGAGAGGGGTTTTGGTTGGAGTGTGCCGTTCTCCTCCATTCAGGAGCAGCACTGGTGTTGAACCCCATCCAGCTCCTGTGTCTGCAGGGCCATGTGGTTCCCCTCCACTTCTCTTCTGATTGTGGAACCATTAGGTGTAAACGAAAGAGATGAACTGATCAAACACTCCCTGATATGGCTTTAGGATTTCAGTTTGAATATTTTTTTAATTAGCGGCACTTAAAGACTTCAAATAGCAGCCATGAAACCAGAAACCTCTTGGTCTGATCCTTTATTTTCCTGGTGCACAAGAAGCCTCAGTAGCTGTAGGCTTGTTCCAAATTAGACACCCCAAACCATAGCTGACAGCTGGTGGGAGCACCTAGTGATCAGCTTTGAAGCATTCCTGTGGGGAACATGTCAAGGAACTGCTGTGTGGGGATGGGATTAGACTGACAAGGAGCAGAGTGGAAATCAGTTGTATTTTAGGAGGAGCAAAGACTCTTTAGTCTAACAATGCACAGAACACTGTAGCATGTCAAGGATAAGGATTTCTTTTTCCCACTTGAATTCTTTCCTTCTCCTGGTTGATAGAACTTTCTGCTGTGAACTGGAGAAATGACTTAAGCGTTTCTGTCTCTGATTCATTTTCAAAGAGGAGATCAGCTGAAATGTTCCTCAGTCATTTTCCTTCTTTATGGATTTCCTTTCCCCCTTCTCCTGGAAACTGCTGCCAGCCTGGACTGACAATGGATATCTTGTGTGTCAGGAACCTCGCGTGCCCTCAAACTGGAAGGTTTGGCAGTACAAGGGGGCCTATTAAATGGGATTGTAACATGGATTTGGTGAGTGTGGATGAACCAGGACAGTGACTGCACTAAATCCCGGGTTGTGGTAGGCTGGAAGTCTCACTCCTGTGTTTCAGGCAGTCTTGAAAGTACCTCAACTCTTTTGTGTTTTTATTATCCTAAACTTTAAATTGGTGACAGCCTTTGTAAGAGGCATATTGTGCTGAATCAGACTCAGTTTTCTGGCTGGGTGGCCCTTGATCGTAGGTTCTATGTGGCTCTGAGCCCACGGGCTGACAATCCCACTGTTCCAGGATCAGCAGAGGAAGGAGATGAGTCGTTGGGGGTGGGCTTGGAGAGTCCTGATGTTCCTCAAACCCCCCCCCCCCCCCCCTCCTTATCCCGTGATCCTGTGGTGCCTTTCAAGGATGTGTAATGAATGAGGTGTGGATTTTGAGCATCATGTGGTGCTTCATCTTCTCTTTTAGTCTGTAAAAGAATCTGTTTCTCTCACAGCTCCTGGGGGGTTTTTTGCCTCCTGGTTAGAAGCTATAACTCGATATCCTCTAAGGAACAGGCTTCCCTATTTTGCTACCAGTGATTTGACTTACATGTGCTGAAATGACCACTGCAGCTGAGCTGGCTGGGCCAGCTGTGATGCCATGTGGATGCTGGAAGAGTATAAAAATGCATTTGGGCTCCTGTTATTCCTGAGCTGTGAGCAGGTCATGCACTTTTTGGATGGGATCCTTTAATCCTCAGAGCTGTAGGAGACAGATACTGGATTGTTTTGGGGAAAGGCTTCCAAGGATTTTCTTGGTTTTTTATTTATTCTATTCTTCTTTCTGCTGGTAATCCTGTGGATGAGAGAGGGACAAGGCTTATGTTCCAACAGTATTTTGGTGCCTTTTGTGCTCACAAATTGGGGAAATACTTCCAGTATGAGTTTTTCTGTGTTGGGATTTGGGAGGAGCCACTTGCAGCTTCATCAAGAACAGCAGAATGTGACCTGTGGCACCAGACACAGGGGAGGGTGCTGGATCTATTTGAGGACCAGGGAGGGGAAGGTGCCCCTTCTTTAGGAGCAGAGGGAAAGCTCACCTGGGAGAGGCACTGGAGGAGCAGGTGAGCTTTTGGTAACAAGTTCAGTGAAGCCATTAGAAGGTGAGGTAGGTGAGCCAAGTCCTGATCTGTGATCAGAGAGGTTCCCCTTTGAAATTTAGAGCCGGGGAGGGAGGAATCACCGCTTAAAAACAGTCCTGGTTGTTATCCAGACTGAGCTGATGCTGCACCAAGATACTGATTTCCTTCTGGTTACCCTGAAGAATTGTCGTTCCCCTTGCCAGGCCTCCAAGACTGTCAAGGACCCAACTGCAAGTGGGAGTGATGGGGTGAGGTGACAACTGCCCAAAATCCTAGGTGTGCTCTGTGATCCATTGCTGGGATGCAGCCAGATGGCCAGACCTTCCAGTGCTCCTGCCCTGCAACAGGAAGGAGCTGGGAGCAGGGAAATATGGGGAGAAACAATAGAAATCTGGGTTGAGGTGGAATTCCTGTGTCTCATACAAGATTCACCTTTCTTCCAAAGGTAGAGTAAATATCCAGGCTTCAGTTTCCCAGAACCAGGGTGGAAAAGTGTAAGTGATGGGAAGCATGGATAACCCTGTTAAGGAAGGGAAGTGGCCCAAGGAGTGCTCTGAGGTTTCCCTGAGGGAGCCTGGTCATTTTTAGCTCTTGTCACTTCATACTCTGTTTTCTCCAAGTCTTTCATGAGGAAGTTGAATGGATTTTAAGGGGATTTCACTGTGTTTGTTACACTTGTGCTAATGCATAGAATTCTAGGTGTTTCTTACAGGACTGCTGGAGGTGTGTGCTGGTAACCATTGATGATTGAGAGCTGAAATTAAATAAACTGTACAGGTGATGCTGGGGAAATACTGACTGTCATACCTTGTCATTCTAGGACTGTTCCAGCTGTCCAGCTCTGGGCACATGGAGATCTCAGCATCACATACAAGTTTTGGGAAAAGGGGCAGGAGCACTGTCTTACTTTGAGAGACTGAAGTGAAGGTTCTGTGTTTATACACAACCTGATTTTCCTGAAGTTGTGTATGTTTGCCATGTTTTGAGGCAGTTTCCAGAAAAAATAAGTCCTGCTGTTGGAGAGAGGTAGGGGTCTGTGTAAATTCCTTCTCCCATGCACAAAGTTTGAAGAATACTCTTTCCTGGCATCCTGCCTCTTGCAGATAGATTCCAGGCTGCTTTCAGGGAATTTGTAAGTGGGAGGAGAATGCCGTGAAGTTTTCAATTTACACAAGTTGTTCTTAAAAAGTCATGTTTGATATTTTTGTTCTGAAGAAATAAACCATCTTGAGCACTAAGGCTTGCAGGACTTGTGCCAATTTATTGTGCAAGAGTGATTAATGCCTGAAAGGAGCTGGAATTAGGAATGGGGTCTGTAGAGCTGGCTCCTTTTGTGGGCAACAGGTTGTTGTACTCTTTTGTTTTGGCTGAATGTTCCTGTGAATGTTGATACTAGATATAAAATTGCTGAATAATACCAGCTTTAGAGCAAACTCCAGAACTCTGTGTGCTCAGAACATGGGGCTGTGCCTGGGATTGAATAAATGCAGAGTCAAAGATGCTCTAAGAGCTGGAGCCCCTCTGCTTTGGAGCCAGGCTGGGAGAACTGGGGGTGTTCACCTGGAGGAGGCTCCAGGAATGCCTGTGTGTAAAGAGACTCCAGGAGAGCTGGAGCTGGACTTTGGACAAGGGACTGGAGTAACAAGACTTGGGGGAATGGCTTCCCACTGCCAGAGGGCGGGGTTAGATGGGATATTGGGAAAGAATTCTCTGTGAGCGTGGTGAGGCCCTGGCACAGGTTGCCCAGAGAAACTGTGGTTGCCCCATCCCTGGAAGTGTCCAAGGCTGGGTTGGATGCAACTAAGAGCACCCTGGTCTAGTGGAAGGTGTCCCTGCCCATGGCAGTATGTGGAACAAGGTGAGCTTTAAGGTCCCCTCCAACCCAAACCATTCCATGATTCTGGCTTCCGCAGCCATACCAGCCAGGGCTTCACAGCCATCCATGCATCACAGGTGGCCTTGTCTGTCCATCTCCTTGGCCTTGCTCTTTCACAGAAGGGTCTAAAACTGTCTCCCCAGTCAGTAGTGGTTGGGCTGGCACTGAGAGGAGAATTGTAGAAGCATGGAATATGCTGAGCTGAAGGGACCCACTGGGATCCGGTTCAGCTCCTGCTGGAGGGCCAGTGTGTTCCTGAGCCCTTTCCTAGCCCGACACTAGATGGCAATGCCTCCTTCCCAACGGTGTTCAGGACTCCTTTCTGATGGCCTTTAAATCTGGATATCTGTCTTTCTCTGCATAAATTTCATGGAAACCAGTTGGGAGTTGATGCCTCTTCCCTACAAGAAGCAGAGAACGTTGTACTTCCTAGGATAAAACCGTTCTGAAGACCTAAACAAAGCAAGTTTTCCAGAAGGGGATGATAGCTGTGCCTCCCTGGAGGTCCTTGATATGGGCCGTGTTGGCACTTCCCTGCCAGCCCTTGGGTCAAGCAACCATGAGCAGCTGGATCCATGGGTGGAAAGTTGGCACATCCCTTTCCACCTATGTCCTTGGAAAGGCAGGATCTTCTGGACCCCAGACTGTGGGGACAAAGCCCATTGAGGAAGGCATTTCGTCTGCGAAATCTGAAGTGTGGGAGTGGTGTAGCTGCTGTGGCACAGTGAAGAGCTTTCCAAGTCTCTGGAAGGTCTACTCTAGTTCTGCTGCCAGTGGCACACACTGCAGGAACAGCAGCTATCCTTCCCTGTCACCCAGGCCACGCCAGTTAATTGTACTTTACCCAGAGTCTCTTGACGCCAGGTTGACAGACTTCCCATGGTGAGGTAGACCTTGCCGAAATGCATTTTTCTTTATCAAATTATGGCCAAAAATTACTTTTGTTTTTTTCTTTTTCCCTTACCCCTATTTGCCCCCCTCTCCTCTCCTCTTTTTGTTATTAAAGGAAATAATACAATCTTATAGCCTCTGGGCAAAATCAGAGGTGTGTTTGGATCCTGACTTGGCATTAAAGCAGAAATATTAGTCCTTGAGCAAAAAAGAAAAATCTCTGTAGAGAGCCATGCTTTTGGGGTGGTAGTCAAAAAACACCAAATCGGAGAAAAGTTTCCTACTGGAATTTCTAATTTTGGCCAAAATGCCTCCCTTTTCCCTCTGCATGAAATTATTTTTGACGAACATCTTCTGTGTGTTCCCTGGAGAAGCTCTTCCAAAGCTTGGTCCCAGCTCAGCAGTGGTCTTGTATTTCCAGTCTGGGTTTATCAAATGTGAACCTGCAGCTCTGCAGCTGTGCTGGGTTTGCTGAATTCCAAGATTATCTGATCTCAAGTGAAGTTTTCCTGACGTGGCTGTTTATGCAAACCTGAAATGTCATGCACCCTCAACCCATCAATACAACAGCTCCTTGGGCTGCAAAGGTAAAGCCCCTTTGAAGTATGAATCACAAGCCCTGTGTGTCACCTGAGCATCTCCCATCATGTTGTCCTCCCCTGCACACCACTGACCCCCAAGAACACATAAGAGCAGTGAGATCCCACTCTATACCTGTTCCTTCCACTGGCAGTTGGTGCAGAAACCCTGGAGAGTGTGGGTGGGTGTCCTTGTGCACCCCACAGTGTGGGCTGTACTCTGCCAGGGACAAGGGTGAGCTGAGACCACTGGCAAAGCAACCAAAACATATGGGATGGTTGTGCTAAACCCGCGCTGAGACATCTAGGGCATGTGTAATAGGGATGCAGGACGGTGCTCCGTGTTGTGGCACCTCCTGTTATGATGCAGGCTGGTCACAGGTTTCCTCCACGACACGAGGTGCTGCAGTGGGAGATGCAGCACCTCTCCAAAACTTCCTGGCACGTGTGGGGATGCTGGTGCTATCAGCTCAGCCTGGGTGGGTGCTCAGCACCCTCCCCTGGGCTAGGAGCAATCCTGCTGATCCCAGGGACTTGGGGGCTCAGGCTCCTGCCACCATCCTTCTGCTGCTGACAGGGCAGAGGGGAGGCTGTGGGCTGTGATCAAGAGCCCCCATGGCACTGGGTCCCCTGGGCTGGTATAGGGGGAGAGGACTCCCTGGGGTTCTGGAGCCCCTAGAGTCATTTGGCACGCTGTTCTTCTGGGCTGGGGCAGGGACCACGGACCCCCATGGCACTGGAGTCCCTCACCTCACTGGGCACCCATTCCCCCAGGTCATGACAAGGGACTCAGACCTTTTTATTCCAATGGCTAGCTCTGAAAGTCATGGAAGCAGAAACCCCTCTGTGCTGCCAGCCGCAGCCAAGCCCAGCCGGGCACGGAATGCACCAACTCCGTGCTCCGCTCCTGGCCCCTCGTTTGTGTTGGCATCAGCTGGAGAGCGAAGCCACTTTAATTGGCAGTTGTGTTTGTGGCCAGGGTGTTATGAAAAGGTTTTCTGTCTCCCTCTCTAAGTTCCCCTGAATATGTTTTCACTCTTAATATAATATTCACTTCATTATTAGCTGAAAGAGGTTCTTTTCAGAGAGGGTTTTTTTTCCTCTCCTTCCAAAAATACATTAAACCGCCCCTTCATGCTGCACTGCGCTGAGGGCTGGGATTGTCTACTGGGCGGGAAGTGAGAAACCCAGCAGTAAATGGGATTTACACAGGAATTCCTTTCTTCCCCAGTGTGCTGGCAATGCTGGCTGGGTAATGGAGGAGTCTGTGTCTTACGGGGTGATTGGGGGTACATCACCTCCCCTACAGCGTAGTCACCAAGGGGATCGCCCCCAAGAAGAGCAGATGCTTCCAGGGGCTCCCAGCACCCTTGGCTGGTTTTTCCAGGTGCAAACCCCTCTAGCAGAGTTGGGACCCAGCCACAGGGATTCCCATGAGTCCCCATTCAGTGCTGAAAGTGTTTCCAGCATCTGCCAGGTTTTGGAAGCTTGTTCTCTCTTGGGTGGGTTTGAGGGCATTGAGTGCAACTGGATTGCAGTATTGCCATCTTATGTTGTTGCTGTTCATGACTTTGCAGGTTCCAGAAGGTTTTTTCCTCCAGCTTTGAGAAAATCTCTGTGAGCTGCAGATGCAGTGAGGGTGGTATCATATGCAGAGCATCCAGCCTGGCTCAGCCTTTGCGATCCAGGGGAAACAGCTCTGCTTCCCTCTTGTCTGAGTTCCTTGAAGGGCACCCACAACCCAGCCAAATCCCGGGTTCAGTTGTTTGCCATATTTGGGTGGTTTTGGAAGGCCATGCAGCCCCTGGTGCCCTCACTCGATGTCCTCAGCCCAGCCCGGCTGGGAATATCCCAGGCTGGGGCTGCCTGTGCGGTTGTGCCATCCCAGCCCTGGCCCCAGCTACTTTTGGGATGCCCTAAGACAGCCAATCACAGCGCAGGGAGGTAGGGGGGACACTGGGCAGGGCAAAAGGATCCCCTGGGCTGGCTCTTGCACTACTGCTATGGGGCACTGGGATCCCTGGGGACCCCCACACCTCTGCTGCATCCCTCAAGGAGCCACTATGAAAGCCCAGGGGAGCCCATAGCACGTTTTGCCTTTCCCTGAAAGCAGCAGAGACACAAATCTCCCCTCTTGGGGCAGACACCAGCAGCAGGAGCCTTCCCCAGCTCCACTGCCCATATTCCCAGCCATCCTGGGAAAATCATTAGGGCTGGTACCATGTGCTGATAAGTATCTAAGGTCTGTCCTTAACTGGGAACAATTAGCATTTGTTTCAGGATACAGCTGTGGCTCCAGAGCTGACAGGAACATTCTCATCTGAGCAGGGCCCGAGAGAGCTCCCTAGGGATAATGCAGCTCCCAGATAAGGATGCTCTTGGGAGGGGTCCAGCTTATGCATCCTCAACCCCTCACCTGGTCCTGACATTGTCAGGAAAGTGGGGGCTCCCTGATGATCCTGCACTTCTTTTTCAGGTTTTGGGAAAAAATAAATCAAATTTGAGCTGTTTTCTCTAGGATTTTGCTAGTTTGTCCACCCCTTCCCATATCCGTTCTGTGTTCAGTATATACTGGTGCCTCCCATGCCTCTCCCACAGTGCAGAGCATCCTCTTGTGTAAAGCCAGACAGGAACTATGCATGACAGGCTCTGGGGGCTGGTTCTGGAGAAGGTAGTAGTGAAGGTTCTGGAGTTACGTAGGCATAGGAGGACTTCAGATTTTGCACATGGGTCTGAAAGCTGAGGGTGGAATACTAACCCGGGTCAGCAATGAGAAGTGCTGGGGGAAAGGTTGTGGTCGTTCCAGTGGAAGAGTCAGGAATGTGGTGATTCCCAGCTCTGCTCCGCTTGGTGAGGCCAGAGGAGAATGACAGTGGTGTCTCCCTGGCCTCATATGTCAGATGCTGGAGGGACCAGTCCCAGCTGTGGGGTTAGGAAGGCTGGAGCTGCTGCAGGACCTGGGCTTGGAGCAACACAGGGAAAGGTGAATGGGGGAACCACTGGGGCTTCACCAGCAGCACTCTCACCCTTGAAGCTCTGGCTGCTCCAGAAAACCCTCAGTGTGCTCCAAAACAGACTCCCTGTAGCTCGAGGTGCTCCAGGTCCTGCACAAGAGGGAGTGGGTAACCAGCTGGGGTGGGACACTGGAGATCCTGCAGCTGGACAACTTGTGATCTGAGAGTCAAGGGGCTGAGGAGAAGGAATGTGGCCTGGCTGACAGGGATGGGCTTGGTTTTCCATGGCTTTACATTTTCCTTCACTGGAGGTTTGCAGTGAAGGTGGAAAATGTGGTGGGATGTGAGGGGTTTGGGGTCCCTGGGGGCTTTGGGATGTGACCTGCCTGCCAGAGCAGAGCCCATGGCAGGGACATGGACATGGCACACACCAAAGCCCAGTGGATCTGGGAAGTGTCCCCGCTCAGGGTGGTTGGGGACAGGAGTTTGGTGGGAAGCAGGGCAGCTCCACAGGCTGCCTGGCCTTCAGCTCCCATGGGATGGTCTGGCTCCCCTGGGGCTGATATGAAATAGGAACGCTACAGAGGTTCCAGGGGACCCACCAGAACATGGAACACAGGGCTGGACACAGGTTTGCTGCAGTGCTGCAGCTCCCTTCCACCACCCAAGGCCACCCCCACGTGATGTGCAGATATCATAAATCCTGCTTAGACACCTCGCTGCTGCTCTTGGTACAGCAAACCTGTATTACTGGGAGCCATGACCTGGCTGCAGAGACACTTGGGCTCACCTGAGAGGGCAGCTGGGTTCTGCCCTCAGTGCTGCCAACACAACCCTCAGACAGCCGCAGCAAGGTGATAGAATGTGACATTTTCTTGGGCCATGGGATGTGATGTTCCCTCAGGCTAGGCTCTGCTGCAAATTCCAGCCCTTGATTTTGGGAGTATATGTAGGGCTGGTGGGACCTTCAGCTCTGCCAGCCAGCACCAACTCCCTTGCCCATGGCTCTTTTTGCATGGAACAGGGCTGAATTAGGGATGGAGAAGGGGAAAGGTAACTCAGGGTACCCTGGGTCAGGGCAAAAGCAGGAACATGCAGGCTGAACATCATGGGAAGAGGCTCAGCAGGGCACTCAGAGAGCTGGGATCTGTCATCTGGTGCTTCCCTGGGATGAGATCATGGAATCACAGAATGGTTTGAATTGGATGGGACTTTAAAGATGATCCAGTTCCAACTTCCTGCAATGGGCAGGGATACCTTTCCCTAGAAAGATGCTCCAAGCCCCATCCAACCTGACCTTGAATACTTCCAGGGACATCACCTCTAGCTGTTGGCCTCCCCAATAACAGCTTTTGCTCTCCCCATCTCCTCCAGTTACCAGCACATGACAGAGAATTTTGTGCTATTAGGAGGACCAGGAGAGGGACAGGCTGGAGTTGGGGATGGGGACAGAGCTGAGCCACCCCAGAGCCCACCCCAGCACTGCTGGAGGAGCCCAGGGATGAGTGACCCAGCTCACAGCCTTGGCAATGCACCTAAAAGCTGATTTCCTCACCTCCAGGCTCCAGCCCCATGATGCCAGTGAGCCTTCACCACAGCCACTGACCTTTAAACAAGGTGGTTGGAGAGATGGAGGTAGCAGAAATCCCTGAAAGATTATTTGTTTCTCACGAACTATATTTAGACACCATCAGCAAAACACTAAAGTGCTGAGTTTGGCTGAATAAATCTGGGTGCTTTGTATTTTTTTCCCCTCAAGGAGAACAGGATTATCCAGCAAACAGGGAAGCATGTTTTTGTTTGACATACCTGAGGGTTTCCACTCCAAGTTGCTGTTTTGAGCTCCTGGTGCTGTGATGATGATGATGATAGACCTGACAAGGCACTGCGCCATCTTGTGAAGATATTTTTTGGAAAAGGAGCAGCTGGCTTACCCACCATGGTGCTGCTTGCTTTCTTTGTTAACTTTGGGGTTTTGAATATTTTCAGAGATATTGGCATATTAGGGTGTTTTTGAGATAAAAGTAGGTCACACTGGTGCTGCTCCAGTACAAAGTCCTTCCCTGTAATGCACCCCTCCAGCTCCCTGCCTGCACCAGTGCTGCCCCAAGGGATGGGTGCCTCAGGGAGCTGGGAGGGTTGACATGCTCCTGACTGGTCTGAGTGGGGCTGCAGGTAATGGCAAGATGTCACCTTGCTTTTCTGGAACACACTTGGATCATCTGGGGTGTAGTTCTTTGCTAGTTTGGATTCCCTGTGCCTAAATCCCATCTCCCTGAGGGAGACCGGGGTCAGGTCTGAACTTCCCAGTGGAGTGTTTGGGGGGGCCAGGCAGTTGAGGGGTTTTCTGATGCCTGAGGGGTGTCAGAGCCCATCTGACCAGTTGGTGACAATGAAGAGCAGAGTGACCTATCAGGAACCTCCCGTTTGGACATGAACCCAAACCCTGTGGATGATGGGAGGCAGAATCTCCAGCGGAGCAGAAAATTCTTTGCCCTAAACTTGTCAAAATTCCATGTCCCTTGAGCTGGCCTTGCCAGGACATCAGGCTCTTTGAGAAATAAGGCTCTGGGGAACTCAGGTCCTTGAGCTGCAGCTCATCCACAGCAGCTCCTCTTCAGAGAGGGCCCTGGGAAGATGAGGATGGAATTGTTGCACTGTAGCAGCTCTCTGGTGAACAGGCTATACGTATCTGAGGAACTTTCTCCTTTCTCCTCTGGCGAGGCGAGGCATGAGGATCTCCTAGTGTTCTCCACATGGAGACAAGGAGAAGGGGTAGTACTCAAGGAGGAACCAGCTTAGGGAGGAGGATGCTGGTTCCAGATGGTTTGTCCAGATCATGGGGTGACCCAGCCTTGGATAGGAAGCATCAGAATGATACCTGAACATGGGCTGCGTCAATGGAATCAGAGTGTAGTTTGGATTGGAAGGGACCTTAAAGATCCTCTTGTTCCAGCTTCCTGCCATAGACTGGGACCTACTAGAAGGTGTTTGGGGCCTGGGAAGGAAGGGAAAAATGCAATATGGGCCTTCCCAGCACTGATAACTCTGTCCAGTAATTGGGAGGAGAAATGCCCGCCCAGTGGTATCAGACAGGAGAACATCAGTTGGGGCTGCTCCTGCCTTCTCCCTGCACTTGGGCCCGGCTGTGCTGGGGGAGCTGACATCATCCCAACCCAAAGGCCCTGGAAAAGCCAGGATTCTTCCTCCTGGTCTATGCAGCTGGAGAATCACAGCACCAATGGCACTGCCAGCAGGTGAGGACCTGGAGAAAGCCCTCCATGGCTGTGGGGCATCCAGAGGAAGTGACACATGACAGAGCCTTGAGGTTGTACTGGAGATGTGGTTGGTCTTGGCAACCAAGTGGGCAGCTTGGCCAAGTCAGTGGTGTGTTAAAACCTTTTCTACCAGGTTCCAAGAGCCCTCCCTGCTCCTGCGGCATACAGTGGGCTGGGGCTCAGCTCTGTAAGGGTGTTCCTTCTTCCCAGGGGATGCTTTGTCTGTGTCCAGACTGTGATTCTGTAAAAGCCTGAACCTGTGCAGAGCTTCTTGACCCATGGCATCATTCAGTGTGACACAGCAATTCATCAGAAGGTGGCAGGGCTTGAGGGGATTCCCACTCTTCCCAAATTTCTTGGGAGAAGGTTTCTCCTCCAGGCAAGACGACTGTGGCTGGTGACCACAGTCCCTGACCTGGCAGTTGCCTCCTGGATTTTGTTGCTCTTTAGAAAGGCATGAGGGACCAGGGAGCATGAACAACCCAGGACACAGTGGCTATGGGGCATCTCCTGCCCCATCCCAGGGTGCCCCCAGCCCTGGTGCTGTGGGGCTGAGTCCCAGCCCACGTTCTGCCTGGCTCCAGCCTGCCCCGTGCTTCTCCCCTTCTCCTCTGGATCATATTTATTTATTTATACGGTGAATGTAATAAAACCCCAGCAGGAAACAGAGGCGATTCCCTGCCATTCCCCACAAGCCAGCCCTGGGCCAGGCGAACAAGGAGGCGCATTGTGCAGCATGGAGCCTCCTGCCAGCACCGAGCCTGTGGCTGAGGCTGAAGAAAGGGCTGAGTGTGTATGTGAGCACAGGGACCTGGTGCCGGCACCCGCCCCAGCATGGGGGATCCTGAGGAAGAAACTTTACTTCAGGGGGCAAGAAGGGCTGGGGGCGAAAGGGCTCCTGTGCTGACTTGGGATGTTGTCTGGGAGCACCTCAGAGCCTGCTCCCAGCACAAAGAACCTCCTCAGCCCATCCTTGGGCTGCCAGAAAACAGAGGTGGGCACTAAAGATCACCTGGGGGGGAGGGGGGGAGGGGGCATGTAGTGGCCCCATGGCCCAGCCTGGGGATGTACAAGCAGCTCTTCCCGGGGCTGAGGCAGCTGAGAGGGAGCTCCAACCCTTCACCTGCCTCTCTCTCAGGCAGCTGCTCCAATCTGCAGCTGCTGCCATTAGTAGGGTTCGGAGTGAAAGGCTGCTGCCGGGGCTCACCTGGCTCTTAACCCCCTCGAAAGTGTCTGCAGGGGTGAACAAGACGGCTGAGGGTGAGACATGGCTCAATCCAGGTTCCCCGTTGATGGGAGAGGTCTCCACTGCTGGGGACAAGTGTCTCAGTACTGCCAAGAGCTGAAAGCAGCCCCTTGTGCTGCCACCACACTCATCAGATGAAATACTGTGGGTGAGGTGGGGACATTGTCCTTTCTCATCCCTCGTTCTTCCAACCACAGCTCCCCTGGGATGCACCACTGTCCTCCTGCCCTTTCCCCTGAGTCCCACAGCTGCATGTGGTCCCCATCGCTGAGCTGGTCCCTCAGGCTCCCAGGGATCCTGGGGTTAAGGTCATGCTCTGAGCTGTGTGTCTCCTCCCTGCTTTGGGTCACTGCTGTGTGAATGGGGATGTCAGGGCCCAGAGATCCTGTGGCCAGGGCTGGGGAGGGGAGGCTGGCTGGCAGCAGGACACACAGGTCTCCCTCCAGCTGCAGGGTGATGGGGTGACAAGGCTGCAGTGAGCATCCCTGGTATTGTCACACATGTCAGCCTCTGTCCCTGATTCCTGGCCACAATGTTCTTGGCACCATGGGCTGGGTTATAACCACAAACACCTGCAGAGAGCCAGAGGCCAGTGATTGGGACACTGCCTGGAGACACAGCCTGGGGACACTGTTTGTGCTCCACCCGCTTGTTTAGGGACCAGACCCCAAATTCCCCATCTTCCCCCCCTACTGCCCTTTCCCATGGCACAGAACCTGCCCAGGGGCACAGAGATCAGTTGTCCTATGGTGGGCACAGTCTGATGCACATGCAAGTGCATTGGCATCACATAGGATTGTGCCTGGGGTAGGAGGAGCTTGGACCTGAGGATCACTCCTGGTGATATTCCTGGTGTCCCCAAGGAGGTGGTGGCTGAGGCAGAAGTAATCTGCCTCTCTGGCTGGGTAGGTGCCAGCCCACAGCCCCACGGATCGCTCCCAGGATGGATCCCTCCACCTGCTCACCACCCCATCCGCCCTGGTACTGGCATCCTTTTGAAACTGAAGCCACTGGCATTTTGTGCAGCTATTTCTGTGAAGTTCTTCAGGAAGGGAGAATTATCTCTCCCAGATCCCTGCAGGACTGTGCCATCTCTTGCCTTCAAGCTGGCAGGGAGGGCGTGGGGTGCCCGGAACCCTGGCTCACTCTGGACACAGCCTGTCCTCGTGAGGTGGGTTCCTCTCCCTGCCCCAGCCCCTGCCTCTCTCTACGAGCCAGGCACTAGTGGGAACTGGCACCACTGGGGATCAGGGGGCTCAGCAGGGCAGAGGCATTGCTGGCATGGAGCCCCTCACCTCCCTGCAACAAGTCCTGCTGTCCTGGCCAAGGCTGGGCAGACCAGTACCCACAGTCCTGCCACAGTTCCACCACCCCCTTCCAAATCCATTGCCCAATCTCCAGCTCCATCTTCTGATCCCCTGCCCTATTGCCCCCTCCCCTGCCCCGCTGACCCCTCCCCGCCTTCATTGCCCTTCCCCAGCTTGATTACCTTCTCCCTGGATCAATCACCTCCTCCCTTGCCCAGCTCTATCACTCCCTTGCCTGCTCCGTCACCCTCTCCCAGGCTCTGTTGCCCCCCTCTCCAGCTTCATCACCCCCTCCTCTACTCTACTGCTCCCTCCCCACCTCCATAACTCTCTTCCCTACTCCATCACTCACTCAGTTCCATTTACCCATGCTCTCTCCCCTCCCTCTCCCCACATCCATTGCCTCCTCTCTTGCTCCATCACCCTTTCCCCACCTCCACCATCCCCTCCCTGACTCCTCCACTCCCATCTCGGCTCCATCACCTCCTCCCCGCCTCTACTGCCCCTCCCTGACTCCCACCAGGGCTGTCCCCATCTCTGGTGCCAAGGGGACCCCCAAGCCCTTCCCCCCAGAAAGACACCCTTCCCCCTCCCATGGCTGGCCAGAGGGGCACTGCTGCAGCCCCCCCTGTACCCGGAGGGGCAGCCAGTGGATTTTTTCCCTCCATCCCCTCCCCTTGCCGAGGCTCTCGCACAGGTTTCAGGCTCTGTTGACGGGAAGAAAGGAAATGGGGCAAAGCTCTGCCAGGAACCACAGGCTCCCGGGCTCCGGCGATCCGTCCCGCTCGCCTGCCTGGCCGCTTCCTGGGCAGGATTCCTCTGCAGTTCTAAGAGCCCTTTCTTTCTGCTATTGATCTTGGATCCACAGCGCAGGGCCACTTCCAAGACTGTAAATCTCTGTGTTGCTCTACCTGGGGTTCTTGTTTTCACTGTGGAGCTCCCAGACCTGCTGGAGATCTCGGCTTCTGTGCGTGGCCAGGATGTCTCCACTCCTGCACTGCCCCCTCCCCGCCGTCGCCGCGTTCCCTAGGCCTGCGGGCGGGCAGGGACAGGTCACTTCTCCATCAGGCACAGGCAGTGGAGCAATGCAAGGGCAAGGCTTGGGGTGCTGGTGATACCTTCCGATACCCCCTGCCCACCTCTGGGGTGGGATGAAGCTCCGGGAACGTCCCTGAGGCTCAGTCAGGACTTGGGCACCCCGTGGAGTGCCTGAGGGGTGTGGGGTGAGGAAGGAGCACCTCAAGGTGCAGGGCAGAGGTGAGGGGCAGCCGCACCACCACAAGGAGCCTCTTGACTCCAAAAATCCTTGTGTTGCTCTTGGCCAGGATGCAGTAACAGAAGCCAAGAGCAACAGTTTTACATATTAAAACAAAATTAAATTTAAATATATTTATTTGTGCCCCCCCCCCCTTTAACATTTCATGGTCCAGGTGGAGGGCAGTCATGGGGGTCAATCAGGAAGGTGGGGCTAGGGTCCTGGGTCTCATCCAGCCCCTCCCTGTGCCCACCACCCATGCAGGGCCCTCACTGGGCAGCCAGGGCTGGGTCAGAGGCATTTCAGGTTTTCCAAGTGATGCTTCCCAGCTTTCCTTAGCAAACAATTCCCTGAAGAGAAGCCTCAGTGGCCAGAGCTGTGTTTGGGGTGCCCTGGAGCTGTGGCAGTGACAGCCTTGGGTCCCTCATCTCATATAGGACACATGCCCTGCGTCTGGGGGTGGAGGGATGAAGGACCCTGGGAAAGGTCCCAGCACACTGCTGGTGCCACCTCCATCCTCATCACTTTGTTGCTCAGCCATGTGTGACAATTTGCCCCCAGGACTGCACCACAGCACAGACTACCCCCAAACAGGCATTTCTTAGAGCATGTGGCCCTAACCCATGGCACGAAGCCCCCTGAAGCTGCTTCACGTTGCTGGGCACATGGGGCAGTGATTTCTGGAAAACCCCAGAGCTGGTGGTCAAAGCCCTCCCAACATCCCAAATAATCGCAAATATCCCCCAATAACCCTTTTCTCAGGGCCCCGGAGCCCATTGTGCAGACACCCCGTGTTAGAGGGAAATTGCAGGGTGATGCCTTATCTCCTGCTCCAGTACATGGCCGATAAGCGACTCCCATGGAATTTCCCTATAGCACCGCACCGGGATGTTTGGATCCTGCATAGTGGGTGTCAGCGATTAGGGGCCGCGCTGACAGGTTGTTATGCTGTTAGTAAAGAAATCACAGGGCTGTGGGAATGCCTGGGAATGGCGGGATGCCCAGACCCTCCGGCGACAGCTAGGCACTGGATGCTGAGTGTCCCGCAGCACACTCACGGTACCCTGCTGGAATCACCCCGAGGTGGACGAGCTGCTCCAAAACGGGTGCTGGAGATGGCACAGGGCAACCTGGGCTGACCAGGGATCGGCAGCTCCTAGGAGTGGGTGGCTGCTGGTGGCGCCTTTTGATGGTTTGCCTGGGCAGCACAGCCTGTCCTCCGGGGTGCTGTCACCCCCAGAGTGTTTTTAACACCTCCCTGTGCCTTGGATGTAATTTGTCACCCTGTGAGTGGGGCATTGGATTTTGGAGTCTGGCAGCCCCAGCTTGACCACCCTGACTTATCTCCCAGGAGCTGCCTTGGCCTTACAGTGACACTGCTGTCCCCTGCCCCGTGCCTGCCCTTAATTGTCGTTCAGTCGGGGGCACGGCTTTCCTGGCCTGTGCTGTGGGCACTGCAGCTGAGCCATTTCCCGGAGTCCCCACTGTCCTACCAGGTCCTCAACCCCAGGGGCACAGGCACCGTGTGCCGTGCACTGTGAGTTCCTCAGTTCTCAGCGGCGGCACCAAAGCGGCAGTTTGTGTTCCCAAACTGAGGGACGTCACCCTGCGGGGAGAGGGTCCCTCCCCCAGGAACAGTAAGCCCTGGGTGTGCCCGGGTGTGCTCAGCCGCTCACACACACCCTGCGGGGACACGGGGACCTGGCAGCACCCGGCGGGTCCTGGCAGCCGTGAGCTCGGGTGTGATCCTGTGCCCAGGTGTATGTGTGCACACATGTGCTAGTGCGTGCCCCTGTGGGTGTGCGGGGCTTGGCTGGTGGTGTGCACGTGTGTCTGTCTGTAAGTATATGTGCACGTGTATGTTAGTGTATGTGTGTACATGTGTTAGCGTGTGTGTGCATGTGTTAACGTTTGTGCTTGTCTACGCATGCGTGGGCATGTGCATGTGAGTGTATGTGTGTGTACACATGGACATGGATACGGTATCGGCATGTGTGTTAATGTGTGTGTGCATGTGCACATTAGTGCGTAGATATGTCTCTGAGTGTTAGTGCGTGTTAGTGTGTTTTAGTATGTGATAATGTGTGGGAGTGTGTGTGCGCGGGCATTTGCACGTTAGAATGTGCACATGTGTGTATGTAGACGTGTGTGTGTGTATTAATGTGTAGCAGCGTGTGCATGTCTGTCAGTGTGTGTTACGTGTGTGAGTGCACATGAACACGTACTCATTCGTGTGTGCGAGAGCGCGCACGTGTGTAAATGTACTGTTTATGCACGTGCGCGCGTGTGTGTGTGTGCGTGCGTGTATGTGTGTGACTGCGTTTCTCCCGCCCGCATGTCCCAGTGCTGGGGAGCTCCAGGGCAGCGCGCGGGTCCCGGCGCCGGTTCCCCGCGTGGGTTCCGCCCCCCGCCCCTCCCCGTCCCGTCCGGCCCCCTCCCGGACACGCCCGGCGGGGCGGGGCGGGGCGGGGCGGGGGCGCTCGGCGGGCGCTGCCGGTGTCGGCGGGCGCGGGGCGGCGCGGGGCGGTCGGCGGGGCCGCCGCCGCATGGCGCGGGCCGGGGACTGCCCCGGCGGGGCGCCTCCAGCAGCGCAGCGATCGGCCCCGTGGCGGCGGGGGCAGCGTGGCCGGGCGATGGCGGAGCTGTAGCAGCCGCGGGGTCGGTGCGGGCGGCGGGCGATGGCGGCTGCACGGCTGCGGGTGGCCCTGTGGGTGCTGTGGCATTTTGGGGTGGGCGGTCGCGGGTTGGAGCTGGCGGGTCTGGAAGGCCCGCGGGGGCGCGCGGCGCGGTGCCAGCCTGTGGACATCCCGATGTGCCGTGGGATCGGGTACAACCTGACCCGCATGCCCAACCTGCTGGGGCACGAGAGCCAGCGTGAGGCCGCCCTGAAGCTGCACGAGTTCGCCCCACTGGTGGAGTACGGCTGCCACGTTCACCTACGCTTCTTCCTCTGCTCCCTCTACGCACCCATGTGCACCGATCAGGTGAGCGCCAGCATCCCTGCCTGCCGCCCCATGTGTGAGCAGGCCCGCCACAAGTGCGTCCCCATCATGGAACAGTTCAATTTCGGCTGGCCTGAGTCACTTGACTGTGGCAGGTTGCCCACTAAGAACGACCCCAATGCCCTCTGCATGGAGGCCCCTGAAAATGCCTCAGCTGCTGAGCCACACAAGGGACAGGGGATGCTGCCTGTGGCCCCCCGGCCCTGGCCACCTGGCACTGCTACCGAGGGACGGGGACCCAATGGGCTGGGGGCCTGCAACAACCCTGAGAAGTTCCAGTACGTGGAGAAGAGCCTCTCGTGCGCACCCAGGTGCTCCCCGGGAGTGGATGTGTACTGGTCCCGGGAAGACAAGGACTTTGCCTTCATCTGGATGGCTGTCTGGTCCACCCTCTGCTTCGTCTCCACTGCCTTCACCGTGCTCACTTTTCTGCTCGACCCCCACCGTTTCCAGTACCCTGAAAGGCCCATAATTTTCCTCTCTATGTGCTACAATGTCTACTCTGTGGCCTTCATCATCCGCTCTGTGGCTGGGGCTGAGAACATTGCCTGCGACCGGGAGAATGGTGAGCTCTACATCATACAGGAGGGGCTGGAGAGCACAGGCTGCACCATTGTCTTCCTCATCCTCTACTATTTTGGCATGGCTAGCTCTCTCTGGTGGGTTGTCCTCACCCTCACCTGGTTCCTGGCTGCCGGGAAGAAGTGGGGACACGAGGCCATTGAGGCCCACAGCAGTTATTTCCACATGGCTGCCTGGGGCATCCCAGCCATGAAGACCATTGTCATCCTCACCATGCGGAAGGTGGCAGGGGATGAGCTCACGGGGCTGTGCTATGTGGGGAGCATGGACGTCAGTGCCCTGACTGGTTTTGTCCTCATCCCCCTCTCCTGCTACCTGGTCATCGGCACCTCCTTCATCCTCACTGGCTTTGTTGCCCTCTTCCACATCCGGAAGATCATGAAGACAGGTGGCACCAACACAGAGAAGCTGGAGAAGCTGATGGTGAAGATTGGGGTCTTCTCCATCCTCTACACGGTCCCGGCCACCTGTGTCATTGTCTGCTACTTCTATGAGCGGCTGAACGTGGATTACTGGATGCTGCGGGCGCTGGAGCATGGCTGCCTGCGCCTGCCTGGACGCCGTGCTGCCAGCTGCTCCCTTGAGGCCTCGGTGCCTACTGTGGCTGTCTTCATGGTAAAGATTTTCATGTCACTGGTGGTGGGCATCACCAGCGGGGTGTGGGTGTGGAGCTCTAAAACGCTGCAGACCTGGCAGAGCCTGTGCAACAGGCGGCTGGGCATGAGGACGCAGGGTAAGCCCTGCAGTGGAGTCAGCTGTGGCGGGGGACACTGCCACTACAAGGCCCCCACAGTCATGCTGCACATGACCAAGACGGACCCGTACCTGGATAATCCGACTCACGTCTAGAGAGGGGGGCTGCCCCTCACACCTGGAGAAGTGGCCTCACGGGTAAGGGACAAGGGCAAGGGCTGTGTGGTGGCAGGACGGACACTCCCAGGTTTAGGGAAGCCAGGTTGCAGGACCCCCCAGCACCACTCACTGACAAGTAGCTGCTTTTTCCCAGAAGTTGTTTTGTTGTTGCTGTTGCCAAATCCAGTGACTCTTCTAACGCTTTCTTTGGGGGATGGTGGGGATGGGCCAGGGAGAGGAAAAATCCATTCGTGTTTATTTAATTCTGTAATTTATTTTAAATTTTTTTTTGATCATTAGCTGCGAGAAGTGGAAAAACCAATAAATGGATGTGTTATTTGATGCGAGCCTGGTGCTGTTTGCAGGGATTCCAGGAGGTCAAGAGCTCCCCCGTGGGACCTCACCGCAGTTTGGGAGCTTTCATGTCGGGCCAAGCCGTGCCAGGCCATGCCGGGATGCCTCTTTCTCTGGCAGGAGGTGGTACCAGTGGGTGCCACCATCCTTTTCCCCTCCGTGGCTTCTCTGGGGCCGGTTCTGGCTCCCGGCAAGGAGGAGGAGGAAGAGGAGGAGGAGGGTTTTCCTGTGCTGTCACGAATCATCTTTTCCACTCCATGCTCTGAAGGTGATTTGTGTCGGTGCCATCGGCTGCCAGAGCCTCTATGCCAGACTGAGGGGCTTTGAGAGGGCAGGCCAGGGGCCAGGGAGATGGGCTGGGGGCACAGGACCTTGGGGCAGAGAGGGCTCAGCTTTGATGTCCCCCGCAGTAGCCTGAGGTGCGGGTAATGGAAACTTCTGGGCAGCTTTATTTATCCCCTGCTCTGGTTACAATCCCAGCTCGCCTTCCCCATTGTCCGGAGGGAAATTCAAGCCTCAGCTGGTGCTGGTGGGGCTGGGGTGGGGAGCCAGGGTTGGTGGGCACAGGGCAGGCAGGAGGGTGGCTCTGCAGGGGCTTGGACGGGGGAAACTGCCCACCCTTTCCCGAGACATCCTGAGGTGCTGGCAGGGGTCAGCTCGTCTCTGCAGGGGTTTGGTGGGGCTGTTTTTCCCTGGCTGTCCCGAGGCATGTCCCAGGGGTTCCCAGTGCTAGGAAAGAGAAGTGGGCAGGGGTCTGTGGCAGGGGCATAGGCAGCACAGTGCCTGTGGCAGTCAGGACCTGTAGGGGCAACACAGCTCTACTGATGCTTAGACTTGTCCATCATCTAATCAGCCAGCCTGCAGGCTGGGCAGTGCTGGGCTCCAGGGAGGGTGAACCCTTGTCCAGGGAGCAACAATCCAGCAACAGACCCTCTCTCCAGCACTCAACCTGGCACCCACTGCTCACCCCAATAGCCCTCGGACCCCATTTGATGAAGCTTTTAGGGTTCAGACTATCAAACTGTGGCTGGAGGACAGGGGCAAGACTCCCCCAAGGGCTGGAGTGGGGGCAGGGTCCGGGGTCAGGGTCCCTCACTCACCATCGAGCTGTGACAGGGCTTTGTGCTGCTGGGACGCTGGGACTGATGTGGTGAAGCACTTTTAATCTGCTCCCTGCCGGGGATGCCAGGAAGGCAGAAGAAGTCAGGTCACTGAGCTGAGGAAAGCCTTTTCCTCCCCCAGGAACTGGTGTGGTGGACGAGGTGTGAAGGAGCCCCCCAGTACCCATGTAGTGTCACTGGGGGGACACGGAGGATCTCTCACCAGGTTTGGGTACCCCTGGTTGTGCTGTTGGGCATCCAGCCCCTTTCCCAGGCTGGTGATGATGATGATGCTAGGACAGGGACCCTACCTGGCCCCAGGACTGGTGGGCTACAGTTTCTGTAGCTCCCTTGGCTGCCACAGGAAAGTTTGTTTTGAGCAGAGAAAAGAGCCATGACCTGGGGCAGGAGAGTCAATATTGGCTGCGGGACAGGCTCCAAAGTCCAGCTGGGAAGCTGGGCATGGCTCTGGGCAGGTGCTGCCTGGGAAGAGGGCACAGGGCAGCCTGTTCTCTCTCCCTGTGTTCTGCCACGGGTGCTAAGCCCAGAGCCAGCTTGGTTCACCTTGTGTGACAGGCACATGGCCCAGTGCTGGTGCCTGGCTGGCGGCACCCCTGGGGACAGGCTGTCCTTGAGCACCCAGAGCTTGCTAAGGAGCGGCTGCCTCTGGAGTGCTCACCCAGATAACCCATCCCAACGGGCCTCTGCTATCGGGCCTGAGAGGGGCCACCGGCGCCCACCACTGCCCATTATCGGCCCCAGCAGCCCAGCTGGCTCCACTGGAGGATCCCAGTCCTGAGAGCTGAGCGTGGCCAGGAGACAGCTCCACAGAGCCTGTTGCAAAGTGGGGCTGTCACACGGAAGGACTGGCCCAGGGACACCAGTGGCTCCTAGTCACAGCTTCTTTCAACCCCGTGCTGTGGGGTTCAGCCTCCTTCTGTATACCCCCACACAAGCTCATCCCTGCATTCCATCTCCTATCCTCCTCAGAGCAGCCCTAAGGGCACCGAACACCTGCCTCCAATAAACCCCCAGCAAGAGACAAGTGGCATTCTCTCACATGGATGGACACTCCCTTCAGGTTTGAGTAGCAGTAGAAAAGCCACTGTGCGCTGAGAATTTGCCAAAACCCCCATTACCCAGAATATCTATTTGATTGAAAATTAAGCCAAGAGGAAACCCAGGGTGCCAAAGTGAGGTCTGGTCTTCCCAAGGCCATGCTGGAACTCAAGCAATCATAGGAGCCCTTGGGGTTTGTTCAGGCAGTGAGTACAGCAGGGTTGATGATGGTGGTAGCAGGGCCCCGGCTGCCCGCCAAGCCCCCACACTGCCCTGCCAGGTGTGAGGACAGCTATTTCTAGCACTGCACAGGACACTGATGCCATGGAGGGGCTGCTATAAAAAGCAAGTCTCCAAAAAGATCTTGGAGCAGATGCTGCTGTGAGCTCTCTGCACTGAGGCCTGGAAACGTCCCAGCTGGAGTCACTCAGATTCACCCAGGTCCTGTTGCATGGCCAGCAAGCCAAACCACCTCCTGTGAAAAGGGGATAAGGCTTCTCCAGGGAAAACAGCATCTGCCCATGGCCAAGTCCTCACACCTATCAGGACTTCTCTGCCCAGCAGTATGGGGCCTGGCTGAAACACTCCCAGCTCAGATCTGGAGTGAGGAGCAGGATGAAGCCACCCAGGAACCCGCATCCTCCCAGCAGAAACAAGCAAAGCTTTGGCCAAACCCCCTCACAACTGTCATGAGCAATGGCACGTCACATCGCTGCAGCCATGCTGCCCTTGGAGCTCCAAGTGTCCTGACTGGGCTGCTGATCAGGATGGGGGCTTGGGACACAGCAGCAATAATCCTTACTGTAAGCATGGCTTGGGTTGCAGAACACACTTCAACATGAGGGAAGAGGCTTTGGGGGCAGCCAGGCCACACTGGGGCAAAAGAGCAGAGACAGCCCAGCTCGCCATCCCCAGCTCCACAAAGGGGACTCCCTTTGTAGTCCCTCCAGGGGTACTCAGTGGCACCGTGAATGAAACAGGAGGACAAATGTCACACTAGCACCCTGCAGGGGGTCAAGGAACAAGGCCTGCTGCCCACTCCAGCAGCAGGCAGAGCACAGCCCTGTTCCTTGTCCCTGGGAAGGGTGAGAACACACCAGCACAGGCCTGGACGCTGATCTGATCCTGACTCGCCATTCCTTTACTCTGCAGCTCCATTTGTGCTCCATAAATGTCCAGTGGTGGCTCTGGGAAGGCAGAAGAGAGCCATCTCAGACGATCCCACACCAACACAGGGACCTACAAAGAACTCGCACAAGCTGCATCTACAAACACAAGTACATAATGTTTATTCTTAAGTTTCCAATTTATTACAAGTACAGCCCTTCGCAGAAACCCCCTCCCCACAAATGACACTGATTTTTAGAAAACGTGCAGTTCCAAAGGTTCCACTGTGTAGGACCTGCAGGAAATGTTCTCTAGGAAACAGGACAAAACAGCCTCTGAAGGGACGTGCGAGATACAAATGTCAGTGCTATTTGGTGGGGCAGGGAGTGAGGCTGAGGAGAGGGAAGGGGCTGGAAAATTGCCTCATCTGCAGTCATTGACAGTCCAGAACTGAAAACAAGTACCTGTTTAAAAAAACCCCAAACCTAAAACATTCACAAAACTAGGCTGCAATTTGTAATTGACGATTATTTTCTTCTCAAATCCCAGGAGCTACAACAGCTGCTTCTGCTTTTCTGTTACAAAACCAGCACTGAACAGCCCCCTGGCCAATTATTCCAAATCAAACAATTCTGGGATAAGAAGTTCAAGCCCTGATTGTATGATCCAAACCTGTCATGATGGAGAAGAAGAGAGAATGAGAAAACAAATTCTTTTCTTAGGGAAAAGTCAGCATCTGGGCCAGCAGGAGCTGGTGCTGGGCCATGGCACAGGAACAAGAGCGTTACTACAAAATGTTGTGAGAGTGTGGCGGAGAGGGACTGGGATCCCCCTCTCCCCCTTCAAACTCCCCTGATGCAACTCCTGCTACTGGTAGGAAAATGAGTTTTAAAGAGGAGAAAATATAAAGCAAACACGATTTTATATAAACTGTACATGTGCCAAAGCAAGACAAGGGTATCTTACAGGTGTTCTTTGTACAAGATCACAGCTAGAAACAAGCCACTCTCAACTAAGAAAATTAATTTAAAAAGTTACACAGCACATTTCTGCTGCTCCCCTGGCCCTGGAGCTGTCCTTGGGCTGTGCAGACACCCACACTCGCCAGTTTGCTGCTAGCACGTGGGGCATCCAAAGGGCTGCACGACCACATGCAGGTCCAGGTGAGCAGGAAGCGTCCTCTTGGCGTGTACAGGTGGGGAGCTGAGCTCAGAGCCCTCCTTGGACTGAGACCTCCAGGGATTGCTCCCCAAGGAGGGGAAAGCAGGAGCACCTCGGAGAAGTGGTGTTGGGATGCTGGTGAAAGCCGGACCACGGTACAACTAAGTGCTTGCTTGCCCCACAGAGCCCAAAACTGGGGCTCAGAATTAACACCATAAAAATATATACAAAGAAGCTCAAGTAGCCCATTGGCCTGATGGCACCCAGTCCTTCTGTGGAGCAACACGATTCCCCTCTGCACCAGCTTGAGGCTGATGTGCTGACATGACTGGCAGCAGATGGTCCCACCACGCTCCGGCTGCTTGCAGAGGCAAGGAAGCGATTCATTCCAGGAAACTGACAGTGCCTGAGCTGGAGCTGGTTGGTGCTCCTCAGCCCAGACAAGCTTGGTCAGGCCCTCCCCTTGCTCTCCCGCCTTCCCCTCCTGACAGGACAGACCATGATGAACTTTGTGGATTTCAGAGGAAGCTTTAAGTCATCGCCACTCAATGGATGACCAAATACTTGAGGAAATTGCAGAAAAATTAAAACTAGGATGGGCCCAAGGGAAGGCTGGATTAATAGAGAAGTGCCCGCTGCTTCTCATCTCCCTCCAGACAACCCATCCGACTGCCTGGCAGCACCAGAAGGCCTGCTCCAGTTCTGGCTCTCCCCTAGTCTCCCCATCCCTCATTTCTTCCTTTTTCGCCCCCGGGAATGTTCAAGGGGGTCTGACTCACTGTCCCCTTCCTGCTCCTCTAGTCCCTGGCACCTGGCAGAGAGCTTCTTGCGTTTCCTGCGTGCATATGTGTGGCCTGGCAGGTGTTTGTGCACCATGTCAATCAAACACTGCTCTGTCTTCTCCAGGCAGGACAATACGTGACTCCCATTCTGGTTGTAGCGCTCGGCATTGGAGAACACCTGTTTCATGTCGGAGAGGAACTCCTGCACGGAGCGGTAATTGCCACAAGAGCACTTGCCCTGCATAGTCTGGAAGTCCATGGGGTTGCTGATGACCTCAAAGTAGTCTTCAGCTTCCTCCGTGGTCACTGGCTCCCTGCAAAAGGAAGGGCCACAGGGATAGGAAGGGAATGCCGACCCTGGTACCACTTCAGAGAAGTGGGGTCCCACCAGCCCTTCACCCCTGTGGCACCCCTGACCTGCAGCCCCACAGTAGTGCAACAATCCCAAGCAACACTGTGACAGTGTTACAGATACATCAGCCCTATGGCAGGGCAATGTGCCAGGAGCCCAGGCAGCTGGTTCAGGCATGGGGAAGGTCCATCCCTTCCCTCAGTGCTCCAAAAATCCTGGAGGCAGCAGAGGACACCTACATCCTGCATCAGCCCCTTGCCTGCTACCTCAGAAGGGCACCATGTCTTCAGTCCAGCAGAAGTCTGAGAACATGGTGGTTTCTTCTGGGGAAGCTTCTACCCAGATATGCTTGCTTTTGGAGCTCTAAGTCTCCCAGGTGGATCTGGCAGGATTGCACCACAGCCAGCCCACACCCTGACACTGTCTGCAGCCAGTCCTACCCACAGAAGAGGACACCACTTGCCCACACCTGAAGGGCCAGCTGAAGCGGTACTTGATCAGCTTGCTGAGGATTTCCTCACACTTCTGCAGCTCGAGGTTCTGGCGACGCGCTGTCCTCTTTGTCTGAAGGACCTGCCCACACAAAGGGTGTTGTTAAAAGGAGGGAACTGCTATAGGCTTTGAGGTTCAGCAAACAGCCCTGAAGCCAAAGGAGCTAGTTCTTAGCACAGCCAGGACATTTCTTCCTTCTGAACATGGTGAGGGGCTTGCACTGGCTACCCAGAGGAGCTGTGGCTGCCCCATCCCTGGCAGTGTTCAAGCACAGGCTGGACAGGGCTTGAAGCAACCTGGTCTAGCGGAAAGTGTCCCTGCCCATGGCAGAGGTGTTGGAATGAGATGCATTTAGGGCCCCTTCGAAGTCAGGCCATTCTGTGATTATGACATGCAGCAGCCACTTGGGTTCAGACAGCAGCCCCATTCAGGAGCTTGGTGGGAACAGCCCACAAACTGCCCAGCTCTCCTCTGGTGGCAGGTGGCTTTTTCAAAATAAGTTCAAAGACAGTATGATCACAACAAGCAGCCAAAAAATAAATACCAGCAAATGGAGAACGTGAATTCCCTCTCCCTGCCTTCTCTTGAGCTTGTGGCGAGCAGCACCCGAGGCAGATGGAAAAGCACTTTTGCTGCCATTCTGCCCTGGCAGAGTTGACTGTGCCATTTCAAATGCCAGGGAGCAGCTGGTTCCCCGAGTGCTGCAGTCCCCACGCAGGCTCAACACAAAGTCAGTCATGTGCTCAGGGACGCAGCAGAGGTCACACCCAGCATGGGGACATCCCCTCAGCTCCCAGAGCTCAGCTCGTGGGGCATCACTGCTGAGGAAACATTGAATGACAAGAAGGCTCTATGGCAGAGGGCACTCACTATTCTGACACAGCTCTGGTCTCTTCCCAAGACAAATGATAAATCCTGGCAGAGTCTTCTTCTCTGAGCCAGTGTGCTGTTCCAATAAGATTTTCCCCACTGGAATATCCCTCTGTGCTGGCTGGGCTGCCTATGCTGGGCTTGCTCGCCCTCCAGTGTGTAACACAGAACACAAGCCAGTCCCTCAGACCTAGCATGAGCAGCAGTGAGCCCACAGACCATGAGCAAGGAGAGTGACAGGACACACCCAGCACTGCTAGTGCTTGATGTTCATGGGACAGATGGCAGAGCTGCAGGGCACTGTGATGTGGCTGCGGGGCTGGAGTATCCTCACGTATCCCCTATGGCGTGTAGCTCCCCAGAGACAGTCGCTGCAGCTCCCCCCCACCCAGCATGCACAGACTGCTCTGTGCAAGAGCCTATGGTTTTGTTCTTTAAATATCAAGTGAAACCTAAACCAGCCAAATTATGTCCTGGAAGTTGGGGAGTGACCACACGGACAACAACTGTCAGAAAATGGCCAAGGCTGGGAAGTAAGGGTCCAGCATTGCTGGCATTCCTATGCCATCCAGGACCCCCTCAGTTCCCCCACCACTTTGCAGAGACATACGGATACTATTTTAAACCCTTTAACAAGCTGCAGGCTGCCTGCTGCTCAGGGGGACAATGTGTGAAAGTGGCTGGGGAGAGATGCCTGGCATATCTGTGCTCAGTCTGCAGCAGGCCCTTAAGGGTATGTCTCCTTTGTTAACTCAGCCCAGTCTGGGCTTCCACTAGGATTCAGGGTATTTCTCTGCAAAGGGATGGGAGGAAGCGTGCCACCTGTTTGGTTTATAACTCACGAGGTGAGCAGTCTCCAGGGAGCAATTTGGCTCTTACCAGCTCATCAATGTCTGCACCGTTGACAGGTGCTGTGCGCTGCCGGGATCCCCGTGCAGGGTGCAGTGTCTGCTTCTTCCTCTGGTGCCTTCCCTGCTTCGAGGAGTACATGGAGCCCTGCTTGCCCCGGGCTGCCTTCCTGGGCCTCACTGAAACAGATAAGCCATGGGCTTAGAGTGCATCTGGGAGCAGACACCACCAGCCCTTTGCCTCGCACACCAGGCTGAGCTCCACACAAGCTGGTGAGCCCAGGGAACACCCATCCTCATGTCAGCTGCACTCTCACACCTTCTCCAGAGAGGATCTGTGGGTCATCATCTCCTGCCCAAAGAGGCCATGGCTAGCAACAACTTGCTGCTACAGGGTACTCACACACAGCAGATCCTCACGCTCCGAGGCAGACCTGGGAGCTCCTGGATCACTGACTGCAGGAGAGAGCAAACCCCTCTGCCTGCAGCACCAAGAGACCCCAACACATCAAGGCTTGAGGGAGAGACAAGGAAGCAATGAAAGGAGGAGACAGTTGTCTCAAACAGCACTACAACATACCCTCTGAAAGCACTGGGATGAGAAACCTGGAGTTTCCTCCTGCCCCTTTGCTCCTCACAGTTTTGGGAATGGGTGCTTTTCCAAGTGGCCCACACAAGTGGGATAAGCCAGCTGGTAGGCCCCCCTGAAAAGCGAACTGTGTGCAGGGGGAGTATCAAATTTCCGCAGCTGGGAGCTGTTCCACATGCTACAAGTGGGAAACAATGGGATTTTTTTACCCCGAGAATAAAATCCGCCTTTCCATAGGATGTAATGTGGGGCTACCACATTATATCCTACAGAAAGGCACTTGCCTGTGTGAGTCTGCCTCTCAGAGCTCCACACTGGTGGCAATGCAAGCATGCTGACGCATTCTCTTGTCTTAAGTTTCTCCCATGACCCTCTGTACAAGGAGAATATGTTTGCCTTCCCATGTCAAACCCCTTACACCTGATCCCAAGTCCTTGAGCAAGCTGTATCCAGCACACTGGATACCTCAGCTGCAGCCTCTGATCCAGCCCCATCCCATAAATCATGCTGGGTGTGCGGTGGGGCCAGGGGACGTCCACCTGCTGTCACTCTGTTTGTGTGTTAAGCGTGCAGCACGTGCTAAATGTCTGAGAATCCAACATTCTAGGTTAGATCCCTCAGGATAAACGCCATGAGGATCAATGTGACTTCTCTATTAAAACAAAAGTTTTCCACAGTGACCTTTCAACGTTAATGCTCTCTCAAGCCAGGGGCTGCATTTAGCACTTTATTTTTAGTGACTGTAACCTTCTTTTGCTATTGTTTGCAAGGCTTGGCTCATCTTCTGCCTTGGCCATGCAACACAGGCTGAACACACTCCAAGTGTGGACATGGATACACTGCAGGACAACAAGCAGTGTGCACAGCTATGGTATCAGTGAGCCTCCCTGAAACCAGAATAAAGTAAGGGAATCAAAGCTCAAGCCTGGAGGGAAACCCAGGAAACACGGGATAATCCTCTGAGTCCCAGTCTCTGGATTCTATTTGCTCTGTTTAAGACAACCTGCAGTTAATGTTATGTCAGTCAAGGACAGTTTGACAAAAAGCAAATGCTGGCAGTGTGCCATTCCCAGACTGAGTTTTTCAGTGCAGCAAGTTGCCCAACTGAGACTGAATCAAACCCCACTAAAACCAAAGAAGAAGTTTAGGTGAAGAAGCAGATGTTGAGGAGTCTAGAAAACAGTGTTTTATTCCTCCCAGCTGCCCAAGAACGCTCCAGTTATGCATCTCAAGTGGTCTCTGTAGGCAATCAAAGAGTGGTGGTGGTCCAGGCCACACTACACCTGGTGCAATGTGCCTTTCCACTGGAATAAAGAGAGGAAGTGCTAGTCCTATTTCAAAATGCCTTCTTGCCAAATCACTAGACCTCCTGCACTCAAGCAGTTATGAACCGGTGGGGAAAAAGAAAGGAGAGGGTGCTGTGGTGAGTGCTCATTTAAATGGCTTCCAGTCAGTGTACAACAAATCCTGTAGGCACAGAGACTGCCAATCCCAGGAACTGCTGGAGCTGGCTCCCTGCAGGCTCTGCTGACCCCCCCACTCCACTGCAGTCTCTACTGACCCCTCTCAGCCTTCAGAAAGTATCATCAGTGTCCCCAGGAAGTTACTGGACAATGAGCAGTTTCAATCTTTGCTAGTGCTGACCCCATCACAAACGGCCAAGGGTTTACTCTAGCTCCCCAAGTAACCACAGCACAGCCAAAGCCTTGCCCTGTAATATCTCCCAGGCTTATAGCTGCTCTGCGTGAGGAAAAGCACAAGTCCCAAAGAAGATCAGTATTTCAGACACTGAGGTCAGGAGGGTTACTATTTTCTGTTATTTCCCCACATGGTCAGAGCCTTACATTTCAGTCCAGCAACTTCATAGTCTTCTTCCTCCTCCTCTTCCTCCTCAGCATCTGGTTCATCAGAAGCTTCTTCACCTACTTCACCTTCATCTTCAGCAGAATCCTCTGTATAGTTCCTAGAAGAAGGCAGGTATAAGTGTTTGTGGTACAAGAGCCTGGGCATCAGTGGCCCCGGGGGCCCTGGTATTATTTGGGCTGTACAATAAACACCAGGCTCAGCCCAAAGCAGTTTGCTGTATTCCAGAGTATCAAGTTATAGCTACAGCTCAAAGGCCACTTGCCCAGCTAAATATCTGGGCTGAAAATTCCCAACAGCTGAATCTGGGTATTTTTTGGTGTTCTAGGCACCATGACCACTGGACAGGGGATTTTAAGACTGTGATTGCTGTGTAATTACTCCTCCCTGAGAGGACGATTTACTATTTTCCCAGGTCTGCAGGCCCAGCCTAAAGACTTTCAACAGGGGCTCTTTTTCCTGCTGGAATACTTTCCCTATACTAAAGGAAATAGATTGGTTTCTTTATACCATGGGAAATGGATTGGTGAACAGAATGTCAGGCTCCTCACATGCTGAAGTCAGAAGCCATGCAGACTCCCTGCCCAGCATATTCTGGGTTCTCACCTGTGTCTGTTCAATCACTCATAGAACCACAGCAGGGGCACCTCTCACTAGACCAAGTTGCTCCAAGCTCCATCACTTCCAGGGCAGCTTCTTTGGGCAATCCGTGCCAGGGCTTCATCACCCTCACAGGAAACAAATCTCTTCTCAATCAATATCCAGTTTAACCCTGCCTTCTGTCAAGGAAGTCATTCCCACTTGTAAATTGTCTCTCTCCATCTTTTTTTGCAGGCTCCCTTCAGGTACTAGAAGGCTGCAATTACGACACCCCAAAGCCTTCTCTTTTCCAGGCTGAACAATCACAACTCTCTCAGCCTTCCTTCACTGCAAAGGTGCTCCATCCCTCATATGAACTAGGTGGCTTCCTCTGGACTTGCTCCAACTGGTCAATATCCTTTCTATGCTGGGGATCCCTAAGCTACAGGCAGCACTGCAGGTGGGGTCTCATTCAGACCATTAAAAACCAGCATGCACAGGCAAAAGAGGACACAGGCAAGGCTGCTGTGGGAGTCTAAATCCCCTGGAGAAAGATGATCTTGAGGAATAAAAGGAATAAAACTTCCAAAGCACAGAGGGTAAAAGACCTGCCAGGCTGACATTCTTTTCCTATCTCAGTCAGGAAGACAAGAGCAGAAAGCAGATAACAGGACATGTGTTCCAAGATGGCTCTGGGCCAGGAGCTGAGCAGCTTGCAGGTGACTGTGCCACATCAAAGTAACTATGAACTCAGGCCACAACAGCTGCCCTTAAGCCCTGTCATTTCTGTACAAGCTTAGAAACTCTTAAATGGTGTCCAGGGAGTAAGTAATACTTTTAAGGCCATACACCACCTGCACGGCACTGGCTGGCACACCTCTACTGTGCTTCTGCTCTGTCAGGGAGGATCTGCTGGCTGCTTCTGCATCAAGTGCCACTTGACAGCCTCACCTCACTGACACACCAAGAGATGCAGCAGTCACCGCCAGCAAAGGACACTCACTGTAAAATGCTTAAGGTTCCAGCTTGCAACTCAAAAAACCAATCCAACTCCTTGCAGTCTGGAGGCAACTACTCCTATCTGAGACACCTCCTCAAATCACATTCCCTTTGTCACACTGCAAGATGCTCCTGTCTTGCTAAGATTATCAGGTACAGAAAACCATTAGATGGCATTTTGTAGCCTGACTTGTCATAGCAGAGTAGGGATTGAGCTGCAGCCTGGAGTAATGTCTGCTCTAGCTTACAGGAACACTCCAGTAACCCAGCCCAGGGACCCACAGAATTGCAGCCCCCAACTACATGAAGAAACAACCCAACCAGCTGCTCAAAGGAAACAATAATCCTGAGTTTATTGCACATGTTTTCATTTCCAAACCCAAGTTATTTATTAAAACCCATTAATTTGTAATGTATCAGTACAACACATGTGTGCAAAATTTACATCCTGAAAAAACTGCTTTTCTTCTGTTCCAGTGCTGCTTTAAGTGGGTGATTTCAAACCTTATAAAGGGGCTTCGCTCCAGGCTCGTTTAGGTCTTGTGAAAAGAGGTCCAGGACTGTGATATGACAAGGCCACAGGCAGTAAGGTCACTCACCTGCCTCGTGAGCTGCGCCGGGCTGTCAAAGGCTGGCATGCTGGGCACTGCCATTCCCCATCTGGGATCTCATAGAGTGCTGGCCGCAGGCAGAACAGATGGAAGGCCTTGTTACACTCATCACACAGGATCAGCTTGTCATCCTCACCTAGGAAAGTGCAGCTCACTTGTAACAAGACCATAGCCTCACTAAACCCGAGAGGCAGAAGCTGCTGCACTGCTGGAGGGCAGGACTACGCAAGAGAAAGATGCAGTCTCCTCTGAAGGCAGCGACCCTTTCTCTGATGGCCTTCCCTGGGGACCCTTCTTTCTGTTCCACCACTATATTTATGAACAACAGCATTTAAAAACAAACAAAACCAATGCAAAGTCCTTCACCCTGCAAAGATTTCACTGGAAGCAAAGACAGAGACCTGCCACAGAGGTTCCATCCAGACAAACATGGGGAAACAGAAGTTTGCTGCAAACAGGGCTGCAGAGCTGTAAGCTAAATTGAGCTATTCTTGTTCTATGTTCAGTCTGGTTAACCTACATGGTATCTTCTTTCTACTCAGGATAACAAGGCTACACTGAAAATCAGTATGCAGCAGGACTAGTCTCTCTCTGTCCTTCCCACTGATGAAGGGAAACAGGGAAAGCTTGCTTTCTTGAGCCAGCTTTCTTTTACTGAAGTGGAAAAAGAAAGTGCAGAAGGCTTGCCAGCTTGTCGTTCTCAAACATCTCAATTCTTAATTTCTGTGAAACTACTGTGTTAGTCTCAGGTGAGCCCCCCCCAACTTTTGCCTAGAAACTCGTCTCAACAGCAGGTAGGATAGTTTTGGCACAGGTTTGGAATACTCCCGAAGTTCTGCAGTAAAGGCAGATTTTGCACCAGTTCAGCCCTTTTTTCTCTGAAGGGATGGATGACAAAGCCTTGTGGTAAACAAAAGCTGCCCAGCAGTCCCCCGAGCTCTGCCTGCCCTCATTTCCCACTAGAGTTTCAGCAAATATAAAAGTGGTAAAGCAGAATGTACCACCAGGCTCTTTCCTCCAGGCACCCATCCAACAGGAGAGGTTATGGCAGAACAAATACCGGCACCCCATCTCCGCTGACACCCCTCCTACTTCACCCTCCACCTGGAAGACTCTAAAGCCCTTCATTCTACAGTGCACACAGAGAAAATATGCCCTTGTCACCTGTTTGGTGACCTCCCCAGCTCATTGAGCAGTTCTGCTCCCACTTAGGCCTCAGAGCAGCAACATCCGACCTCTCTTTCCCCATAATCATCTTCCCAACCTCTCCTTGCTTGCTTCTTTTCTAAAAGACAGAATTATCTGACAAGGCTCAGAGACCCAAAGACCATTCCAAAAATGAAACTAGAGAATGGACAGTTGAACATGTGTTCCCAGAAGAGTTTGTAGATGACTTTTGTCCAAGGACCCTAAATATCCAAGGGATAGCAGCTCTGCAATACTGTGTACTGGTTACGTAAGAATGGTTTACTGGAGTCAGGGTCAAATGTTTCTGAGAGATCAATGCTGCTTACTGTAAATCCTGACATTCAGAACTTAAATTACAGCCACAGTCAGAGTGACAGACTACAAGGACACGTTGCCTAAGCAGAGCAGAGAGGTGACGGCATCCAACTGTTGCACAAATAGGAATTCCACGGGGCAGGAACGCATACCTTTCTTGCGACACACTTTGCATCTGGCATTCTCTGCTGACATATCCCACTTGATACAGGCATCCAGCATCCCCAGCAGTACATGCATACGGGAGAAGGTCTGGGCCTCACGGATTGCTGTCTTCCATTTCTCCATGGCTGAAGCAACCTGCAGACAGACAGCTTACAATGATGCACAGACCCAGCTCCTTTCAGTCTAAAGATGTTTTTATATCCCTTAGCTGGGACCCTTCATAACCAAAGCTCAATTCTGATATTTCTTTTCTTCTGTGTCACCTCAGCAGTCCTGGTTGTGGTTTATCCATATCCAGTCTCCCTGGATCAGACAGTTTGTTCAGAACAGTCGACCATTTTGCATTTCATGGTAAGGCTGAATCAACCTACATGAACTCCACTAAATTCTTGCTCTGAAGGTCTAACCCAAATAATCAGCAGGCTAAGAAAATAAACGGCAGAAATCCAGCACTGTAAAATGTGGGATGAAAACTGCAGAACAGCTGGCAACCACAATGGAAGCAGGACTGAAGTGGCCTGTGCTGCCCTCCAGTGGGTACCAGATAGGCACCTGGACCTCAGCAACACCCCTGTGGTCCCTGAGCTGCTCAGGTGGCAGCTTAAACCACCAGCTACAATTACACTGCACAGGCATTTGGACCCCCAAATATGAACGCAGCTGCTTCCCTGAGATGGGATGGCCTCAGTTTTATATGAAATCCCAGAAACTGGGAATGAGGATGACAGCATCAAAGATGAACTCTGCACCAGGGCAGCTGCCAGGGTCTGCATGGAGCAAGGCCAAAGCTGGCCATACATCCAGCTCAGGAGGTTTGAAAATATAATTTTGATAAATCAGAAATGCAACAGGACAGAAGTTATGCAGAGCCATGTCCCTCTCCAATAGTAATCCTGTGCTCTACAATGAGGCGATGGCCCAGACACGACAGGGACATAACAGGCCTCAAATTAAATTTCTTCTACCCCAGGAGAATGAAAAAACAAACAGTGAAGTGTCAGATGGGAAAATCTAAACTCTGCAGCTAACAGCAATTTGGGAGCCAAACAAAACCCGGGAGTTTTGCAGAGTTGCACATTCTCCTCTGACTGAATTTGAGGAAGTACAGCATATATTAGATGCTCGGAAAAGACACAAACTATTCTGAAATGCCAACATCCCTACTCTCGTTGCTGGTGTGGATCCTGGAGAACCACCAGAGACAAACGGAAAGCTGCCCAGCCCACTGTGGAGGTTACCCAGCTCTGCGCTCTTTCTCTGCAGAGCACTGTTGAGGTGCTTTGCATGCTGTGTAATTGATTTTCCAAGGAACTGAATTGTTCCGTGGGTTTTGCTGTTAACATACTAGGTAACTGCTGGGCCAAGATAAATCTGCAAAAGCTGTTGGCAAGTTTTGCTGAGATATTTCTTCCCAGGTCTGTGGAATTTAACAGATTTCTAGCCTCGCTTCGCAAGCATCAGGAGACTGGCATTTGAACAGCACCAGTACCAAGGGAGTTCCATCTGCCAACAAGGCGAAATGGGAAACTGGAAGAAGTTATTAAATCCCCTCCTGAATGGATAGGAGCAACCTAGCAGGGAAAACAAAACAAAAAGCAACCCCCAAAATTAAAGGGGAAGTCCTCAGTCATGTGTCAACCTCAGAGTGACAGAAAACACCTTATTTAATAGACAAGCCTCCAGACACAAAGGCTCTCACCTGACACCCTGAGCTGAAACCCCTTTGAACAGCTAAAACCGGAATCGCTTGGTTGTGACACCGCTCTTTGAGGGATTGTGTGCAGGTGCAGACTGACTCTCCCCTTGCACAGGCGTGGTTCACAGGGGTGGTAACCCACCCATGTTCTTCACTCTGCTCATGCTGTTGTGATGCAATGTCATGTTGCAAATAGGTCACATATTCCCTGTCCTGTTCTGGGACAGTCCAGCTTGCTACTGCCACTGGAAATGGCAATGTTTGCATCAACAGAGGCACCAGCCTGATTTTCAGGAGCAGCCACAAGCCAGGTCTCACTGCAATCCCTTGCCATTCAACAGTGTGAGCCCCAGCAATGCAGCTGAGGCAGCAGGAACCCTTAGTACAGACACTTAGGTCAGCAAATGGGTGTCTGTTAAGCCATAACTTGTTTCTCACAAGGAAAATGAGACATACCCATACCACAGGGCTGCAATTCTTCCTCTATTGTCTGGAAGTACACTGAGTGTGTTTTTCCAGTGTGGCTATGCTGTATTTTACCTGCTATGTGCTCCCAGTGCAGTTCTGGCTCAAAAGGCTTCATAATTCTTGGCCTATGCAGGAGATTTTTCTTCAGAACAGTCTGCCTGGCAGTCAGGGATTTTCATCAGATAACTGTATCTAAGAACTAGGCTGCTCTTTCAAGATCATCTGTAAAGGTTTTCTGCTTTGGCAAAAAGAAAGCTTATTCCAAATAAACTGCGGTTAAAAAAAATTTTCCAAACCAAACAAACCA
The DNA here is from genome assembly GCF_029207755.1 of Chamaea fasciata. Lineage (NCBI taxonomy): Eukaryota > Metazoa > Chordata > Aves > Passeriformes > Sylviidae > Chamaea > Chamaea fasciata. The sequence continues at coordinate 144,405 of NW_027094106.1, read as the reverse complement.
ATGAACAACTCCAAAAAAGTTGAACATTGCTTGTACCACCATAAAGGTCTAGAAAAGTCTGAACGAGATAGTAAGCACCACACTGCATAAATAAACATTCCAGAGAGACTGGCATGACACTAAAGCCAGTGCTTGGGGAAGGGAGATCTGTACAAGCACACACCGGGACTGTGTTGTAGTAAATCTGATGCTACCCTGAGTGTACAGCCCCCATGGTTAGACCTAAGGCAGACAGAAGTAAGGCATAATGTGCTGCTGTAGAAACAGGAAATGTGCTAATCCAAGCACTTTCTGCCTCAGATCTCACCAATTTTTACAGCACTCCATTCTGCGGAGAGCTTTCAGGATACAGCATCCTCCCATTACCCTTGCACTTAGGAGGCAAGATTCAAAATTAGCAAAGTTTAAATACTTCAGGCCAACTGAGGAATGTGAAAATTTCTAGTGTCTATCCAAATTATCCTGCTAACACAGCAACAGTACAGCTTAGCAAAGACTTGATGTTCAAACAAAGGTTCAGCACATACTGACAGGAGCTTTAAAAAAACCACCACAGATCCACACCAAAAAAACTTCCCCCAGCATCAGTCCTAGATGCCCAGAAGGGTTTGTGTTGGAAGAGACTTTAAAGATCATCTTGTTCCAACCCCCTGCCATAGCCAAGGACACCGACCACTCTATTAGGTTGCTCCAAGCCCCATCCAACCTGGCCTGGAACACTTCCAGGGATGGGGCAGCCACAGCTACTCTGGGAAACCTGTACCAAGATCTCACCACTCTTACAGGGAAGAATTTCTTCCCAATATCCACTCTAAGCTCACTCTCCATCAGTGTGAAGTCATTCCCCCTTGTCCCTGTCACTACATGCTCTTGTAAATTAGTCTCTCTCCACGTTTCTTGCCTGCTCCCTTCAGGTAAACATAGGTGAAGAAATACTACATTTTTATCTTGGGACTTTCAAGTACTTCAGCTGATCCAATTCTGATATTGTTGCCTCTGCTGAAGTCAGTGATCAGTCAGGGCAGAGCTGAGGGCAGTGGGGCAAGTCCTATCATGGGACATTAATATCCTGTTCAACCTAGTGCATGGAAACTACCCCTGAACACAAGTACCCCTGTTAAGGTGAAACACTGGTGCAGCACAAGCGCCTGCAGTACCCTTCCCAACCCTCTGCACCTCATCTCCATCCCTTTTAATAGGAGGGATACGTATTTAGACCCACAATACCACTTTTCTCCTGCAGGCACATGCAGCTTGTTTGCCCAGACATCTCTCCAAGTGCCTCTACACATTCAACAACTTGTATCTCCCTTTGCCTAACGCGGTATTTACCTAAATCTCACTCCCTTGCAGTCACCAGAACCTCAGCATGTCTCTCCTTCTCTTTGTGGACCAAAACACCATCAGTCCTTTCTGACAGATACAACTCCTATTAAGGTCTGTGAAAATGCTTCATAATGTACTTTTATTCAAGCAGAACTGTATGGAAGGAACTTGACTCATTTCCTGTTCACAGAGAGAAAATTAAGGAACTCCTCACTAGTATTTTTATTTTCTCCATCCATTTACTACTCAAAATAAACAGGGAACAACTGGCCCCATAAACACCAAACACACTCAACTACAAATCTGAAATGGGAGGAAGTTGCTCAACATTTAGTACCCCATGAAATATCCTGCTACTGTTCAAAGAGTTCTACTGCAAGACCAAAACAGAGCCCTGAGGTAAACAATACCTTGGCTTCTTCTGCCATTTTCTTGTCTTCATCTATCTCCTCAGCCTTGGCAATGTAATCCTCTCCTTGGTGTTTCCTTCTCTTCTGCTTAGGGGCCATGAAACCTTGCAGAAACTTCTTAACAACACCAGCCTGGAGTGCAATCACACACTCTCCAAAATCCTTTAGGCTCTCCAGTGAGTACACCTGTTGGGAAAAGCATATGACCTCATAACAACTGAGTATTACTGTCTCTGCTGCTTGAAAGTTAGTCTGCAAATGGACACCCGTGGCACCTAATGAAGTGTGGTTACCTGTCACACCTGGTTACGGAATCAGCATATTGCTGCTGTCTCAACAAGACATGCTGGCTTTGATACAGAAGATAAAAATCAGCTATGGGGTTCTGCTCCATAAAGAAGTCTGTCATGAGCATATGGAAACAGGAGAACTGAACAGGACACTCAGCTCCAACATTATGACCCACCTACACCGCAAACCATCAGTTGTGTCATCTTGAAATAATTGTTTAAAGGATAAGTAAGAAAACTGACTTCTTGCTCCTCTTGTCTGAGGAAAAAAGACTGAAGACCAGAAAATATCATCTCACACTTGTCTTGTTCAGTATTTTGCCTGTTCACTCACTTTCGCTTCATATTCTGGTGTCACATCAACATATCCCAGGCCTCCCTTCTGCAGCCGCGTTGCAACCTCAATCAGATCACTCCGGAGGTAGTTCAGCAGTTCCTGGTTGCCATCACAAGATTTGAGGCCCAAGTTCTGTTTCCGAGCCAAATGGATGGAATGTGTGATGTCCTGATACCTGGAAAATCAAATCCAACCTTTGAATGCAGGCAGAACACTGCCCTGGGAGGTGGCCAGGCTCTGGGACAATGGTCTCCATTGAGAGCTATGAGCTCTACCAGTGCAGAAAGTTCTTTGAAAGACACATGAAAGCACATGGCAGTTCTGGCTCAGATCAACCAGCACTGCCTTTGTTCCTGGTTTCAAGGAGCAATTTAAAGACTGACAGAACTTCCTCACTGTTCAGAGTGCTATTTAACAAGAATCTGCCCAAGAAAACCAGCAATTACTCAACCTGAATGTTCTCCCCTCTTCAGCACAGGAACAATCAAACCCCAGCCTGGGATGCTGTCCCAGGAATGGCAAGGCTTGCTGTGCCAAGGACATGCTTTGACTTGGAGAAGGCACACAGAAAAACAACGAGCAGGCTCACTTTTTCTCCAAGCGCTCCTTGAGCTGGCTCTCCCTTACTCCTTGGGGGTGCAGGCAATCCAGCAGTTCATCCAAATCCTTCTGACTGTCACAGAGAAACCTGAAAGATAGAAAAATGCACCTAGATCACCTAGGGTATTTCTGTGACAATACAATTTCTTCTAAATAGTTCCCAAGGATCAGTAGGTAGGGATAAGAGGTAACCTATATCCTGACTCCATGGAGCAAGGTGAAACACTCCCAGGAATGCTGGTAGAAGAATTCTGACTCAGGATGGCTTCGTTTCAAGGTCCCCAAATGCAGCCAGTTCCAGGGTAAGCAAAACAGAATCAAACACTAAACTGGTTTATAGATGTATTTTCCCTACTCAGTTTATTAAAATGTTGGCATTTGAATTTAGTTGTCTACCCCAGGGATTCCATTCACTACTCTGCAGTTTGTTTAAGTGATCTGAATGTCATGTTAGATGTACTAGAAAAGACTAACACACTACGCACTGACAGCATGGCAATTTAATCATATTTTCTTTCATTAACCAGAAGTCCTCAGATTAAAAAGGGGATGCCCTGGGTGATCCCACAACTGCTGCTGCTGCTGGAGCTCTATGCCTGTCCAGGCTCTGCCTCTGCAAGTGCACAGGTCCTCCTCTCTAAGTTTGCCCAAACTTGAAAGCTCAAGTGCAGTATCTGAAAACCATACTGATCAGCTTGAAATCTTTGTGCTCAGGAATCCTTGAGGACAGCAATGGCCATCAGTAGTTAGTCCAATCTAAAAAGGGAATACTTTTACAGAGTTCTCTAAATCAGATATTCTTTCTGCAATTCCAGAGTTAAATCATGTTTGCATGCTGGATTGTACATTTAAATGAGTTTTAAGACAGCCTGAAATTCTGCGCTTTCCTTCTTTTCTTTCCAACTCTATTCCAGGAAACCATGGGGCCTCTTCATCTGATGGGATGCAGATTCAACTTGAGCTTCAGAGGTCATTTACAGAAAATATAACTAATTCCCTACCTTCTATAAGAGGACTGCTCATTAGAAGAGGGAAGACAGGAAATAGGAGAATCAACCTTATTTGGAAACAACTGCAAAGGACCACTCTGTGATCCTTACCAGAAGATTCCAGATCTAATCCTCTTGGACACAAGCTCAGTTGAGCCAAGCAACAAAGAAAGACATTGGAGAAAGACATTGTTGTGGCTTCTCTTGGAATACCAGTCTCCACAATGCTTATTTTTCGGGCAGAAATACTTACTAAATACCATATCTGAAAATACTTAAAAATTCTAGTATGGTCCTACTAGGGCAATGGCCTCACAATTTACAGTCAGGTAGGAAATTCATTACTCTAATAGAACATAGGATTGATTGTTCAACAATGGAAGGAAGATGTTTTTTAGCCAGCCATCTGTTTCAGTACATCTGACCCTGTGAAGCATCCTCACTCTGCACACTGAGATCAAAACCTTTGGGCACCACTACTCTCTGCATCTTTCCCTGTGAAACAGGACAGAGCAACTTCACATATCTTTCACCTGCTAGAATCTGTCACCACCCGGAAATGGCGCAGACCACATTCCCAACCCTCTGCCCTACAGATACCCAGCACAGGAGTATTTCCCAGACACCTTGAAATGGGTGGCTCAGGTCATGATAAAAAACACATCTGACATTGCTGGTGATACGCCATGGAATCCAGCTAGAAAAATATCCAAGATGACCATGTCTGAGCTTTCCCTGCTTTCTCCCATGGAGACAAATCAAAGGGGGGAACTCACTACACTGTTTTGTCACACTGTAAAAAGGAAAGGGCACTGGAAATAGTCGCTATGTAGGGTTTCTATTCTCCAGTATTTTGGGGGAAGACCACACAGACTGCTGGGCAGCTGCAGAAGGCAGCTCCCACCCATTTAAGAAAGCCAGAGTTAAGCCCTGGTACAACTTTGTTCCTGCTGAAAAGGACATGGGACAGGGAAGGAAGAACACCTGCAACAGGTACTCAAATCTTCTCAATTCACCCTGAGATTAAGAACGGGGATTTCTGGGACAGGGAACTGATCCACTTAAACCTGAATTCAAGCCTGAACCTAAGTCTGATCTGCAAAATACAAACGTATTGGAGACATCATGTTAATTTGATCAGTGTCCTCTGTCTGCTCTGTGCAGCCACAGCTCCTGCTTCCCAAACTAGCTCCAGGCACTACCTACCTGTAGGAACTACCTCCACATCCAACTGGAGCTCAACCACCTCCAGGCTGGGAGCATGGACATGGTAAGACAGGGCTGGCATTTTAAATGGGGAAGGCAAAAGTGAGTTTTGCAGAGAGGGATGGTAACACAGTTGGTGCCCTTCATGTGGCCTGGCACAGGTTAATCACACACTCCAGACAGATGGGAAAGATCCCTTTGGGAAAGTCAAGACTAGGTGGGGGTCTTTAAACTGATCTACAAGGGGGAAATCCTGACTGGTGTAAGGGCTTCCTGCATTCATAAAGAACAGCCTAAATTCTCTCCTGACACTTCTAGCAGCACAAGCCAACAGACTGGTCAGCAACCAGAACAGATGGGACAAACGACACAAGCATCAAGTCAAAAGGAGCTCCCAGTATTCACTCAGGCTGAATATTCCTACCTGTTCTCAAGCAACAGGCTGCAAGGGACACAGAAAGCTCTAAAACCTGGACTAAGGAAAAATGAAGTTGAGAGGACAGCATCTAGAGGAGCCCAGGAGAAGTACCTGCTCTGAAAAGTTGGTGGAACAGGGGAACTCCATCTGTAGAGAACAGGCATGAGAATGGAGTCTGTCAGCACCCACTCATGGTTAACTCAAATTGTCTGCTGAGGGGACCCGCCATACCATGCTGAATTCCTAATAGATGAAGAACAATGGCACTTACTCTGCAGAGATGCCACTGTTTCCAAAATTTAACTCCTTTCTGACCATGATGAGCAAGGAGTCTCCTGCATGCTAATATCCTGCACCAAGGCTGTGATTCCCCCATGGTTCTTGCAGGAAAGACCAGGAAGTATCCAGCTCACAAGCACTATGGTATGGACAGAGACTTCTTCAGTGCCTATGTGCCCAGAACAAAGAGATTTTTAAATAAGGATCCACATCTGTGCAAGTGAAGCACAAGGTGAAGAGAGGGAGTGGTCCATCTGTCTGGAAAAGACAGAAGTAACCAAGTGTTTATGATGCTGCACTTTTAGGACAGAACACTAGACCCTCTTCTTTTTGGGGACAAAGTATTGACAGCAGAACCACTTCATGAGATACTGTTTGTGTAACTCTTCAAAGAAATATGAATCTATTTCTCCCTTCATCAGTGCCCTACCAGCTCCCATTCTCAAGGGGAAAAGGGGCAGGACTGTGATATACAACTATTCAGAGTTAATATGGTGTTTAATTTCAAAGTCTCATCACTCTAAAATATAAAAGGGTAAAGCTAAAGATGCTCTTTATGCACTGTGAGGCTACTCAACCCCATGTCCCACATACCACTAAGGAAAATACTCAAGCAGCAGGACTTGGAGCAGAACACAAAGAAATCAAACTTTCTATGCACATGCCAAAATCATGAATTATAGCTGGACAAGTCCTTGTATCCAAACAACAGGACATAGAGATATCCAAGGACGTCAGTGTGGGCTCAGGGCTCCTCATGGTGTCCAAAGATGATGTGCAAAAAGCAGCCAAGGAGGAGATGCTTCCATAACCATTTATGCTCAGAGCAGTCCTTGAGATCAATGGCAATGGCCCCTAAGGAAAATACAGGAATAGGATTTCCTCAGAGGGAAGTTCTAGTTCGTAGCTATCCCCTGAAGTAACAGCTCCCAGCCTGTCACTTGGCTTTCTCTGGATGCTTACATATAAGTGGTGGCAAGTGTCAGACAGGTACTTAGCAAACAGACTCTAAGGAGTTCCAGATCTTTAAGGAAAAGCCTTTCAGCTGAGAGACCTTATTTTATTGCTTAGCTGCAGGCATGGCTTTGGGTGCCCTATCAGTCAGGGAGAGGCAGCCAGCACAGCACTCAATCAGAAGGGGTTATGTGTCCTTTGAGAAGCTGCCTCTGTGCCTCTGCTGAAGGCCCACGCTTGGCTCAGATCTTCCACCTGCACTGCTGCCCCTGCCTGGCAGAACAGTACACACAGCCACAAGACCCTTGTAAAAAAACAGCAAGTACTGTGACTGTCAGCACTTAAAGTCCTTCCTAGCAGAGACGAGAAAGGACAGAAATTAAGGATACTGTGGCATAATAGCCACAAAAAAAAATCCCCATGCAGCTCAATGTCTGATGTCTGAGTGGCCAAAAGGCAGAGCAGGTATGCAGTCACAGTTCTTCAACCTACCCCTCCAGACTGCAGCATTTGCTAGTTTGAGGACTCCCCTCTGTCTCCTCAGGACAATTACCTTTGCGCTTCCTACTCCTCAATGAACTCCCCTCTCAGTGATTTGTCCACTGGCGCTTTGAACAGGTGCAATTCACAGATCCACAGCAGTTGGTAGAAGCCAGTTGTGTACCTCAGCTGCAGCACTTTCCTCTCTATTTCAAAACAGCCATTGACTAATTTTATTTCCTAATCCCTTTTTTCTGTATCAAAGAGAACTGCTTTAGGAGACTTCCCCAGTTTACTCCAGCATTACTCTCCATCTCCCTGCTGAACATACAAGTTTAGTTTATTTCCATGATTTATTTAGCATTTTTTAGCCAATTATTCTCTCATGCAAGGAGCTTCCCCTCTTCTCTGAAGGCAGACCCTGAAACAATAGATTTTGTGAAGCAGGATGGTTCCCCAAGGGGAAAAGAAAATTATTTTGCCTTTAGTCTGTGCTTCACTCTATCATTCTTTTTATTTTTCACTGAAATTCAGCACAGGTTTTAAGTAGGCTTTTTTACTTTTAACAGCTTCCTTATCCTGATGTGAACTTAAAATGTTTTGTTATTGCTGCTATGTAGGAATACACAAGACAGAGAGTAAGACAGGTTTAATTAGCATAGCTAGTTTGATAACCAGGATGCCATGACAGGGACAAACAGAACTTTGAGATTATGAGAAGATGGGATTAAACCCGCTTACGGAAAGAGGAGAGATTCAATCAACCCCCTACAATAAAGATGTTGTAAAATGCATATGTTGCTTGTATGGTCTTTTAACCTAACTATTGTAGTAGAAATTATTAACCTTACTGAAATAGTATATAAGCTCTTGGAAAACCTGAGTAAAATCGGATTCTGATCACCAAATCAGGGATCCCATCTCTCCATCAATCGTCGGTACTGCTACAGTTTAATTTCCAAGTTCCTCAACCCTTTTTTTTTTCCCCAAAGGTAAGAGGCAGCACTTGCTCTGACCACTTAGTATGGAAACTCTAAGGCAAATCTCTTTGAAAGTGTTTCGGGCTTCTGAGTGCTACTTTAAGCTTGTTTTTTAAAGAAGTTTTGTAATTCTTTTTGTTGCTTTCTTTTATAAAAGAATACCGTCCATTATGGTCACTCCATACAAAGCAGCTCTTAGTGACAGAATATAATTCAGCACTGAATGTGACCAGGACCTGGCTCCAAGAGCTGCTCCTCCCAGGCTGTGACTGGTTAGTCCATACAGCACTCCTGCCTCTGTCATCACACTGACCTCCCTCCGAATGTTGCTGGGAGTTGCCAACCTGAATGAGCACATCAAATATTGTGCTTTTTCAAGTTCAGCCTGGAGTCACAAGTTTTAGGAATTCTGTGTTAATTAACTCATCCAGTTTGACTCTATGCTGCCCTCAGTATTAGCAATATGTTCTCTAAATTCAAGCTACTGTTTTCTTACGGAATTGATCCTTCTCCTGGAACAAACTTTGCCATCTCTGCTCAACAAATATCAAGTGTTAGAGGAGGCAGTTAGGAAAATCAGAGGACTTTCCTGTGGATTGCCCTCCCTGTGCAGGACGCATTCCCTAGGAAAGTCCAATTGCCTGAATTTTGGCAAGATGCGCAAAGGCCTAGACTGGTAACGGTGGGGATTTGTCATGAGAGGATGGGGCAGTGAAGGAAAGCACAGGAATTCTGTGATATCCTATGACCTGCTGCTGACAGAGCAATACCAAGGGTCAGCACTCAGTGCTGATGGTTCAGTTAAATCAAGACACCCACAATTTCAGCCTCTTGTACAGTTCCTGGTGGGGGAGCAGGTACATGTTTAGTCAAGTAGTTCTGACTGGCAATTATTCTTTGAAGATGAGTTTAGCTCTGTTTATCAAAGACCAAGCAACCCCACTCAATGTATCAGCACTGGAACTCTGCTTGACAGACACTGCTAAGAGCGGAGCTGCAGGACCACATACTTTGTGACAGTTATCATCAGGGTTATCTGAAAAATACACAATGCTCTACAGCAGTTAACAGGTAAAGCTTAGCCAGGGTTTTCTGGCATGGGGACAATGATGAGCACTCCTTACCACACAGAGCAACATTCAACACAGGAGAATTTCTCTAGAGACACTGATAGGGCCAATTACTGGAGCAGGTTACAATCAAACACGCTCAAAGGTAGATTTCATTCACTCAGAAGACACTGCTTGGCATTGGGAAGCATTAAAGTTATAACAGGCTGTCAACATGGAAGAACAAAATACTTAAAAAAAGCAATACATCAAAGAAGCATTTTAATAGCTTAATTTATATTGGCTTTGTATGATTGATTAGGTTAAATCATGGTTCCACTGGCTCTTGTACTCTTGTACTGACTGCCCTGTTAGCAGGGCAGTAATAATATCAGCAACCGAGGCGTGGGGAGCTGCTGAACCAACCCAACTGCTCAGCACTGAAAGAGGAACAAGTTTGTTGCAGGATTTAGCAAAAGAAATCTGTCTAGAGTCCTTGACCTCTACACTTTGAATACTTTGCAGCCATGAAAGTGTGTGTTACCATAAGTTCTGGCCCTGCTTGGGAGTGGTAGTCTCAGCAGGCAGGTCTGTGGTGGGTATGGAGCGGTGCAGCTTGTTCCCTCGGCTGTCACTGCCTGTGCTCTTCCTCTTCTCTGCAAAAGAAAAGCACAGGCTCAGGTAGATTCCTGAGCAGCATTCCTACTATTCCAAATACATAAAACTAGTTTCACTTTTTAGCTGTATACTGACAAAGCACTTTAAAAACCAAAGGAGGTATAAGCAGCATGAATTTTTATTTCTGAGCATCTCAGACAACACTCTGACGTGAATTTAAATCTTAGCTCATTTAGGCCTTTGATTGTTAAGTCTCTAAACAAACATGCTGAAATCCTGCCCACTGGCTGCAGCAGCAGCTGAGAGATGAAAACAGCTGGAAGCAAGGAGGTGATCAGGAAAGACAGCTGGTCAGTATTTGAAACAGTTCTTGTAAGAAAATATACCTACAGAGGAGCTTGGAATGATGTACCTCCAGCTCAGTCAGTCTCCAAGACACAGGTGGCTGTAAAGTTACACCTGGATGAAGGGTCTCACTGTAGGTTTGCCCTGTTCCATTCTTCTACAGTTGTCTAGTTTGTCCCTTGTCTAAGACAATCCTACCAGGCAAGGGCTTGGATCTAACTCCGTAAGCTCTCCCATGCAGGACTGCTGTAGATGGACTCAGTGATAGAATGTGATGTTCCAAAAGCAAGAAATGACCACGAATGAAACTCAGCTGAGTCAGATTACTGCAGAGTCTTCTCTTCCAAGAACTACTTCCACATAGAACTGTTAAACTTACTTCTGTACTGATGGAATTTTGTGCCTGTTCAAGCTTGAAAGGCTCAGGGACATGAACTAGAAGTTCAGCAAGTCCTTTGCACCTCACCTGCACGTTCAACAAACATGAAGAGCAGGCTGAGAGGAAGTGCAAGAGGAATGTTTGCAGAAACAACCACTTTGTTTTGCGGAAACAACATCGATCAGCAAAGCTGTTCATATCTAACAGACTGCCCTACTTGTTACTATTCTAAGGCTGATCTGGGACCCTTGGCACCACCAAAATATCACCACTGTGATGGACATGCTCACCATACAGCCCAACTGGCTAATTGTGCAAGGGTCTGGCATGCTGCAACTCAGCATGGTTAGGGTTAGAGGGATGATAACAACTGACATCAACCTCACTATTTGTAGGAAAGGAGACTGTATCCCATGATCCTTAGGTCGGACACTGCAGGCAAGTCTCCAGACCTGCAGCAGCAGAAAAGAAATATCACCAGCACCTCCTGTGTGCAGGCTTCTAGAGTTAAAAGAAAGCTTAAATCAAGAGTATCCCCATGAAAATACTTGGACTAGACAGTTCTTTAATGCTCATGACTCCTTACGAACAGTCAGAGCAGAGGAAATACCCTCAAGAGACCATACCTCCAGGGCTGTAGTCCTTCAAATCCTCCTTTTTCTGGTGGGGAAGGGTAAATCTGTAGTCTATACTGTCATGTGCCCAGCCTTTCTCAATAAACAAACCAGGAACCTCATCCGAAAACAGCCAGTACCTGTAAGAAATGTGTGTTAATAGGTACCTGTCTCCTTTTCTGGCTAGTTAAACACACACACACTTTTATTGGGATTGAGGGGAGAAGCATCTGTGTGCTCGACTCAGTAAAAGCTGAATGCAATGCATATCTTTATGTTAGCACAGCTGAGAAACAGGGAAAGATTTGCTTAGAATCCATTCCAAGTGCATGCCTGGGCAACAAACATGAAAAAACCCAGAAAAGATGGTAACATGGTTCCTGAGCACCCAATGCCAGCACTTGAACCTCCACTAGTCCTGACCGCCATGGGAAGACTTCAAAAAACTGGGCACATAACCAGCCACTACACTCCATATATACGCACACTTTCCCCTTCTCTCTCCTCCACAATTCCATACCCTCCCTATCAACCCCTTCCTGGGGGATGGTACCTGACACAGCCTCTCTCTTGGGGCAGAGATGGAAGCTCACAGTTATTTCCTTTCCCACCTGTTATGATTCCTGTCAGTGCCAATTGGGGTCCTGCGCATCACCAGTTTGGCTTTGGCAATTCCATCCTGGAAAGTTTTCTCAGCAGCAGCTTTATGCCTACGGATTCTTTCCTCCTCTGCTTCTTTCTCCATCCTCACTGTTAGAATCAGCAAAGAGCAGCATTAGCTTTCCTTTATTGTATCCAGACATCAATATTGTCTTTTATTTTACTACAACACAGAAGTAAAAAAAGCAGTTTTATTGGGGATTTTAGTTAAAATTCTTTACAACCCTACACACTTCAGTTTACTTTCTGCCTGCCCTTCTAAAAAACAAATAAATAATAATAATAAAAATACATATATATAAGAACAAGTCAAGGTGTAAGGATGGACTGGGCTGAAGAAACCCTGGATAAAAGCCATCACATGACAGAACATCATGGAATGGTTTGGGTCAGAAGAAACCTTAAAGATCACCTTGTTCCAACACCTCTCATGGTCGGGGACACCTTCCACTAGACCATGTTGCTCCAAGCCCTGTCCAGCCTGGCCTTGGACAATTCCAGGGATGGGGCAGACACAGCTTCTCTGGGCAACCTGTGCCAAGCCAGGTTGATGGCACTTGGAACAACCTGGTCTAGTGGAAGGTGTCCTTGCCCACAAAGTGGGGGGTGGAACATGGTCAACTTTAAGGTCCATTCCAACCCAAACCATGCTGTGGTTCTTGGTCTCCCAGAACAGATACTCCCACATTCCCACTAAGGTGCAAAAGCCAGGGTCCAGGAGGGATGCTTATCCCTCACTTGTTTCAGAAGGGAAATAACCTAGGTGAGCTACATTGTCCACTTCCGTCTGCCCAGTATCCACATTTACAACCAATAAAACCCCAAAACAGTACTTCCGAAGTTTCTCTCTTTACATCCATACTCCTCCAACAGCACTAATTACACAAAGTCTGGTGTTGCAACTCATGATTTAGAGGTTTAAGTGGACAGTTTATATTTGCAGCTCCAGAACTAAATTCTTTAAAGCGAGAAACAGTAAACTGAGATTTATTGCCCAAATCCTGATCTGGGAGAAGGGATGCTGGCAACAACCAGACCATAGGAACAGCAGCAAGGCCAGCAGCAGTACAAACTGCTTTTAGACAGGAAATATCTCCTTTGTACCCAAGAACCAGATGGCATTTACACATAAGACAAATTTTTGATTGTTTTCTGTTCCTAAAAAAGATAATGTGTTGTCCAGCCTCTGGGCCTGCCATAATTAGAAAGGTACTGAACAAAAGACATCACAGATAAAAAACTGGAAGTGGGTATAATTTTTTCTTAAATTTACAAGGTTTAAGTCACCATAGGAATCACAGCAACTGAATTATAAATCTCTACTGAGCAGACAATGCTTCTGAAAACAGGTCGTCATTTTTGCTATGAAGTTATTCCACAACACACAAAACACTCTACTTGCTACATGTATTTTCTTACCTCTCATTTGTATTTCTTGTTGCTCCCTCTCTTTCTTGGCTTGGATGGCAAGAAGGCGTCTGCTCTTCACAGCACTGATCATATCATCTGCTTCTACCTCCACCCGGTGTTCTATTTTCATAATTTCATGCTTTTTCTTTTCATTTCGTCCCATCATATGCTCTTCTTTCCCGTTCTCCTTGGTTTTGGCCACCATTTCTTTTCGCTTCTGCTTCTCTGCCCTCTTCTTGTCATTCTCCTCCTTCAGGACAGCCAAGCGCTCTTTCCACAGCTCAGCCGAGGCCTGCTGCTTGGCCTCCACATGGTCCTGCACCGAGTACGTCATTAGGATCCGGTGACACAGCGCTCCAAGGATCTGCAATTTCTCTTCAGGAGTCAGCTCAAAGAACTCCGATGTCTCCAGTTTCTCCAAAAACTCATCCTGTACCTCATTATCCTCAAAAGCTGCTGAATCCTTACTTTCATCTACATTATCTGAGACCTCGCTTTCCTCTTGCACATCTGACTTGCGCAGGCACAGGCGAACCAACTCAGAAGCGGAATGCAGAGTAAGTGGGATTTCAGAAAGTTTCATTCCCAGCTCAGCATAATCCTCAGCAATTTCATCCTGCAGCAGGGTCTGCAAGAGGATGACCAGTACTCTGTTCAAGTATAGGAAGCCTCCCTTTTCTGCACAAAGGGCTTCCATCAGGGACACTGCTGTGATGGGATACTGAGCATCTGGCATCAATAACCCTGAGTAACAGCTCAGGAACTCCACCACCATTGCCACATCCCCAAAAAGTGTGTTAGGAAGTCCTTCTGGAGTATCAACCAGTTTAAAAGTAGGCAATGTCTTCCCTTTCAGATCTTGGTCCTCAAATCTCCTCTGTTTTTCCAGTTTTTCCTTCATCTCCTTCTCTTTCCGCTCCTTTGCTCTTTCCTTCAGTTTCTCTTTCAGCTTTTCTCTTTTCTTCTTCATGTACTCCTTCCGCTGTTCCTCAGTCATGGTGGCCCATCTCTTCCTGTGTTCCAGGAGCTCGTAGCGTTTCTGTACCAACCCCCGCAAATCCTCAGGGAGACGGGCACGGTCCTCATTGGAGAGCAACCGAGCTGTTTTGGAGATGATGCAGGAAAGAGCACTCTTTTTGTCTTCCCGGTCTTTGTTTTCTTTATAATAAGCAATGAGATGGAGCGCTGCAGGAGGCAGGTGTTTCTGGGGTTTCCTGGAAGATCCAGGGGTGCCTCCAGGATTCCTGGGTGCCCTGGACACCTTAGTGGTACCTTTAGCCATGTCCAGCAGTGTCATTTGTTTCATTTTCATCTTGGGGGTCTTCAAACCTTTCCTGGGAGACTTTGCCTTCCCTGATGACTTTTGCCCATTCAGAACCCTTTTGCCTCTTTGCTTTTTGTCCAAGGATTTGCTGTTGTCCTTTCCTAGTCGGCTCCTCTTTGGAATGTGAAAGTTAGAACCAAGTTTAGCAGGTGACACCATTTTCATCACCTCTTCCAGCCCCTCTTTAGGGCATTTTGAGTTCTTAGAGTTTTTCACCTTCAGCGGAGAGCCAATTATAGATTTTTCCAAATGCACGTGGCACCACAGGGTTGGACTCAGTGGCTGTCCCAGTGAAGATCCATCTGCTTTGGATTTCTTAGGAAGCTTTCTGTCAGGTGACCGAGAACTCTTCCTCTTCATTGAGGGATTGAGAGCCATATACTAAAATACAAGAAAGAATGATTTTGTATTAATATTGAAAGGTAAATAAAGGTTATCTAGATCTTTTTCTGTCAAAATATTTTTGCCTATGTTTTAATGCTTTTTCTAATGAAATTGCTCATTGCATTACGGATAACAGGCTTCTGCAATCATAATCATAATCAGAGTCAGAGAATGGCCTGGTTTCAAAGAGACCATGAAGATCATCTTGCTCCAATCCCTGCCACAGGCACGGACACCTACCACTAGACTAGGTTGCTCCAAGCCCTGTCCAGCCTGGATTTGGACACTTCCAGGGAAGAGCAGCCACAGCCTCTCTCAGCAACCTGTGCCAGGGGCTCACCACCCCCACAGGGAAGAATTTTTTCCCAATATTCAATTTAAACCTACTCTGTGTGAGTTTGAAGCAATTTCCCCTTGTCCTGAACAAATATTAATCTTCTAGTTTTAGAACAACACTTGACCGAGTCTATGAAAAAGTGAGCTTACTGAATGAACAAAATAATGCTTTCTACATCAAAAGATGGATTTTATAACAGTACATTTCAGGGTATAGCATATAGTTGGTTGATATTATATTTGGCTGGTTAGCACAAAGGGCTGGAAGAACCCATCCATGCTATGTATGTATTCAGTACTAAATTTGTAGTATCTGCCACCACTCAATGCAGCCCCATACATGAACCAAGCCTTATGAAGTCACATGCATCTATGTCTTGGGCCCAATACCTGACACTACCACATAAAGACTGTAGCTCTCCCATTTCTTTCACACTAGGAAATCATGTCTTTACTTGTAGACAAGTAATGCAAACTATTGAAAAAAACTAAAAGGCAGTTGCATCTCAAATTTTCAAAGCAGACCACTGTTCCAGATGATCAAGCCATGTCACTTCTCAAAAAGTCAACCTTTAAAAGAGTTGGTTTTCCTGCTCTGCTTCTCTCTGGATTTAACAGATATGTGTAATTGGCACTTGGGGACATCATTTAGTGGTGGCCTTGGTGTTACTGGGTAACAGTTAGGCTTGATAATCTTAGGGAACTTTTCCAACCCTAATGATTTTGTGATTCTAAAACCCAACCAGCACACTGAGGCCTCTGCCAAGACCCAAGGAATGCGTGGGAAAGCAAAGCAGGTACCTTTAGGAATTCTTACCTTATGTGGGTCAAGCAAGAAGTCACTGAATTTACTGGGGAGAGAGTATTTCTTCACTAACTCATCCTCCACAACCCACGGGGCGTTCTCACACGTGCCAGCACGTAGCGCATTGTGACGGATGAAGTACCTCAGGATCTCCTTGTTTGGAGGACGCTCTGTACGGACTAAGCTATCTGCTGGAACATTGCTGATGATCTTGGAGATAACAAACAGACACACTGTTAATGATTAACTTCTAACCACACTATAGATACAGATCATATGGTGTAGGAGCCTCCGTGGACAGCAGGGAGAGGAAACTCTGCAAACCTGAGACACTTATAGAAACATGTAGTTTTATTGCAAGGGTCACGGGGTAAAAAGGGTCTTGCCTTCAGCCACCAGCCTCGGCTGAAGGGAAGCCCCAAGGAGAGTGAGAGAGAGAGATAAGAGGTAAGAGCTAGGGGTGACAGCAGGGTAAGAGAGGTGAGCGTGGTGAGGTAAGAGCAAGAGAGAAGGATAAGAGGTAAAAAGCAAAAGGGAGCAAGAGAGTGAGAAGGGCCAAGGATCCTGTTACAATACATTATATCTCCTTTTGTACTGAATATTCTACCGTACAGTGACCAACCGGTGCGAGATACAAAACTTACAAACTTTGCATACAGCCTATGAGAACTACTATACTACCCTATCATTCTGTATTCTAAACTCTAAAGACTACTTTTTCTAATCTACCTTTTCCCTGACACCTTGCCGGGGCCACTCCCTAGAGCCTCTTTGTTTGTTATCACCCAACCCATCACCAACTAATCACTGTCCTCCTGCCTGCCATGCCTACATCTCAAAGCTAGCTTTTATTTCTATTTCACTCACAGGTTTTATATTTTCAGTATTTCTTGTCAGGCAATCATATTTATATGCTTTCCCTGTCTCACTTTTCCCAACAATACGGCTATAAGGAACCAGGATCATTGTAGTGCTTCACATCCAAAAACTCTTCACTCATTCAAAGCTCTCTTGGAAAGACTCAAACCAAACAGAATTTGCAGAACTGAGACACAGAGATTGGTAGGAGAATGAGATAGTCAAAACAGTAAAAACCATGGGTTTACGATGTAGATTTTTTGCAAAAGCTGACCATTTTATCTGAGACGTCCCTCCAGCTAGAGCTTGCTATTGACTTAAAAGCTTTTACATACTCATGTTTGATTTTTTTTCCTGAGACCAGAGCAGCACCTCTGCACATGGTACTCTTTGAGGTTAGCACTGCCTCGCTTGTCAAATTAGCAAAAACCAGACAAAAAGCACAGAGCAATGCTGCAGCTACCCAGAGCTTCCCAAAGCACTGCCACCTCCAACTCAAAGCAGCTTGGTCAGGACAACAGCAACAACTGCCACTCATGATTACACTGGTCTCATTAACTGCACGACCAGAGATGAGGCACTTAACAGCAACCATGATAAAGGTCTGTGACTCAGTGTGTATGGTACTAAGTATTTCCATATGCAAAACCTAATTACAGATAGAAACAGCCAGGCTGGTCAGCCTCACAGACAACTATCCTGCTTCCAATGCCATGACTCTGGCAGAAAGGACTGAATTGTGCTGTATAATCACTGGCAGTGATTAATTAAACTTGCATATTCATGTTATAATAGAAAGGACTCAAGCAGACAACTCACCTTATCTTCATTTTTCAGTTTGACATCATATTTGTGTGGCAGGAATTTAGGTGGAACCCACTTCCTTTCTTCCTTCTTCAATGAAGTGGGAAGCTTTCGAGGAGACCTACGTGCTCGATCATCTGATAAAAGAAGGTGAGACACAGTCTTATTATTACAGTAAAAGAAAAAAATCCAGACCACGACTGGATGGGGCACCCTACTTTTCATTATCTGTACAGTATTTGGTTAAACTAGAACATTTGGAAAATAACCCAAACTGGGTTTTAGAAAAAGCCTAAAGATACAGGCTGGGAACGGAGGCCCAGACCAGCTCTGAACTAAGGAGATTACACCTATCTTCAAGGAGTACAAAGGACCATCTTCATTTAAAACCATCACTGCAGACAGTAAGCTGCAACCACCTTTGCAAAGGTAGAAAATGCCTGTAAGATTTAGGAAGGGGAGATATAACCCAACCAGTAAACCTGCTTAGGCAACTCCTACCAACAGCCTTGGCTGCCTCTGCCATGACTTCTCTGAAATAGTTTCATGGCAGAAATCACTGACTTGGTTTTCTCTTAAGAAGAAAGCAATCTCCAAATGTTTTTATATTTGTGGCTACCACAGAATCATGGAATAGTCTAAGTTGGAAGGGATCTTAAAGCTCATCTCATTCCATCCCCGTCACTAGACCAGCACGCTCCAAGCCCTGCCCAACCTGGCCTTTGACACTTCCAGGGATGGGGCAGCCACAGCTACTATGGGCAACCTATGCCAGGGCCTCAACACTCTTACAGGGAAGAACTTCTTCATAGGATTCAAAGAAAACAATAAAGCAAGCGTAAGGGATGAGAGTAATTATCTACTCAATAAATAGAGAATATAAGTAGATGTTAAACCTAAATAAACCCCAAAAATATAGATCTCAGAATCACATAACAGAGCACTGAAGCTCCAGCACCATTATACCGAACACAGTATAAACCCAAGTGACCTCTTCTTTCCTGGTTTACTTTTTAGATTCCCAAATAAGAATTCCATATACTTCTATATATGGAATATATATAATTCTATATGGAATTCCATCAAACAGCACCTGGATATCTGGGTGAGGAAAAAGAAATTACTATCCATTCCATACTAAAGTTAATTTTAAAAAGCCACCTTCATTTGTTGCTGCATTCTCTTGTAATAAAATATACATTTACCCCTGGAAGAGTTCAAAGCCAGGCGGATGGAGCTCTTAGGAAAATGGTCTACTTGGAAGGTGTCCCTGTCCATTGCAGGGGGGTTGGAATGAAAGGATCTTTAAAGTCCCTTCCAACACAGCTGATTCTAAAGCATCTATATTGTATTGTCTCCTGTATTCACTTTGGTTCAGATGTTCCAGAGCAGTACAGGTTCAAAGTCCAGCTCAAGCTACAGAAACTGCCTTCAGCAGTTCACCAACAATTTTCAGAACAATCTAGCCTTTCTTTGCCCCTGCAGATTTTCCAGAGTTTATTTAAGCAACTAAAACTATAAAGTCATTTCAGACTGCACAAATGATGCAACAAAGCCAATATAAAGCCTTATTTTTAGCTTCTGAAGGAGAGTAGACTCCTAAGCAGAGAGGCTGAAACGATCTTTCTCTGCCCCATTTCTCCTCCATCAAAACCAGCAAGTCTGACCCAAGTATTAATAGAACTGCCAAGGTTTGCTCTGCCCCCTTGTGTGCACACAGGCACACACAGCTCTTACATCACAGTTATGCAGAGCTTGTTACTGCTTCCAATTAATCACTCTACTGTAGTGACTTCAACTCACATCATGTGGCCACGTGTGAACACTTATTAGAGAGAAAAAGTCCAGGTGAGTGGCTGGGAACCCCCAGCCACTGTGGATGCAACTCAGCATTTCCTACTTCTGTAGTCTGTTGTGTAACTGTAAAAAATGCTACATAATTATATTAAAACACTCTAGAATAATTTGTTTCAATAATGTTACTATAGGCCTATATTCTGTTATAACCCAGAATATAAAAGCATTAGCAATAAAGTATCCTTTTAGTAACAGCATATGTACAAGGAGAAGAATTAAAAGAATGCGTGTTTACTGCTTAGGTTGACTCAGGCTGCATCTTGAGCTGGAAAATGTTGAAGATCATCTTTTCCAGAAAGGGCAGGATAGTCCTAGCTTACAGAGGTGACTACACACAGGCCAGAAGGAACTGAATCAGGGACTGAAACAAGGGACTGAACCCTCATTCCTGCAGTATCTGATCCTGAAGTGCTGCACTGGCAGTGCCCACAGCTGCTCGAGTATCACACACCAATGCACAAAGGATCATGGTAAATCTTTTTTGAACACCCAGATCCAAAACTGCTGCTGTAAATTCAATAACTGAGCATGTTTGAAGTAAAAGGTACTTCCCATGCCTCATATGTGGCATCTTGAGAGAAGCACCACTTAATAAAAAATACACATATAAATAAAGCATCATTACCCCCATCTCCAAGCACAACCCTGTTTCAAATGATGTATATAAGGCCAGATTGTTTCTGAAACATGGTTTGGTTTTTTTTTTTTTTTTTGCTGCCTGATTATATAGAGCACTGCAATGAAATCAGAAAAGCTCAAAACAGTACCCATCAGAAAGAACTGATCATTTTTAAGCTCAGGACTAGACCTTGGTATAACTTATTTTCCACTCTTGACTTTGGTCATCTGGTGGCTGGGCTATTTTCAGTTTCCTCTTCCTCACATCAGAGATTACAGACACTTTCCCGTATGCTGGAGTCACTTGTTACAAATGCCAACAGTTTATTCATTTATCAGACTTTAAAATAAAGCTCTCCAGATTAGAACTATGTTGTGGGATTGGGGTTGGTTTGTTTGAAAACCGTTTTTGTAATCTGTTTTAAAGAGTCTTAAAATTCCATTTTAAGAAGTTGCACAAGACAAACTTAATGTGTTTGGGGGTTTTGTTTGTTTTCTTGTTTTCTTTCAACAATTCTTACTCAGAGTCAAGAAAAGCCTTGGACATCACTACCTAGCTCTGGAACAAGGAAGAGCATATGAAAGAGGAACAAGGTTTCAAAGGATGCTTTATTTTGAACTCTTAGGAAAAAAAAATATTTTGTCTCAACATATGAAAATTGGAAAGAGAATAAACTAAAAATGAAAAAAACCCACTTATTTCTTATAACAACCGGGGACAAAGAGAATTAGAGCTTGTCTCTGACTTCAGAAGAACACACTTTAGAATTAGGGAGGTCTCCTCTGAGGATGAACATCACAGCAGAACTTTATCATTCTGAACGAACTTTTGCTGTTCCCCTCATTTTTTAAAAAATATATTTGTTATACTTTAGAAGTTTATACATTTCATGCACTGCTTTTGGTATATTACACCTTGGCATGACAGCACATTTTCTGCTTTAAATCAGCCAAGAACAGCTGAAAGCCAACACTGATGCCTCAAAAATTCACCACTAACAAGGACAACTTCTGGATTTTCACCCCATAACACTGTTTAAACATTCACAGCCCAGCCCCGAGATGTACCTAAACTCCAATACTCACTGCCAGGTGCTACCTACTACCATGCTGTCTCTCTACTTACTCATACTATCCCTCCTGTTGTCATCCTCCTTCAGCATAGCTTCCTTCTGGTTGTCCTGGACTGCCTGGCTGGAGTTCTCCTTGTCACTGGATGGAGAATCACAGGCTCCATCAGATTTCTTTTCCGAGGCTTCTTCGTCAAATTTCCCCAGGGGATGTATTTTCACAACTTTTGCAGGCAACATTTTCTCCTTACCAACCTGCACAGAAATATTGGTGAAGACTGAACGTGAAGAAGACAGGTGAGCTAATGGGGCTTAACACTATGAGGAAGGGGAAAAATACCAGCTAAGATGACCTAAAAGCAAAACTCCCAAGCCACAGCATTTTCCAATACTGCTTCCTCAGCCTAAAGACACAGTATGTGTGCAAGGTGCAAGTGTGTTCTCAGCAACCCCAGTTTAGAGACTCTGTCCTAAACACTGCTCACACACAACACTAACTCCTCCACATTTCCAAAAAGTTTCAGTTTTCATCAACATTCCTAGTTTTGGAGGAAATTTTCAAATCTTTAGAGCCTTTTTAGATTTTTAAGATTTGACTTCAAGCTCCATTTGTTTCAGACTACTGCTCCTTCTGGCAACATGTCAGGTGAAAAGATTATCACATATGACAATTTTTAATTTCTTCTATTTAAATCATATATTTATATATAAATGACAGATCCTCACATATTTAAGCTGTGCAACAATATTATCGGTTTCCCATGCACACACATGTATCAGTCATTTTTCTCTTGTTATTATTCCAGGATTCTGGAACGGCTTGAGTTGGAGGGCCCTTACATTTCATCCAGTTCCAAATCCCTGCCACAGACAGGGACACCTTCCACCAGAAGTATGTCTTAGGGAACCATTTTCCATCCAAAAGCAGGTGCTGTTGCTGGGATTCTATAGAGAATAAATTGTCACATCCTTCTAATAACTTGAGTGGGTAACATATTCTTCTCATCTCCTGCCTTTAGCTATCTGGAATTAGCCTTATGCAGAAGCACAGGATAAACTGGAAAACATATCCTTACCTCAAAGTCACATTCTTCTCCCACTGCAAATTTGGTCATGATCTCCAACCAAGCTGCATCCACCAACTTTTCCAAAGACACGGTGTTGTGGTGGACTATTTCCAGGACCAATTTCTCATACCAGATAGGGAACTCCTCCTTTAAGCTTAGCAAGCACAGATGAAGTTTTCATTATTCATTATTATTATTAAAGGGAATAAAAGCCCAAATGCAAAGTACCCTCCCATTTCCCAGTTCCAGGAATTCCTGTTAACAGCCAGGACAACTTTTGAGGCAGATGCTCCATTAGCATACGAACACTCAAGGGCTTTTGGCTCCCCTCCCTTATCCCAGCACTCCCCCAGGTGTTAGCTGGTCTGAAAGTCCCAATTGTCCTGGTCCTCCCCAGAAGGAATACTGTAAACACTCAGGAAGAGCAGCACTGAGTGTGAAGCCTTTCATGATGGTTATTACTGCTTCTCTACTAGATATTAAATACAGATCAAGATGTTGCAATTATCCTAGGGCTTGTTATTTTAAAATGTCTGTTTCCAATAACACCACAATTCTGATGAAGATTTAGCATTTCCTTCTCCCCCAACAGGCTGCCAGTGCAGTAAAGACAGGGGGGAGGTCTACACAATCAAATCATCTTGCCAAAGAAAAACAATCTTGTGTGTTTCACCATGTCATGATCTTCAAACTTTTCCATTCAAAGAAAAGACTGTGATAAATTTACTTCCCTTCTTTCCCTTCTAAGAGCTGACCCCAAGTAGCTGACAGGGGCACTAAGGAATACGTTGCATAAAGCCTCCTGGCTAAAAAGCAAAGTCCATTTCAAGCTACCATAAGGAGGAACAAAACACTCCATTTCTTCAAAGCACTTTCAGCTTCCCAGACTCCGGGATCCATGACTGAGAAACCTCAGCTATATGTGCTGTGTTAACAACTTCCATAAGCAAATTTATCCCTTTAGCAGTCTGTCTAAATGAACTTTTTATCCAGCATAGTGTCAGGTATTAAAGCAGACAAACTGCTTGGGAAGCTTTTCATCCCATTTCAAAGAGACAAGACCAAAATCTCATTTCACAGAACCCTTCCCGCACCCCATCCCCAATTCCATATTAGCAAGACTATAGCTAAATTTGTTACTGAGGAATTTGAGAAATCTCCCATTTTTATTTCATTGACATTTCTTAATGTTTCCAGAAGTGGTCAATCAATCCAACATGGATAATCAAAAGAAAGTAGCAGTAGACCACTGGGTTTTGACTCAGGATTTTAAGTCCATGGAGCTGCCTCTGCACTGCCCCTGCCCTCTCAAACAAGAACACCAAGGAGCAAAGCCTGAAGGCAGTAGTGTGTCACCCCTCAAAGAAATTAAGACTATTAGCAAATGGGTTTCTTATTCGTTGACTTTAAGGTTGTGATTAACCACAAATGATGGCAAATTTCTCCTCAGGAGAAGGCTGTGAACTCTTTGCCAGTGGATCAGAAACATGAGGAGAAGCAGCAGAAAATTCCACCTCTTAGGTGGTACCGCTGCCACTCTCCACAGTTAATATCCAGGGCAAAAAAAGACACAGAAATCCAAGTTACCAGATGACAGAATGGACAAATACGTCACTAGCATGGCATAATTCCTATGATTTGGTAATCCCACAGTAAATTGCATGTGCTGGTTGAGACACGGACTTGCATCTTTACAGAAAATCCACTTCTATGACAAGGGCCATGCTGAAGCTCATCCAAGAATTCCTGTGGGCTAAAGGTCATGGCCACAGCAGCCTAGATGAACACAATCTGCGAAGAGCAAGGACTCTCATTGTTTCAAGTAGAGCAGATTCCCCAAAATCTCACTACAACTTTTCTTTTATGTAGTGCAACAACTCTAATGCAGATCTGGAGAAAATAGTAACAGGTGTGGACCTGGCTGATCTCAAACACTTCAACAGACTCTTTTTATTCTATTTTGACTTTACATTGTTCAAGATTTGTTATTTTTCCCTCTTAAATATTCCCAATACTCCAGGGGGTTTAAAATATGCCAAATGCTATATGCTGAACTATTTTGGTTCAAGCAATACCAAGACAAAGCACTAAATAAGTAAATTATCCAACTGCATTAGTGATGGTGTAAAATTTGGACTTAATTTGCTTTCAGCTCCAGAATCCCCAAATCTCCTTACAGCTTCTTACCCCACCTCACAAACTAGCCACACACCTTCCCAAGCCCACTCTTATGCCCCAACACCTAAGGATAGGCACAAATCCACATCTCCACTGGTACTTACAGCTCGGCAACCTCCTGCTCCTCCTCCCAAGCCTCTTTGTGTGTCAGCTGGCTGCTTCCTGTGCTCTTGCACGTCCAGATCCGCTCGCTGTATCGCTCTAAACGTGCTTCATACTCTCTGTACAAGTGGCAGCTCAGGAAAACAGGATTTATGCAGTGGAAAACACAATCATCATAGCACAAACCAGTAAAATTTAATTAAACTCTTATAACTGGAGTGTACAAAGGCTAAGGAGAGCCTCGGTACAGGCTGACCCTGTGACTTCCATGAGGAAGTTGCGCTAAATCTAATGCGTTAGTGCTTTCTGAGGCCAAAACGCCTGTCCTGCTCATCCTGGCACAGAAGGTTCCACACCACCAATAGCTCAGCTGTACTGCACAAGGGGAACACAGATGGCTGAAGGTTTCACAGCATTGCTTACTTACTTTTCAGCTTTTCAAGTCTGATACATTTGGAAAACAGCACAAACAATGTCACAGACACATGCAGGAAGAACAGCATAGACTGACAATAACTGTTTGTGGCACTGCTACTACCAATGCCTTATAGTGGTGTTATAAAATCCAGATGCAAATTACAAGGCTACCCATCACCCCCGATCTTTTGGGGGAAAAAAAACCAAAACCAAACCAAACCAAACAAACAAAACCAACCTCCCCCCCAAAAAAAACCCAAAAAGCAAAAATCCCATCCCCCCCCCCCCCCCCAAAAAAAAAAACCCAACAAAAAAAATCCCACAAACCCACAAAAAACCCCAACCCAACCCAACCAAACCTAAACCACTTGAAACTGAAACCCCAAGAAAGGTCATTTTCTCCTCTGGTTTCCAACAAGAGCAGCCTTTTGCATTCCAACATGAGGATCTCTCACCTACGACATCGCCTCCTTCATGGAATCACAAAATCCCAGAATGGTTTGGGTCAGAAGGGACATAAAAGTCCATCTTGTTCCCTGCCCCCTGTCATGGGCAGGGAACTAAACTAGGTTGCTCCAAGCCCTGTCCAACCTGGCCTTGAACACTTCCAGAGCATCTCTAGCAAATCTGTGCCAGGGGCTCACCATCTGCACAGCAAAGAACTTCTTCCTAATATCGAATCCAAACGTACTCTAATTTGAAACCACTCCCACTTGTCCTGTCACTTTATGCTCTTGCAAAAAGTCCCTTTCTGCCTTTCTTGTTGGCTCCCTTCAGATGCCAACACTCCTGTGTCACAACTTGCCTCAAGGTTATGTTATTCCAGGAGGAATTACATGATTAAAAGGTGCCTGGGCAAGTCACTGGGGTGCAGAGAGCATTAACTACTCTACAGTGATAATCTTTGGCTGCTCTCCCTGCTCCACCTGAGCGGTAATTAATGGTCAGGGTAAACAGAGAGCAGCTACTTCACACGCACTATGGACAGAAGATACACAGGCATAATTATCGGTGTGGTGCAAACCCCCACCAATTGTCCTGCAATCAAGTTGCCACATGCCTTCTAATGGGAAGTTAAGAGGTGAAATTTTAAAGAGAAGCAAGAAAAGCACCTTTTGCTTCTCCTGCATATGCTCTCCATGGCAAAGCCAGCATGAAGCATAAGACACACTAGGTGCAGCTGCAGTTCATCCCACTGCCACACCAGCACCGATTTGCAGAGTCCTCTGGGAACTGCAGACTGCTCTACACTCTTGCACAGGCAGAGCCACCAGCCACAGCAAAGCGC
Organism: Chamaea fasciata; assembly: GCF_029207755.1. Lineage (NCBI taxonomy): Eukaryota > Metazoa > Chordata > Aves > Passeriformes > Sylviidae > Chamaea > Chamaea fasciata. The sequence continues at coordinate 117,953 of NW_027094106.1, read as the reverse complement.
TCAGTGAGTCTCACACGTTTTATCATTCAAGAACATTTTAGTGTGACCAAATTATTTTTTTCCCTTTTTTAAGATTTCAATTAGAAATTACAACTCCAACAAAACAAATTTCCTTAGACATTTCCTCCCAGCTCCAAGGTAAAGCACAACAAAGTACAGCAGCTGCATTATGGGTATTAATGTAAAGTAACTTGCAGTCACAGCAAGCAGCACTATGCAAGGATATTAACCCAAAACAGAGTCAACTCCAGAAGAGTCTGCCACATTACTCCCTTTTCCTGAAGCACACTGCAAAATCCAGCAGAATTCCCAGAGTTTCCCAGCTTGTCCTGCTTGTGGAGTCTCTTGCTCCTCAGCAGAAGAGCAGACTGATAAGTCATCACCCGACCTCATTCGAGCCCTCTGGCCTATTCTTACCTTCCTTGGCATTTAAAAGATGCTTAATTTTACACAGAAACAAGAGGTTGTATTAGGGTTCAGGGGCAGGAAGTGTGATCACTGTGGTGGAGCAGAAGCAAAGAAAAATCACAACTCACAGGGAGCTAATCTGCAAAGCCCCACCGAGTGTCACTGTGATGCCTGTTGTAGTGATGCTGAGCTAGGAGAGAAGAGAAAACAAAACAAAACAAAACAAAAAAACCCCAAAAATAAAATCAAACAAGAAACCAGGAATCCTCTTTGAATTTACAGCAACTTGGGACTGGCACAGGTTGCCCAGAGAAGCTGTGGCTGCCTCATCCCTGGGCCCAGGTTGGACAGGTCTTGGAGCAACCTGGTCTACTGACAGGCGTCACTGCCCACAGCAGGGAGTGAAACAAGATGAGCTTTAAGATCTCTTCCAACCCAAACCATTCTGAGATTCTGTGATTCAATAATTCAATTAATCACTTTAATAATGACTAAGTTGCAACCATAATACTATTTATTCCTGTGCCTTTCCCACAAAGAACAGCATTAAAACCAAATCCAATCCTCACAGCAGACAGGAGCTTAAATGCAGGAGCACCAGTCATCTTCAGTTCCATCCAGCAAGCCCTCTGCATTCTCCCCTTGGTCTCCTTCTGTGTATCTATGGAATAACTCAATTACACATTTTTTTTCCCCTAACATGATTTCCCATTCAGTAGGGAGATCCAAGAAACTTTTTGTTATGAATGCTCCCCTCCTTGTACATACCTATGAGAATAGGCTTAACTTCACCATATCAGGACTCACATTTCCCTGATTGGCCTTGAATTTAGAAGGGACAGATATGGCCATTTCCTGCTCAGCTCAGACCTGCTTTTTCCATGCAATTTAATTCCACCTCCAGCTGGTCAGCTCATCTAACACTGACCCTGGACACACTCCTTACCCAGGGCTCCAGACTTGTCCCACAGTGCTGACCCTGCCTTTGTGCTCTGCCAAGACCTCCAGGGCAGGTCCTGCTTTGAATTCCTGGGGCCAGCACAAAGCCAAAATGCAGGAGGATGCTTTTGCAAAGTTGACTATAGCTCAAACTTTCCACTACATAGACACTGTTTGTCTTCTTGGACTGAAAACAAACCCAAGAAATTTCAGATTGTCCAGCAGGTCTGATCCAGGACTGCAAGTCATCATGCCCCTGGTATGCCATAACCAACCCATCTCTCTACACAGCTAGAGCCTCCACTGCCAGAAATTACCAACACAGGAATAAATAAAAAAATCCTGGACGCAAGCTACTTGTGAACACTGCCCAGAAAGCTATGAATAACATGTACATCAAATGAAACAGCTGACTACCCACTGTGTAGCTGTTAATACATCACATCTGTTTGCATCCCACTGCAGATCACCCAATCCTGTAAGGCAGCAAAATTAAAGTACAAACAAAATTACAGTAGAAAAAAAGGGACCCGTTTAAAGAAAATTGTTTAAAAGTAACCAAGCTAACCACTGCACAAAACAACTGCTGAGAGAATAAAAAGTTTACTTCTTCCTCAGTTAGTAATTTCTGGGAGACCATTAATATCAGCTCCAAAAAAGTTTTACTCTATCTGAATTGCTCGCACTTTTATTAGCCAGGAAGGTAAACTTCCCAGAAAGATGGGTACATTTATAAGGTAATTGGACAGTGTGACACAACAGTGCCTTGGTGCTGCCACTTTCCAGGCAGAGCTTGCCTGGCCAGTATCACATGTGAGGATGTGAGCAGCAGCCTTTAACCTGCCAAACGTGGCCCAACCCCTCTTCTTCCCTACACTGATACCATACAGAAGTATTAACTAGAGAAAGACAGCAGGCTTTTATCCAGAGAGGAGACAATACAGCTTCCCAAAACCATGCACTTGAAGTTGAGAGAAAGCTTTGGCTGGAACAGCCCAGGTTGGCATATGAACCCAGTATCTTTCTTGATCCAGCAGCAGTTTTCCAAACCATGCTGCAGCAGACCCACATGCCCGCAGCAGAGCTGACTGTTCACCACGGTACACACTGGGTATTTGGGAGACTGCAAATGCTCAGCACCCACTGCACTGGTGACAGGACTCTACACGTGCAAGGCATTTTCCTGACACTTCAGGTAGCTCAGAGCAGACCCCACTGAGCTCCTGCAGGGATGAGTCTATCCCTGGCTGCCCCGTGATCTGCCATCCCCACACCCACACGATTAGCAGGGCCCAAGGCTTTGCCAGGTTGCAAAGGGCTCTACACAGCAGGACTTCTTTTAGAAGCTTTTTGCAGGATTTGGCAGTCAAAGGAAGCCATATAAAGCTACAAAGGAAAAGGAGGCCCAAATAAACACCTGAACTCTGCTGACCAGCTTATTCCACTCCCACTGCTGCCAAACACTTCCATAACATGCACCCAAGGGGCAGATGTCTCTCCTCATGCACACCACCAGAGTCCCCATTTTTTGTGCGGTCCAATCTGCAGCAGCTACAAAGTGTAACAACAAAAAAAAGCTTTAAGAACTTTTGATGTCCTTCAAATGCCTCACTGTAGCTGTGCAGTACAAAAACTTACATAGTCTTTAGAGGACAACTTGATCAATAATTTTCCAAAACAGGAAACAATTCTGTCAGGTCTTGGCATAAGTAACACTGGGTGAAGACCCAGATACCTGTTGGCATGCTCTCAGTAGGCCCTTCCCATCTTCCAGAGCCACTCCTCCTCCACACGATCTAGGATAAATAGAAGTGACCAAAAAACCCTCCAAGTCCTCCTTGGGTAACATCTCCCTCCAGCTCACTGGCTCATTTGCAATTTTCTGTTCCACTTTTGGCCTAGCATATATTATACACAGTCAACAAAGCAAAGCAGAAACCCAGCAATGCTTGGTTTCTCTTTTTAGCCTCATGATGTCTGTCTGCCAAGATGAACTTTCTAGAACATGCTAGGCTGCCTCCCACAGCACCCCATGAAGTACTTCCTCCAAGAAAAGACCATCTCTCCAGAACCTCAGCGTTTGCCTTGGTTTCTTTTTTTGTTGTGATCCTACAGCTAACACCCTCCCCTCTCAGGATGAGAAACTACCTTTTTTCCCCTCTTCATTTTAATACCACTCAAGTGTTTGCAGAAACATGTCCTCCACCTACTCACAAGATCCACCCAACAAAATGGTGCTCTCAGAAGGAGCCCCAGAACTCCCCTGTGCTATTCTGACAAGGCAGATGACCCTTAGAGCCACATCTTCTTTTATAGAAGTCGTATTTAGGCTTAAACTCTTGTCTTTTGATCACTCCTCACAGGGAAAGAGAAAGAACTGCTTGGTCAGGTGGATGACTGAGCTACTTTCAGTTTGCACACACCAAACGAACAGACTGGCATTACAGACTGAATGTTTTAATTTGAAACAGTGAAAAAGCAAGTCTCCAACACTCCACCTAATCTTGTTATACTGGGCTGAGTGCATTAACAATGCCTACCTGCACTGAAGAGATGCATTTCCTCTTCAAAAGCCACCTAATCCTTCCTAGGGGCTCCCTCTATTTGTTCTGCTCACTGCAGAAACAAGACACTCTTCAGCACAGGGGCTCCGGAAGTCCTGGAACCCCTTTGTCTTCCACACTGCCAACAGCTCCTTCCCATATCCATGCATTCCCTCTCACTTACAGCCCTTGCTTAGTTCTCAACTCAGATCATAATGTTTATAACATAAACACCAACCCAGCCTCCTGAAGCAGCAAGTCTGCACGTTAGAGCGCTGAGATCCTGCCCCTTCAGCCCTGCTGCGGACCCCGACAGTGGCTCTGCTGCCGCGCAGCTCTGTCAGTCACCTGCCTGGCCCACGGCCACTTCCTGCAATCAAGGGCTGTCACACGCAGGGAAAAAAAAAGAAAAATAAAATTAATTGGTTTTTATGTAAAAGCAGCCCAGGAAGGGACACGCTCAGAACGAAAGCCTGGGATGTACACAGGAAGAACTCCTGCCGCTGTTTAATGGTCTAAAAATTGAGGACTGCGGAAGCCTCCGGTGCCAGTGTGCTGCTGGCCCCGGGACCCCAACGTCCGCACCCGCTCCAGAAGTGCGTGAACTGCTCTCACAGCCCGCTTTGACGATCTCCGTTAGCTCCGCTCATCGCCCGCTGCAGCCCCGCGGAGCAGCTATCCCACTTCCCCCGCCCGCCTGGAACAGGCTCCAGAACTCTTCAGGGAACAACGACCCCGCCGAGCCCGGGGCAGCGCCTGCCGCGCTCCCCTCACGGTCGCGCTCCCCTCACGGTCCCGCTCCCCGCCCGACCCCACCACCGCTTTGTTCGGCTCCACCGCCCCGGGACCCGCCCCATCCCCCCCGCGCCCCCCGTGCGGCGGATACTCGCGGGTGCGGAAGGCCTCCTGTGTGTGGGGGATGACGAACCGCTCGCCCGGCTCCCCAGGCGGCAACGGCTTAGCCAGCGGGAACGGCTTGCGGCCAAGTAGCGGCGCCATGGTGGACCCGGCGGGGCCCGGGCGGGACGATTGAAAAATGGCGGGAGATTCCGCTCCCCCTCACGGCAGGCGGCAGGACCGGCCCCGCGCGCGCGCCCCGGCCCCACCGTCGCGCCCCGTAGCGCCCACCCCCCGCGCCGCGGCGCTGACAGTCTATTGGCGGGACGCCCGCTCCGCCAGCTGCGGATTGGCCGCACGGCCGGTCGATCGCGCCGCCTTGCCACGCCCCGCCGGCGCGGCGAGGAGAGAGGCCGCGTTATGTAAGCGGCGGCGCAGTGCGCGGCTCCATTTTGTTGGCCCCCCGTTATCTGCCCTCCCCCCCTGCTGCGCCACGGCCAATCACAATGCACTCCGCCCCCTCCAGTCCCGTGGTCACCAATCAGAGCGCGATCCGGCCACCGCCCCTCCTCGCGCCTATCCGGGTACCGCGGCGAGGCCGCGCGCCGGGCTTTGTCCTCCGTGTCTGGCGCGGGGCATTGTGGGGTGGTAGGTGTTTGTGTGGCGGCGCAGCCGCCTTCTTAGGAATCCCCGGGCCGACCCCGCCGGTGCCACCTCTTAGCGTCCTGTCGGTGCCGAGTCCCTCCGCTCTGCGGGGAAACGGAGCGACGGCTCCGGCGGGCAAGCCTCCGGGGCGGGTGAGGAGGAAGAGGAGACGGGAGCCGCGGCCTGCGGGCTGTAGGGGCAGTGGGGAGGGAGGCCAGGCCACCCGGTGGGTGCTGCTCCTGGGAATGGAGGAAAGACAAAAATTCGAGAGTTGTGGGTTGGGTTTTGTGGGTTTATGGTTTTATTTTTTCATCATAGGAAACGTTGTGTGGGGAGTTTTTGTGGCATGAACGTTTACGGGAGATTGGAAGGGCAGCAGCTGCCTAAAGCAGTCAAAGCAGAAGTGGTGATATACCTCTTTCCCAGGGATTGGGAAAGCAGATTTGTGTGTAATGTGCGAATATATTCTAGGGATCCTGAGTTTGTGCTGTTCGTGAGACTAAGGACTAGGTCTGCATTATACAGCCCTGTTGAGGCTGCTTCAGGATGGGAAGCACTGGCCCTGGAAAATTGCTTAGAATCATAGAATCCCAGAATGGTTTGGGTTGGAAGGGACCTTAAAGATCATCTTGTTCTAACCCCTGCCCTAAGCAGGGTTCCCTTCCACTGGACCAAGTTACCCAAAGTCCCGTTCAGCCTTGCCTTGGACACATCAGGGTTGGGGCAGCCACAGCTTCTCTGGGCAACTTATGCCAGGGCCTCACCATTCTCACAGGGAAGAATTTTTTCCCAATACCTAGTCTAACCATGCCCCATGTCAGGCAGATTGACACTAAGATTACCCTCTGCATTTGGAGGGCTGTTTATGCTGGGTCATTCAGCTCAAGGGGATGTATGAATTGGGACCAGTTCTCTGGAGCAACAGAATTAATGGTGACATTCATTTCCCTAGTAGACAGGAGAGTAACTGGATCTCACACAGTGTTCTCCAGATTGTAGATGTAATAATCAGATTATTATTGTGTGTTTACTAGATTGCTTTATGGGAGTGAGGATCCCATCATTTCTGCTGGTGAGGTAATAAAAGCATTTAACTTTCCTGGGAGCACACTCATTTGAGGTGTTGTGTAATTCTGGGAAGAAGTTTGTGCTGTGAGTATCCCTGGAACATAGCAGTTGCATAATGGAGCACAGAGCACAGTGTCTGCTGGTATCAGAAATCCACTGTATTTTCCACAGCATTGTAAACAGGCAGGAAAGAAGGGCAATGCTGTAAAAAGTGTTCAGTCTTACATTGTTGTTGGTAGTAGTATTCTGCAATGGAACAGGTGCCCAGTGAAGTTATGCCCCATCCCTGGAAGTGTCTAATGTTAGACTGGACAGGGCTTGGAGCAACCTGGTCTAGTGAAAGGTGTTCCTGTCCATGATGTGGATAGAACAAGATGATCTTTAAGGTCCCTTCCAATGTATCCCATCCCATGATTCTGTTTAGTACCAGAACAGTTATGTAATGCCATAAATCCATCAGTGAGTGTAAGAATGGTTGTTGAGGATTCCCATTACTCCTGTAAGGTGCTGTAGAAGTTGCTTGAAAGTACAGTCAGCTCACAGCCAGTGAAACAGGTTCTTGTGGTACTTCTCATTGACCTTGGCTTCCTTCCATGTTATTTTGACAGAAATTAGAGTAACTATGCTGAAATTACAGTACCCGAGTTGAAATTCTATGTGGTGTATGTCTGCCTCTCTGGCCTGCAGGGCATAGTGGGGAGGAGAAGGAGTGTAATAAACTGAGGGAGAATGGGGAGCAGATACAGACCTGTGGAGCAGTATGATTTGGGAAGAACATGCTTAGTAGAAAGGCAGTGTTGAGTGAATATGGCCACTCTGTAGCTCTGACACTATGGGTGCACATCAGGGGTCTGACCCTGGGGAAAAGTAGCATGCAGGGAGGGGCAGCAGGCACAGGGCCTCTCCTTCGGCATGGAGCAAGCTCAGGGGAGCCAGAGGCAGGGCAGGGAGCTGAGGGAGGCAGGACCACAGGGAGGGATGGGAGGGTGAACTGCCTGTGCCTGCACATCCACTGTGGAGCCGTGTGCCTGTTCCTCCATAGAACACCATTGGGATCTGAGGCATGGCAACCCTCCAGTGTTGATACAGGACTGGTAAAGGTCTGGTGTCCCCCAGTCATTTCTCAAGCTGCAAAATTGTGTGTAGTTCCTGGCACAGGTTAAACACACACTCATCAGAGAGCTGTTCGTTGACCCTGCAGCTGCTTGCTGAGCCACCCAAAGGTTGGGTTTCTCTTCATGAGCAGTACCTGCCCATCGCAGCAGCTTCTCAGCCTCAAGAGCTCTGAGTTACTCCAGGATGGTTTTCCCAGACTGTTGTGTACTGTCTCCCAGTGCCCAGGAGATGGCAGTCCTGCATTTGGACAGTATGTGCAGCTGTTCTCTAGACGCACTAGAGGTTGCCTGAAGAGGAAAATCCCATCATGGGCTGCCTGTTTGGCTCTGCTGGGGAGGGAAATGGCCACATTTGCAGGGTCTGGTGATCTGCCCTGTTCTGGGACATACCAAAGCTGGGGGGGTGAGCTGTGAGAACAGTCTCTGCTCAGCAGGCAGGTGTTCCTGGGTGTGTATTGGTGGTGCAAACTCCAGAAATGGGTTGGTGTCACTGTCAAGTATCACCATTCTAGTGGTTTGAAAGCAAAACAAATGAGAGGCTCCAAGTCAGAGATACAATTTAATAGGAAGAAAGGAAAAAAGGTAAAATAAAAATAGATGCAATAACACAAAAGACCACTGAAAGACCCAGAATACAACCTGAGCAGGGTGATAGAAGCAGTCCAGATGAGGTGGTCTTCCTGAAGCAGTGATCCCGTAGAAAGGTCTGGTAGCTCGGGTCCTCTGGGAATCTAGTGGGTAAGGGCCCCCCGTACTGTCCCAAACCCCAGATTATATCCAGGTGAGAATGATTAGTTCCTCCCCCTGGGCGGAGCATCTCACAATGGAATGATGAGTCATGCAGGGGGTCCTTGATGGCCCATTAAACAGAGATAGCTCCCGGAGGGAGTTATCTATGAGTCATGGGCAATGCATTTGATGGGCCATTAACAGAAGATAATGGTCCAGAGGGAGGGGGTCTGGGAAAACACTGCCCCACCTGGATTCAACAGTTCATGGAGATGGTGATAGAATACTTTGTGCACATCCTATACTACAACCCAGGACAACCATAGAGGACCGGGAGATGTGAGGTCCATGCAGGTGCAGCTCTTCCAGGTATGAAGGCTTTAGTCACAGCCAGATGAAAGCATCCTTGTGAGGATAGAGCCCACTGTCATGAAACTTTACCACTGGCTGCCTCTTCGCAGCCATGGCTGGTGCCTTTAGCATTCCAGCAGGGAGCACACGTTGGAAATCGCCATTGGACCCCCTGCTCCTGACTTGCAGCCCTCAACTGATCTTGCCCTTCGCCTCAGTCCTCATCCTCCCTCACCTTCACCAGCAGTGTACATAGAAGAAATAGAAGCATTTGGACTCACTTGAAATAACCTTCCACTCCTGTTAAATGTTGGTGGAACTAAGGGGATTTATCTAAGCAAATGCATTGAATACAGGTAGGAGATGAAGCTGCATCCGTGGGGATGTTCTCACATTTTCCCTCTTCAGAAACAAAAGCAGATTTGCAAGTCTGGTACATGCAGACTTTCTCTGAGAGTGAGATTGAGTTGGTGACCCAGAGGATTGAGTTGCTGGTGAGTGGTGGGAGAGGTGACACATAGGTCTGTCTGTCCAGGCTGGCCATGCTGCTGGTCTGACTTCTTCCCCAGCTTACTTGACCTGAGGGCACCTGAGGAAGTGCTGCATTGATGCTGTTCCTAGCAGCTTCTAAACACAGTTGTAGGTGTTTGACCTGGTGGTTTGCAAAGCCCTTCTTTGGGCCATGGACTTTCTCTGTACTCACACAGGAGGGAGTCAATGTGCCTAATCTCTGGGCACAGCATCCTGCTGATCTGTCAGCTGTTCTTGAGATCTGTGCTTGAAAACTGTTTCCTCTTGTGTTCCTGCACCTTCAAACAATTTCTGTTTCCCTATCTTTCCCATGGCAATCCAGACTTCCCAGTGACCCCCATATAGCTCCTCTGAGCTGGTGAACCAGCAGAAGCCAACTCTGCCCCAAGTGCTCCAAGGTCAGTTTGATCATAAACGTGACTTTGGCCATGTGGATCATAACATGCCTCTCACCTCAGGATCCAAAATCAGGATTGCCCTCACTCCAGTGCCTGCTGGACTGGTGCCAGCTGTCTGGACATTGTGCTGGGAAGAGCTTCCAGAAATAACACAGGACTTGGGAGCAGGATACAGCTGTGGGTGGGTGGCCAAGGCTGCCACTCTGCTGTCCCCACTGATGGTCCCCAGAGGAGAGCTCCCACAGGGCTTTGCATTTAGAGCTGCAAGCAGCCTTGTGTCTTTCAGAGAAAAATGGGTGTCTTGGTTTAGGAAGACAGGTATCTGCTAGGTAAAATTACAATCAGAGGCTCTTTGGCAAAGATTTGGGAAATAGGAATAGCAGTTCTTTACTAGTATGTAATACAAAGCAAACAAACACAAAAAAAACCTCCCCCCCCCACCAAACAACTACAGCATTAATGACAAACGACAACAGTACCAAGAACCTTGAGGGCTTTGTTTCACAAAACCCAGGGCAGTTTGGTTTCGGTGTCCCTGCAGGATCCTCAGAGCACCAAGCTGGAACAGTGGAAAAGTCCCGGGCTGGTAGCTGGGATGGCAGGGTGTCCCGGCAGGCAGGGGCAGGATGTCCCGGCAGCGCAGGGAGTGCTGGGTCACGCTGCAGCAAGAGGAGCAGCGCCGAAGCAGCTCGAAGGCGAGGCAGAAAAGCGGCGCAGCTTCTGCTCGGCGGGCTTTGCGGCGGCTGAGATCCTCGAGGAGCGGCCGACACGCGTCTCCCCAACGCCGGAAGCCGAAAAGCACGCAGCTGCCTCAAGCTGTGTCTTTTACCTGCGTTATCTCCCCCTTCCACCTTTTGTCCATCTCTTTGTTTCAGCCAAGCACTCTCAAGTATCCAACACCCGGTCCCCTTGGCAACCTGTGGGGAAAAAATTCCCCAGAGAAAGAAGGAACAAACCCAACCCCCAACAATGGGAGAGCCGATTAATCCTGGAGGAGCTGGAAGAGCTGTGGAGAGGGGACTTCAGGGTGGATTTAGTTAGGAATGGCTCAGATACATCAAACCATCTCCTGCAGAAAGCCATACCCCATTACTGCTTCTGTGTGCAGGAGAGCTTATGGTACATATTCGATTAGAAGCCTTTGATATATTCCCAGGAGACTGTGATAAAATTTCTGACACAATTTTCCTTGACTGATTTCAGTCAATCATTTCCAGTGGAACTGACTGCCTGCCTAATGCTGAAGTGACATTGTGCCATGCTAGGCAGGCAGGATCATGGTGGGGTGGGCAGAGCAGCACCTGGGGAGCTCCCAGGGGTGGGAAAACAACAGGCTCCCAGGGAATGTCCCCAGACATCCCCAGCATCACTGACCTTCTCCCATTGAGGCAGTGAGCACCGCCCAGCTCCTGGCTCATAGCACACACCACAGGTGCAGATTCCACGGGACATCTGCAGATGCTCTTTCTCTTTGCTGCTGGTGATGACATCCCCTGGTGTGTCTCAGTCAGCTTTCCTGCTCCAGCCTGAAGTTAATCCAGATGATGGAATCTTGTTCCTTTCTAACATCAGTGAACATTTGAACTGGACCAAAAGGCTCTGGCTTTACTCCATACCTCTGAGCCTGAAGCATGTTTTTGGGCTGGTGGGCTTGCTCAGGCAGTACCTGGCCATCCTAGATGCAAATATACATCCTCATTTATTTTTGGTCACAGTTTCACTTTCAGAGCCTGTCCTGGTTTAGGGCAAATTTGGGAGGAAACTTCCAAAGGGGTTCCTATAGAATGCAGATTTAAGCAGCCCCTCCCCATAATGTTTCAGGAAAAGATTTCCTTGAAAAAAAGTGGAAAAAACCTATTTATTTAACCAGCATTCACAAGCATTAAAAAATGAATAATATTAAACAATAAAACCTCTTGCTGTTCTAAAGAGATGGCAAATTTAGAAAGTCCTCGTGGGGCATAGCTGTGCTTACTCAGTCTCTTATCAGTCCCCTCTGTACTGGTAAATGCCATGTCCCAGGCCCTGGTGGGCCACAGGTGTGAGCTCCCTCTGTTTTTCTGGGTTTTCAGTCCAGAGCAGGGCTGATCAGTTCCAAGAAAAAGAAAAGCCACAGTCTGGGGAACTTCTCTGCCTTAGCTTGCTAAAAAAAACTAACTAAAGAGCAAAGGAGAGCTCTCTCCAACTGTTCGTGCTGCAGACAACACAGTCCGTGAGAAGGAATGAGGGGAAGCGAGTGCAGTTTCTGCAAAAGAACTCCATGCTTCTCTCCTCCACTCTCAAAACCAGTCTTAAAGGTGCAGAAGTTAATATCCAGCATAAACAGAACAGAAAACTGTGGATACAAGAATAAAAAAGTCACCCTAGGACAAGCCAGTAATGCCATCCCTGTTAGCACATTTTGGTAGTTCCTGAGTCAAGGGTTCTGACTTGACACTGCAGCACAGGCAGCTGCACCAAAGAGTGTGCAACAGCCAAACCCTCCCCAACAGTTCAACTCCAATTCTCCAGAATTCCTGGTAGGAAACACCTGCTCACAGTTGTGTGACTTCAAGGGGAAATCCTGCCCTGGGTCAGTCACAGCCATGGGGCATCCTGCGTGTGCTGGGAGCTCCTTTGTACCCATATGGGCAAAAAGTAGGGTACTGTAGGCTTCTGAGCCTAGAGGTGGCCCTTGCGTCTGACCAGACTGTCACAGCTCAGCTGGCCTGTAGCTGGACAAATAAATCTGGCCATAACAGAAAATCCAACTAAGCCTTGTTCATTTTAGAACAAGTCTCTAGGTGAGCAATGATAGGATAGATTTGAACTCAAACAGGGACCCCAGCCAACCTGGAATGTAGACATATCACTGGCTAAAGAGTTGGGTGGACCCTGGCCAATCAGTTATCCAAGCCCAGGAAATTTGAATCCCCTATATAAGGGGGCAGCCATAATAAATCTTTGCTGTTTGTTGATGACGCTTGGTGAATCGTGTTGTTTCTGTCTCCAAACAACAACCTAACTGTCCTGGGGTGGCGTGAGGTTTGTATCCCCGATCGTCTGTTGAGTCTGGGAGCAGGGGGAAGGGAGAGGCGCATGGTTTGTTTTCAGAAACTTTCCTCTGCCGGCTGGCCTTGAGAGTTGGGATTCAGCAACACACAGCGAGGGACGGAGAGATCTTCTTTTTTTTCCTTCGTGTTTTTTTTTTTCTCTCTCAGTAGTTAGTTAGTTAGTTAGTTAGTGAGTAGCTAGCAGAGGGCAGAAGCTTAGGTTTTTTTCCTTCTCCTCCTATTTTTTTTTTTTTTCCTTTTTTTCTTTCCTGTTTTTTTTTCCTCCTTTTTTCTGCCTTCCCTTGGAACTGTTAGAATCTCTCTGGACTGAGGATACAAGGGAGCGCTGTGGGGGCTCGCACCTGGAACCCACCAAGATTCCATCCTGCGCAGCAACGTTTCCCAGCACCAGAGGGACTGAGACAGAGCAACCACCTCCAGGAAGGACTTCTTTTCCAAATCTGTCATCTCTCCAGAGTGGCACAAAGTTTTTGTAATCGGGTATTGTCCAATTTATTGCGCTGGGGAGTGCTTTGCCTGTTTAATAAACAGGGTTCTTTCCACTTCTCTCTGAGAAGTTTTTTTTTTTTCTTTTTTTTTTCCCGAACCTGTTGGGGGAGGGGAGGGAGGGCCCCTTAGGAGGTTTCCTCCCAAAATCTGCCTTAAACCTTTAACATTAATGTAACACCAGAATACCTTCCCTTTGGTACCCAAGGATCCCTTTGGGAAAGGGTCTTCTCCGCTCTCTTTGCTATCCTCTACGTGGTAAGAAATTGCTCTAGCCAAAAACCTGCATATTTTTTAGCCTGGGGAATGAGCAGGGAAGCTTCTTCACATGAACTGTGTTTCCATGACTGAGGAATTGAGAGAAGACAGAGACACCCATCCAAGGGCCCAATCCCACAGCTCTCTCTGCAGCACACAGTGCTGGCCAAGGGGAGACAATGTCAAGCTGCTATTCCATCAGTTTCCCCTTTTTGGGAAGCTTGGTGTCCCCAGCTGAGGGACCTGGTGCCTCCTACTGGTGTGGTGTCCATGTTGCTGCTGAAGAATTGCTTCAGGTTCCCCAGGAACTAGAGCCTCTCCTAGGCCACCCATCACTTCTTGCCACTGCAGGACCATGGGGCTAGACCACAACACTTGAATTCCTCCTGAAGAAAGTTAAGAGAGGACTTGCAGGCTCTTCCCTGTGGTGTGGGAAACTGGAAAGGGCAGTAATTGCTGCTATTGAGGCTGGCTGAAACCTGCCAAGCCTGTAGCCATAGACATATTATTAGGGCAGGGTAGGAAGAAAAGTCACTTTGCTGCCTAACACCCGGGAAGATAATTCATGAGACAAGTAGCCTTGACTTCAAAATATTTCCAAACTATCAGCAGATGCAAGAGGATGCTGTTGTCAAGTGTTTCAGCGCTGCAAAGCAAATGCTGTTCTGTTTAGCTGATGAGTCCTGGCATCTGCATTGCTATGGAGTTGCACTCGCCATGCGTGCATATGAAAAACTCACTGGCCTGAAAGTGAAAAGGTGATAGAAGTGCCTATTTGGAAGATGTCTCTGGGATGATGGGAGGACATCTGTATCATCTCGTTTTTTCCATCCTTGGGTTTGGAATAACAAGGATTCATCTGGGGATGAATTTTACCACTAATGATGGTAAATTTTACCAATTTTGCCACTAATAGTGGCAAACTCAAATGTCCTTGTGTTTCATCCCTGTGTCCCCGCAGTGACCTTGTGCTTTCTGCGCCAAGGGGTGACATCACAAACCTGGCCAGGTGGAGGTAGAGAACAATGATGTGCAGATGTTGACGACACCAGGAAGATAAGTAACAAAGCTCATCACAATGCTTACACATGGATATAAGGGAGAAAAAAGGATAGAGTTAGAGAGCTCAGCTAACATTTTAAATTTAACTCCTATTAAATCCCTTCTTGAACTGCTCATCACACTCAATCCGGTGTTGACTCTGCCTTTCTAAAGCCATGCTCAGACCTGCCTCTGCTCAAGCCTGTTCATGGTGTCTGTGTTCACACACTGACAGCTCCTTGAGCCCTTTTTGTCCAAGGATTTGCAGGATTGGTGAATGGTTCCAAATAGTGCTTGGGATGGATAGAGGTTTGGTACAGCAACATGTGGGGGACGGTGTGTGAAGACTCCTGGGACACAACAGATACCTCTGTGGTGTGTAAGCAGCGTGGCTGGGGGAACGCAGTATCAGCCCCGGGCAGTGTTTATTTTGGGAGAGGATCTGGGACAGACTATCTGGCTGGACAACGTTAACTGCAACAGGAGGGAAAGGCTCCTCAGTGAGTGCTCATCGCAGGCATGGGGAGAGCACAACTGTGGCCACAAAAAGGAGGCGGGCGTTGGGATTTGCCTCATCTGTGCTCTTCGGGCAGGCAGGGCTTGGTAATGTCTTGGCCTTGCAGAAACAGCCATAAGTTTGTACCTTGGGCTTGTTCAGTCCTCCTCTGTCCTGCCCCAGGCTGGCCCAGGGACTGCAGCGAGGTCCCTGCTGGCAGCCCCAACGGCATCTATATCATCCAGCCCACAGGACAGCAAACCATCATGGTGTACTGCGAGATGAATGGGGCAGACAGGGGCTGGACCGTCATCCAGGGGAATCAGCAGAACTCAGCGATCTTCTGGGATGAGTCTTGGAGAACCTACAAGCACGGCTTTGGGAACGTGTGCACTGGGTTCTGGCTGGGCACCAAGTACATCCACCAGATTACCAGGCAGAAGGTCTACCAGGTCAGGTTTGTCATCTGGGTTGCTTCAAATAACATGAAGTTTGCAGACTACAGCCTGTTCATCCTGGATGATGAGTCCCAGTATTGTAATAAGTTAGCTGAGACTCCATTATTTTCATGCAGGGAAAAGCTGATTCTTCATTATCACAACTCATTTTATACAGTTTTTACAGATCCCGTGTGCAATTTTAATTGGGTAATAGCTTTCTTGCCAAATACTCTATTGGTTAGTAAAAAGTATTACACCTGTCTATCAAAGGTCTCTATTCTGGGATTGTTTACATATTTTCTTTACTGATTCTCATGGGACAAATCCTTGTTATTGCAGATGCCTTTGTTTTTCAACCCAGGAATAGGTTGTTATGCTAACGAGTTTTCATACCAAGATTGTTTTCACATGGGAACTTGCAAATTACTTAGAAGAAGTGACAGGGTAACTTTGGCAATTTAGTGGAGCAGGCCTGATTTTATGAGGCCTTTCTTTTATAATTCTTTTACCTGTCACATCCCAGGGCTACCAGCTAAGGCTGGGAGCGCCCTCAGGGTCAGCAGAGGATGCCATGGCCTCCAAGGGTGTGACCACCATGCACAACAACATTAAGTTCTCTGCTGAAGACTGGGATCTTGATGCTCATAGCGAAAACTGTGCTGCCAGCTCTAGGGGCAGGTGGTGGTACTTAGTGTGTTACTCTGTGCATTTGAACTTCAAAGGGGGCATGGCATGGGGCGACCTGTGCCAGGGGAACTGCAGAACCTCTGCCATCCTCATCAAACCTACTGCTAGGGCTACCTCACCAAACGCTTGTGCTGGGCATGGTGCTGGAGCAGAGTCCTGCTGGGCCACTCTTTGCTGGAAGAGAGGAGCAGGGGGCAGTAGGGCACAACCTGGGCTGCCAAGGGGTTTGTCTTTCATCTCTCTTGCAGAGCTCCTCTGTTTCCCTTGCAGGGTCCTTCCCTTTGAGCTATTTTTGGCTTAATTGCATTATAACAAGGCTGACACCTTACAAACCCTGTACTTCTGCTCCTGTGAATAAAACATGGTTTGGAAACACAATGTCTTGATGTGCATCACAGGGAAATGTCCTTATTCCAAACTGTATAAATAATACCTTTCTCTTGGAATCATAGTTAAGGTTGGAAAAGCCCTCTAAGATGTTTGATTCCAACCATTCCTCCAGCACTACCAAGTCCATCATTAGCCCACATCCCCTGGTGCCATACCTACATGTTTTTTGAACACTTCCAGGGCTGGTGATCTTCAAGGTTTCCATCACCCCCTCATCAGATGGGGTCGGGAGAAGCATAAAGACTTCTTATTTCCTAGAAAATCTGAATTACCCCACTTCTGAAGATGTGGCCTTGACACCTACACCTGTAGAGGTATTTCCATCCACATGGGCTTTCAGGGCAGTACTTCTTAAACCCTGCAGTAAAATTCTGTGTCTAAACAACAACAACAACCACTGGCAAATCCAGCTCTACATCTCTGGCAGGCTGTTGAGACCAATATGGGGTAAGCAGAAGGACAGGGCAGGGGCAAGTTTCTTTTGAAAAGATTTGTGGGATTCCAAGAAAAAATACTAAGTAGGGGATTAATTATAATAAAACAGGGTGATGT
This sequence comes from Chamaea fasciata, assembly GCF_029207755.1. NCBI lineage: Eukaryota > Metazoa > Chordata > Aves > Passeriformes > Sylviidae > Chamaea > Chamaea fasciata. The sequence goes on along the minus strand of NW_027094106.1, from coordinate 100,986 downwards.
TTAAATGAAGGAACTGCAGGTTTTTGATGTTGGAGATGCTTTAGGGAAGGATGAGCAGCTCTGAGGGCTTTGCCCAGCACTGACAAGTCCTAGGGATGAGGGTCTGTCTGGTCCCTGCTGGGGAACACGCCAGTCCCAGGCTGGGCAGGTTGGGCACCCACAGTGGTGTCACCCAGTGCTCCTGCTGTGCCCACTCCCATGTGTCCATCCTGGCAGAGGGCACAGTTGCATCGCCACCAGGCAGGTTGGGCAAATGTAGGTTCAGCTCACTGAGGAGGAAGTGCTGTACCCAAGTCCCTTGGGCTCTCTGGTCACTGGCCAAAATCCAGGCGTGGCCAGCCAGGTCCTAGTGCATCCTAGCCACCAAATGTCACCCACACTGTGGCTGGACAGCCCTGGCCATGATGCAGTGTCCTCTCATCCCCAGATACCCCATGGTTCCTGTTCCCCCCCTGCCAGAAGCCCAGGCTGAGTAGGGCTGATCCAAGGCCCCCACTCACCCTGGGTCTCCCCAACCCTCTGGGGGGGCATTGGAGCATCACCTCCCAGCACCCAGTCCTGGGCAGCTGACAGATGCCAGGCACCACCATGGGGATGGATTCCCACGGCATGGACCCCCTCCTGGTGAACTGACTCCCCTCAGGGGCACCTTCTTACCCCAGCTCTTGAAGCATGATGGGGCTTCTTGCAGCAGGATAGGGCTGGAATTCCAGCTTCCCCAGCCATGGCATGGAGCAGAGCAAAGACAGACTTAGACAGGGTTGCAGCAAATGGGACCCTGCCTGAACATGGTACCACTGAGCATCTTCCACTGTTTCCCCCCAGAACCCTGACTGCTCCTGTGTGTGTTTGCAGTATCGCTGCACAAGTAGACATGAGGCAGTACAGTCTGGATCCAGGTTTTATTTGAGCTGATTCTCCCCCTGTGGGTAGCAGAGCTGTGGGCTGTGCAGGGCCTGGGAAAGGAGCGGGGCCTGAGCAAAGCAGGGTCCACTGACTGCGGGGAAAGGGAACTGGCACTGTGTCCCCCTCCCTAGGATGGGAGTGGGTGCACCCACCTCTAACTGGTACCTGTGCCCCAATGCTGGCCAGCACTGTGGCAGTGGGTGAAGCTTCCCATGTGCCCAGTGCTTCAGATGATGGGTCCTGATAACCAGCATTGCTGTGCTTCAGCTGGTGATGTACCGGGAGCTGTGAGCAGAGCAGAATGTGCACTGGGACTGGCAAGGGAATGGGGCACCAAGCTGGATGTTGAGGAACAGATCTGGTGCAGGTGGATCAGTTTTCAATCTGCAGATTGAGATGCAGATTGAGCTGTGGGTGGGAGCCGGAGAGGAGACACCATGAACTGCCAACCTTTTGGTTAACAAGGGGCACAAAGACAGGAGGCACCAGCCAAGTGAATGGACACCGAGAGAAACTGCAGGAGCCAGGAACTGCCAACCCTTTGGATAAAAGAGAATAAGACTGGTGTCGTTAATGAGTTTTGTGGACACTGGGAGACAGAGCAGGAGTGGAAGCCTCAGGAGGAAGAGCGAAACTTGTGCATGAGAAGACTGTGAGGGTAGAAAAACCCAGGGGTTCCTTTGTTTGGGGTCCTCCTTGGAACGGTGCCTCAAGCTGTTTCTGTGTTACTGTGCCATGAATAAATGGCTTTTTGGAACTGAGACAGCTGAGACTCTGGTAAGGTAAACCTGGAGTTAAATTGGTAATGAAACCGGGTCTGACTGCATGTGAGTGGGATGTGTTGGGAGTCAAAGAGTGGACACGTTGGCTTTCTGAAGCTGCTCACTACAGAGCGACTTTTGTCCCAGCAATGAAAGTCTCTGGCCTCGGGAGTGTGACTGACAGACAGTGTCGTGAATGGTCAGAGTGGGAAGTTTCCTTAACACTCGGGATGGTGGTGCATACCCCTCCCCCTGTCCTTACCCCCACTCCTCTTTCCCCACTCCAGGAGGCTGGGCGCGGTGAGCGCAAGTCTGTGGGTTTGACCAGGATGAAGGAGGATGAACAGTCACCGTTATGTAGTTTTTGGCATTGATAGGAAAGATGTGTGCTAATGTCTTTACAAACAATTCCATGGGTGAGAGTATGGGTGTCAACCTCTTTGAAATGCGTCTTAATGTTTCTACCAACTTCAAGTCACAGGTTTGTTACAGAATCCAGACCGTTTGACTCCTGAAACAGACAAATGGGTCGGCACAAGCCTGAGTTTCTGAACTTAGGGGGAAAATGACAGGTTCAAGGGGGTAATAGATGTTCAGCGGCTCAGGAAGGCTGTATCTTCCTAGTACCTCAGCCAATGGGGAAAGGAAGAAGGCAATGATGCCTTAAAGAACCTTGAAATGAAACAAGAAACCTTCAAGATAATGTTAGTGTAGGAGCTAATATAAAGACCTTTATTGGAGGGGGCTAATATAAAGGTCTTTCTTGGAGGTCTCCAAGGGTCAGATATGGAAAATGCCCAAATGCCCTCCCCCTCACAGGGTGAATGCAGTTTTATAAGTTTAGCAAATTAGCATAACTGACAAAAATCACCAATTAGGAGCACATGTGGTGAGGCAATTCCTCCCCAGCTCAACCCCTTTCTAAACCCCCTCTCCTCAGATGGGAATTAAGCTTTATGAACATATGTCTCAAAGAGCTGGTCTCGGCCTTGGTTCCCAGGAAGAACCAAGATAGGATTGGGGCCTTGGAATGTGTTTTGTCTTTCTGTCAATCAGGGTGGGGAAAAATACTGGGGCTAGCTAGGAGTCATATAACTATACAGCAATAGAGCTAGAATATATGTGTAAGGAATATGGAGAATATATGAAAGCAAAAATCATTCTGGCAACAGCAACATGTGCCCAGGAGTTTAGGGTTGAAAGGAACGAGGGACTTGGCTTTACAAACTGCGGTTCTGCTGGTAAATAAAATTGAATACTGAGAGATGAAAGAAACAATGGGAAGAACCATAAATTCCATAAGGAATTCCACTAATTGACAAAAGGAAAAGACAAATTTGGGGTGGGGGGGGGCTTTGCAGTTATACCTTAGAAGGGAGTCTTAAGTATTAGGTGTTTTGGGGAGTCTGTACCTCTCAAGTACCTCAGCCAATGGAGAAAGAGAGAGGGACATGAGGCCATGAAATTAGGATAAAAAGGAGGCTGCATCCTCAAAAAATTGGAGAAACCCCAGGGGAAATGCCCCATTGAAGTGGAACAAAGACTTTACAACTAAAGGTTATGAAGCAGGTATGCTGTCCTGGGTTGTAGTATAGGATGTGCACAAAGTATTCTATCACCATCTCCATGAACTGTTGAATCCAGGTGGGGCAGTGTTTTCCCAGACCCCCTCCCTCTGGACCATTATCTTCTGTTAATGGCCCATCAAATGCATTGCCCATGACTCATAGATAACTCCCTCCGGGAGCTATCTCTGTTTAATGGGCCTTCAAGGACCCCCTGCATGACTCATCATTCCATTGTGAGGTGCTCGGCCCAGGGGGATGAACTAAGCATTCTCACCTGGATATAATCTGGGGTTTGGGACAGTACGGGGGGCCCTCACCCACTGGATTCCCAGAGGACCCGAGCTACCAGACCTTTCTACGGGATCACTGCTTCAGGAAGACTACCTCATCTGGACTGCTTCCATCACTCTGCTCAGGTAGTATTCTGGGTCTTTCAGTGGTCTTTTGTATTATTGCATCTATTTTTATTTTACTTTTTTTTCCCCCCTTTCTTCCTATTAAATTGTATCTCTGACTTGGAGCATCTCATTTGTTTTGCTTTCAAACCACTACATATGCTTTACTTGGTGCCTGGACACACGGGGGATAATTCCACTGAAGATGTTCATGCCGGACCAAGCAGGCGTTCATGTTCAAATACACTTACATTATACATCTTTATGAAAGTTTCAACATCGCTTATACATATTCAGAACTTATCCCCGCCTACTCTCGCTTTGTATGTTAATCAGTATTTTGTCAGTCTGCGCTTGTGCATTGTCTCCTGGTTGAAGGAGAATAGTTGGATGAAGTAAAATAGGGCTTTTCCCTTTATTCAAATAAAGTAATGGGACTCCTCTGTCTCCTTTTTCGACATAAACCTCTGGTGTTTGTGGATTAATTTTCCAGGCAGGATCAAAGGAGGCTGCATCCTCCAAAACCTCGAGGGAAAAAACCCCATAGGCATGTGATCCATGGGACTTTCTTCCTTTATTTGAATAAAGTTGCAGGACTCCTCTGTCTCCTTTATGGACACTGGCTTTTCATGTCGTGGTTTTCCATACAGCATCGAGCAGGATGTTCTTGCAGCTGTTGTACCACCACTCCCTGTACCTGCACCCTAACATGGCTGTGCCCCAGTACCCAGTTCACCGCCCTAGGAACTGGTTGTACAAAGTGGGTCCATGCACCCACCACGGTGGGCAGGAGGACAAGGTTCTGATGGAGCTGGTGTGCCACAGCCTGGAGCCCTGGGGAACAAAGTGCACATCACCACCAGGATCCCTGAGTAGCCTTCAGGATGCTTGAGCAGGAAAGCCAGGGCACAGTAGGAGCTGGGGGTTCCCAGGGTAGTGAAAGCTGCAGCTTTGGGACACCCCCTGCAGGACTGAGGCAAGGTAAGAAATGGCTCTCTGACCTCCTGATCACAGGATCACAAGAGGGCACAATGGTGCCCTTTCCCTGCACCATGCAGTAGTGTAGTGGTTTGAAAGCAAAACAAATGAGAGGCTCCAAGTCAGAGATACAATTTAATAGGAAAAAAAAAAGGAAAGAAAGTAAAATAAAATAGATGCAATAATACAAAAGACCACCGACAGGGTCAGAATACAACCTGAGCGGAGTGATGGAAGCAGTCCAGGTGAGGTGGTCTTCCTGAAGCAGTGATCCTGTAGAAAGGTCTGGTAGCTCGGGTCCTCTGGGAATCCAGTGGGTAAGCCCCCTCTGGTGTTCAGAATCTCAGCTTATATCCAGGCTGGAATGCTTGGTTCCTCCCTCTGGGCGGAGCATCTCACAATGGGATGGTGAGTCATGTGATAAGGCCTGATGGGCCCATTAACAGGAGGTAGTCCAGGAGGGGGTCATCTGTGAGCTGTGCAGCAAAGGTGCTGATGGGTCCATTAACAGAAGATAAGCCAGAGTGGAGGAGGCAGGGAGCACTGCCTCACCTGGTTTCAACAGTTCATGAATATGGTGATAGAATATGCTTCAACCCAGGACAAGTAGCCTGTGCTTACATTTTCTCATATTTCTCCTAAAAGTGGTTTGGGTTTTTTTTCTATAGGTCTAGGGGCAAAAGGATGTTTCTATGGTAAAGAAGTAAATCTGTGTAAGGCCATCCACAGCAAATAGTTCAGAGCACTGCACCTGAGTTTGTTGTGTAAGACCTGGTGCTCCAGGTGCAGAGGATGCAGCTCACAGGGATGCAGGAAACAGCCCAGCAGCAGCAGCAAACCAGAAAGAAACAGCAGGGTGGAAAGGAGTGGGATGGATGCTGGACACACTCCCATTCCCACTCCCTTGGTCCCTTGGTGTCCCCGAGCTTGGATTTCCGCTTGTATCCCCTGGAGCTGCAAGTCCTGCAGGAAAGGAGCCATGACAAAGAGGAGGAGGACTTATCCATCACCACCATGCTGCTGGCCAGCCCTGTGGCTCACACATGGATGCTGGGCCCTGTCCCTTCACTCCCAAGTCTGTCCCTACACACCTCCTCTGTGTGAGCACATTATCTCACAGCATTAATCATTGCGTGGCCATCTGGTGTCACAGTATGGCTACTCTGTAGTTGGACAGATAAATCTGGCTATAATAAGAAACACAATTTGGCTCTTCTAGTTTGATAAACAAGCCCCTATTTGAACAATGATAGGATAGATTTAAACTCAGAGATCTCAACCAATCCCTTCCAACCCTAAATGCAGATGTATCACTGGTCAGGGAGCTGGGCAGTGTTAAGGCCCAGACCAATCAGTTTTCTTGATCCAGGAGTTTTGAACTCCCTATATAAGAAGGTTCCAAACAATAGAACAGGCTGTTTGTCTTATGATCAAGAGTACTTGAGTCATGATTTCCATCTCCAACCTATGACCACATGTAACAATCTGGTGGCTTGTCTTTGCTCAAGATTCCACAAAGAGGTCGCATGATTTTATTCTTGTGGAAAAATAAAGTAATCCAAATCTCCCAGCTGCAGGGCATTTATCACTGGCAATTCATTGGACCTGCCCAGGAGTTAAAATCTTCCTGGAGATGTACCAACTGCTGCAGGTCAATAAAGTAGCTGAAGGAGAGGAGAAAGGCAAACAGAAGGGCTGGAGCATGAACTGGAAGGAAGATTAGTGTCATCTGGAGATCAAAGAGAATAATACCTATGGGAAGTGGTTTGTCAAAAGTCCCCCGCTCCCAGCATGACACACCTCTGTGACAGCTGGATCTGTCTCAGCCCCCTCCCTGCAGAGCTGCCCAGACATCAGCCCCAGAGCTGGGCTGCAGACACAGATGCCTTGTGGTGTCTGTCAGCAAAGGCTGGGGCTGAGGTCAACAATCTTTCCCAGGGGCTATCCCTGATCCCTAGATACTTTGTGGCAACTCTGAGCTCTCTGATGGGATGTGTAATACAGTGCCTCTTCCACAACGCTCCTCCCTTACCCCATATGTCCTGAGGGGAAAAAACAGTCTTGGGAGGGTTCTGCTGACCTGCTCTCCCCCACTATGTGTGGGTGGGCATCACCTCAGCCCAGGTGCTCTATGAGAGAACATCTCCATTCTCTTGTGGGCAGTGCATCAGGCAGCAGCTATTGGGTCACATCTGTGTCAGCTGTTTCAGTAAACTCTCAGCAGTTTCTCCAGTGTTTCCTCCTTCTTCCCTTCTGCTTTCAGTCCCCATTTTCATCCAGTGCTCAAGTGGCATCAGCAGGTCCTCCTCCCTAACCTGCTGTCTGACCTCCAGCTCCCACTGTGGCCCTGGTGGAACAGTTTGTACCCCTGAGTGCCACCAGCACTGGGTGTCCATCTGGCTCCAGTACACTCTATGCTGGGACATGATGGTTCCTGGGCAGCAGGTCCCACAGGGAGGGCAGGCGAGAAGCAGGGGACAGCTGCAGCTCAGTCCCTTCTTCTCCCTCCTTCCATAATTCAGCTTCCCTTGTGACCTCACAATACCCTGGCTGGACTCACACTTTCAAGGCCATCCATGCCCTGACACTGCTACTTCAAGGGTTTGCAGTGCTGGAGGGACTCACCATGGGGTCCCAGCTGCAGGGACCTCCCTTATAGCTGTAGGATGAGAATGTCACTGAGGGGTAACAGCAGCCAGGGCCAGCCCAGTCCCCACAGGTTGGGATGTCAGGCACAGCTTGGCACCTTGGCTTTGGGCCTGCACTGGTGCCCAGGTGGGTGCAGAGAGCCAGCCCTGCTCCTGTGTGACATGGGGAGTGCTGCTAGAAGGGCTGGGGAGAACCTTCTTGTCTGTTTTGAAATTGGCCTGCCAGAAATGTGTCTAAGACAAATGCTATAGTCCCTGGTTATAAATGGCACTGGAAGCAGGGATCAAGGCTGCAGATGAGGCCTTTCTGCTGCTCAGTGTGTGTGGAATCCCATGTGAAATGTCAGAGCACAGTATCCCCTCGAGTGATGCACCAGATGAGGGTGGACGGACCTGGAGGGTGTCTAACAGAGATTTCTGGCATGGCCAGGTGACAGACTGTCCATACAGGGGTTGGCTTCAAACCCCATGAGTATTAAAACGTGGAGAGAAACCCTTATCAGTAGCTTTTGTTGGTTTTGTGGAATTTGATGTGAACACCAGTAGCTGAGAATTCTTATCACTGAAGCACAACAGCTGGCACGTGCAAAAAGGTGTCTGTGGAAGGAGGCAAACAAACTATAAATTTCCAGAAATGGTTGAGTTCTGCTGTTTGGACTGACTACCTCACCTCACTGACAAACAGAGCTGGACTGCAGGCAGATGCCTTGTGCCCTCCATCAGCAAAGGCTGGAGCCAAGGTCAGCAATCTTTCCCAGGGGTCATCCCTGACCCCTGGATGCTTTGTGGCAGCTCTGAGCAAAAACCTGGTGGTCATACAGTGCCCCTGTTCCCACACTCCCCACCCTTATCCCACATGTTTTGAAGGGGAGAAAGGCTCAGGAGGGCTCTGCTGACCTGCTCTCCCCCACTGCATATGGGTGGGCATCACCCCAGCCCAGCCCAGGTGCTTTCTGAGAGAACATCTCCATTCTCTTGTGGCCAGTGCATCAGGCAGCAGCTGCAACTGTTGGGTCACATCTGTGCAGGGTATTTTGGTAAATCCTCAGCACCAGGCTGGAGTCTCTCTTTCCCTCTGCTTTCAGTTCCCATTTTCATACAGTGCTTGGGCGGCACCAGCAGGTCCTCCGTCCTGACCTGCTTGCTGACCCCAGGGGCCCCTGCCATGGTCCTGGTAGGTGTTATCAGGAGCTTTTCTCGATTTCATGGAACCCTGTGTGAACCCCAGCATCTGGGAACCCTTACCGCAGACACACATCAGATGGTGCATGAGCAGAGGTACCTGCAGAGGACAAACAGACCATAAATTTCCAGGAATGGATGAGTACTGCTATTTGATCAGCTGCTTCTCCTCATTGATGAGCCCTATATAACGTCAGGGTTGACCATGCTGCCATCAGACCAGACCTACTCAGCTCCTTACTCCACAGGGTCCCAACAGAGACAGCATGGGTGAGTGTGGGATGGGATGAATTCTGTGTGCAGCTGGGCATTCAGAAAGCTGTCTTTCTTTCCAAGGTATTTAGGTCCCTGTGCTTTTTTTATCCCTCATATAGTAGTTCCTGAGTATCTTTAGGTACCAGCAATGCCCAGAACCCAACACGTCAGTTCTCCTCCAAAGGATTCACATTCCCAGATTCACTGTGTGTCTTCTTTCTCCAGCTGGTCATCACAACAGTCCTCTGTTCTTCACATCTCTGCTGGTCCTGCTGTCCCTGCTTCTTGCTCTGCACATTGAAAACCTGGAGAGATTGAAAGTAAATTTAGATTAAATCATTAATAGCCATTCCGATGGGCCTCTTCCTGGTATGTGTTTTCTGTCTTACATCCCTGTACTCTGTTCATCCAAATATCAGGAGCCCTCTCCTCTGCACAGAAAGGGAGGTGTGGAAAATACTCTTGTGGAAATGAAAGGATCCTGATCAAATCTTCCTCTAATTTAATATCTTAACCAAACTTCACCAGATTTGCTAATTCAACCTTCTTTGTTGATAAGATTGTATGTAACAACTTTTTCTAGACAGACTGTTTCTCTTCCTTTACGTACTCTCTTCCCATACATATTTCTATAGTTTATTCACAGCCCTGAAACTTCAGAGGGACTTTGTATAAGTGACTAACCAAAATGCTTTCTGAAGCTTGCATGTGGCTAAACGGTCCCAAAACCTCATCACACCACTGATGGAGGTCACAATTCCAGAGGCTTTCAGGGAAACAGTCTTACTGAGATGGGTGCTGGTATTTCTCTTAAACAGAGCATGGTTCTCTCATAGCTGTGAGCTCCCTCAGGCTCTGAAGGTTTCTGGAGCTCTTTGTGGATTGAACGAACATACAAATCCTTCATCACTGAAAAGCAGGTTCACAGCAACAGCTCCCAGCTGTGTGATCTTGGTCTGAGAGCACGCATGGTCTATTTCCCTCTCGATCCTTCTCTCTCCGTGCATCCTTCCACTCATCACTACTACCCTGAGCAACTTGTTCAAGTGGAAGGTGTCTCTGCTTATAGCAGGGCGGTTGGGCTAGGTGGTCTTTTAAAGGTCCCTTCCAACCTAAACCATTCAGGATTCTGTGGTTCTACTCAGATATGCCATCTGCTCCTTGCTGGAAGGAGCACATAGGCAGCTGCTTAATGGCTGTAGCATTCCCATTCCTAGTCTCTGATCCCTTTGAAGATTTTCCAACCAAAAACTACCACACAGGAAGAAAAGTGAGCCAAGTGGCATCATTGAAATGCCCTACAAAAACTCTGTGCTGGAAATAATATCCTGTTGGGGCTGGACTTAACCTCTGTGCTGTGGCACACGGATGCTCTTCTCACCCCTTGTTTTCTTGATGCAGATGAAGCTGGAGGGATCATCCAGAGGAACCGGGCAGCTGACCCTCATCAGGCACAGGGCCTCAGTAAGCACCCACATCCCCCAGGGAACAGGGAGGGGTGTAGGGAATGAAGGCACAGTGGTGGTGGGTTGGCAATCAGCCTGGAGAGCAGCCAACCCAGCACCTCAGCAGAACTCCAAGTGCTCCTCCAAACCTGAAGGTCACTGAATGAGGGTGGGGTCAGGTTAGAAATGGGGAAGAAATGCCATACAATGAGAGTGGTGAGGACCTGGCACAGGTTGCCCAAAGAAGCCATGACTGCTCCATCCCTGGAAGTGTCCTAATCCAGGCTGGATGGGGCTTGGAGCAACCTGGTTTAGTGGAAGGTGTCCCTGGCCATGGCAGGGGGGTGGAACAAGATGGGCTTTAAGGTCACTTCCAAGCCCACCCATTCTGGGATTCTGTGATCTCAGAGAACTCTGCTGCCATTACTTTGCTGCCATTACTCTGCTGCCATTATTCTGCTGCCACAAGTCCACAGAGAATGTCCCTTCCAAGCAAAGCTGGACTTTTACAGCCATCCAGGGAATGAGGGTTCCTCCTTCCCGACCCTATGGATGCAGTGGATGCCAGGTTTGCAGGGACAGCAGACTGTATGTTGTGTGTTGGTCCTCCAATGTTCTCTCATGCCCCAGGTTGGCCCAAGGACTGCAGTGAGCTTCCTGCTAGCAGCCCCAGTGGCATCTACATCATCCAGCCCACAGGACAGCAAACCATTGTGGTCTACTGTGAGATGAACAGGGAGGATGGAGGCTGGACTGTCATCCAGAGGAACCACAGAGATACACCAGTCAGCTGGGATGAGTCCTGGAGCACCTACAAGCACAGCTTTGGGAACATGTACACACCGAGTTCTGGCTGGGCACTGACTGCATCCACCAGATCACCAGGCAAAAGGTCTACCAGGTCAGGTTTGTCATCTGGGATGCTTCAAATAACATGAAGTTTGCAGACTACAACCTGTTCAGCCTGGATGACGAGTCCCAGGGCTACCAGCTGAGGCTGGGAGCACACTCAGGGTCAGCAGAGGATGCCATGGCCTCCAAGGGCATGACCACCATGCACAACAACATTAAGTTCTCTGCTAAAGATCGGGATCAGGACATTTCTAGTGGGAACTGTGCTGTCAGCTCCGGGGGCAGGGGGTGGTACTGAGCGTGTTACTCTGTGCTTCTGAACTTCAAAGGGGGCATGACATGGGGCAGCCTGTGCAAGTGGAACTGCAGAGCCTCAGCCATCCTCATCAAGCCCACCACCTACTGCTAGTTGCATTTTCATTTCCTTTCTGTCCAACCTGGGGTTAATTCTGGCTCTCCAAAGAATTGGATCGAAGCAAAACCAAACTGGGTGTGCCACGGGGTCTTTGCAGAGGTTGGTCATATGTAGCTACTGAATAAAATAAGCCATTTTCCACTTTTTCTTCATCCTGTAGATTTTCTCTACTTCTCAGCTGTGCCTGTGTTCACAGTCAGATCATTTAAATTACATTATTAATAGAAACAGTCCCTTGGAAACCCAGAAGTTTCCAAGTCGGTAGTGTGCTTCATACAACATATGAAATGGTCAAACCAGTAGACTTCTGTGGCTTTGTCAGTTAATTTACTGTCTTGGGTTTTGTAACCGAAAAAATGTTATTCTATTCCATCTATTGAAACCAGGTGGAGCAGTGTTGCTCAAATGGTGCAGTGTTGCTTATCAGATGGTGCAGTGTCACTTATGTCTGCTCGTTTTTCCACTACCCCCATGGGGATATCTTCTGCTAATGGACCATTAAAGCTCACCAGTGACATGACACATTACATAATCCTATTGTGAAATACTCCACCCAGGGAGGACGAGCCAAACCATCACCTAGATAAAAAGGAGCCACAAGTGCCACCAGTGATCCAGTTTTCCACTGGATCCCTGAAGGAAGACCGGATCCATCTCACCATTACTAGACCCTTTTTTCAACGGGACCATCTCTACTCCAACAGAACCACATCTGCCACTCCAGGAACACTTACTCTGGACTGCTTCCAACACCCTGACCAACAGGGCGTCAGGTTGTATTTTTGACTCTGTCAGAGTTTTCTGGGATTTCTTGTTTGTTTGTTTGCTTGCTTATTGTTCTGTACTACAACATTTGTATTTTTATATCCCTAGTAAAGAACTGCTCTACCTATTCCCAAAATCTTTGCCTGACAGCCTTTTAACTGCAAATTTATAATAATTTGAAAAGGGGAGGGAGTGGCTTAGATTCCAAGGGAGACTCCAATCTTCCCTGGCAGATACCTGTCTGTCTAAACCAAGACAAATTTTGGTGCTCAGTGTGGTGCATGAGGGCATTGAGAGAAAAAAGGTATAGCAGTTCTTTGGTGACCCAAGTTCTTGTGTGTAGAAGCCTCGTTGAACAGCATTATGTGGTCTAGTTTTCCCTGGTTCGGGTGGCACGTGATTGTGGCTGTATTTCTGCCATTTGCAGGCTCTTATCTAAACATGGGCCATATAACTAAAGCTACTGTGGCAATATGGCTTAATAAGGTGAAGAACTCATGGATTTTTAATTTCCTCTGGAAGGCAGGCGCACAGATATAGGGCTATCATACACTGTGTGGTTTTGGGGTTACTTTAACAATGGTACCTACTGTGAGGAAATGACACTGGGGGAATTTTTTTCCCAACCCTTCACTCACCTCTTTGGGTCTACCCCACCAGTTTTTGAAGGGTTTAGATCCTCTCTGAATGCTAATGATATCATACAATGGCTGGTGCTGCTAATATGCGTATTCTATTTAGCATTCAGAGATAAGAGAAGATTGACCTAGATAACCACCCTGATACCTACCCCACAGAATAGGGATGATACCCCAGAGCCTGACTCTGCCCCACAGCCTGCCTCAGAAAGGACCCACCTGGATTGGGTTGAGGTTCTGGTAAAAGATGCACGAGATGGTCCAGATGCTGAGGGAGTACATTTCCCCAGCTCATGAAAAACCCTCCCCCTGCCCCAAAAAGGCAGAGTCTGATAGTACAGCCACAGAACCCAGAGATGTTACAACTGTCCAGGTTCCAGCTGAACCACAGGGCAGCCACAGCCAGCAGCAGTCGCCCCTGTGGAAACAAGGAAGTCTAAAGTGAAATCAGTGAACCCTGGTAGTAAGGATGAGAAATGAGGGCCCTCACAATACACGGAAGAGCCAAAGGTTGAGGTCATCACTGAGTCCCTGACGTATGAAAGTCTACGTAATCTGCAAAAAGATATTGTACGACGAGGACGTGAGGCTTATACAGCCTGGCTACTTCGAGTCTGGGACCTTATGGGTACAGGCGTACAACTGGATAGTGCTGAAGCAAGGAATTTGGGACCCTTGACCCAGGACTCAGGTATAAATCAGGTATTTATAAGGGAGCAAGGGCCACTTTCCCTTTGGGAACGACTTCTAATGAGTGTGAGAGAGAGATTTGTCCACAGAGACAGAATGCAAGAGCACAACAATAGAATGCGCTGGAAGACCCTTGAGGAAGGAATCCAACAGTTGAGAGAAGTGGCAGTATTGGAAGTACTTTTTGGGAGGACCGGACAGCATGATAATGACCCCGACAAGGTTAGATGCACAGGGCACATGGAGTAGAATCTGGCAACTTACGGGCCATCTCAATACACCACATTCATTGCAACAATTAATGCCAAAGATAACCGAGAGACAGTGGGTTCTGTCACCAACAAGCTTAGAAATTATGAAAGTATGATCAGTGGCCCTATGCAAGCTCAGGTCTCTGCCATGGTGAAAGAACTCAAAGATGAGAGAGATGAGGAAGGAGATGAGGAGGAACAGTTTCCATGTAGCACTGGTGTGAGTCACAAGCCCCAGAGTCAGAGATCAACATCCCCCAGCTAAAGAGAGAGGGTACACCCCACGAGCTGACCTGTAGTTTTATCTGCGTGACCATGCAGAGGACATGGGAATGTGGCATGGGAAACCCACTTCTCTCCTGGCAGCACGGGTACGTGAGCTCCAGGAGAGAAACGCTAACAGAGGGAGTTCCACTAAAATGAAGGTAGCCTCAGCCTCCCATAAGCAAGCTGCCAGGTATTATGGAGGTGGGAATGTTGTGTCAGATTACCTTGAAGATTACCTCTACCATGTATGTCCAGGAAGAAAATAATAACCAGTGCTAGAGGGGCCCTACCTCTAACCAGGAAGAGGCACGGGAAAATGGGGTTTTTTGGACGGTGTGGATTTGATGGCCTGGCACATCAGAGCCACAGAAATATAAAGCTTTGGTAGATACTGGGTCGCAGTGTACTCTAATGACATCGGGACATGTGGGGACAGAACCTATTTCCATGGCCAGGGTAACGGGGGGATCACAGGAATTGACTCTGTTGGAAGCCAAGGTGAGCCTGACCAGGAAGGAGTGGCAGAAACTTCTGATTGTGACCGGCCCAGAGGCTCTGTGTATTCTGGGCATAGACTTCCTCAGGAATGGCTATTATAAAGACCCTAAAGGACTTAGACGAGCTTTTAAGATAGCTGCTGTGGAGACAGAGGGCATTAAGCAGTTGAACACCTCGCCGGGACTATCAGAGAACCCATCTGCAGTAAGACTCCTGAAAGGAGAAGAACAACGAGTACCTGTTGCCACCTTGATGGTGCACCGCCGGCAGTATTGGACAAATCGAGACGCCATGATCCCCATCCACAAGATGATCCGTGAGCTGGAGAGCCAACGGGTGGTCAACAAAACCCACTCACCCTTCAACAGCCCCATCTGGCCTGTGCGCAAGTCTGACAAAGAATGAAGATTTACTGTGGACTATCGTGCATTGAATGAAGTGACTCCACTGCTGAGTGCTGCTGTGCCAGACATGCTGGAACTCCAGTACAAGCTGGAGTCCAAAGTAGCGAGGTGGTATGCCACTATTGACATTGCCAATGCATTTTTCTCCATTCCTCTGGCTGCAGAATGCAGGCCTCAGTTTGCTTTCACCTGGAGGGGCGTGCAGTACACCTGGAACCGGCTGCCCCAGGGGTGGAAGCACAGCCCCACCATCTGCCATGGGCTGGTCCAGGCTGCACTGGAGAAAGGTGAGGCTCCAGAACATCTACAGTACATCAATGACATCATCGTGTGGGGGAAGACTGCCACTGAAGTGTTCGAGAAAGGAAAAAAGATCATCCAGATTCTCCTAGAAGCCGGTTTCGCCATCAAGAAGAGCAAAGTCAAGGGACCTGCTTGAGAGATCCAGTTCCTGGGAGTAAAATGGCAAGATGGACGGCAGCAGATTCCCACTGAGGTCATCAACAAGATCACAGCAATGTCTCCACTGACCAGCAAAAAGGAAACACAAACTTTCCTAGGTGCCATAGGTTTTTAGAGAATGCACATTCCAGAGTCAGATTGTGAGCGCTCTCTACCTGGTTACCCTCAAGAAGACCAATTTCCACTGGGATCCTAAACAGCAACAAGCCTTTGTTCAGATCAAGCAAGAAACTGCTCACGCAGTAGCCCTTGGCCCAGTCAGGACGGGACCAGATGTGAAGAATGTGCTTTACTCCACAGCTGAGAACAACAGTTTGTCCTGGAGCCTTTGGCAGAAGGTGCTTGGAGAGACTTGAGGCCGACCACTGGGATTCTGGAGCAGAACTTATAGAGGGTCCGAAGTCAACTACACTCCCACAGAGAAAGAAATCTTGGCCGCCTGTGAAGGAGTTCAAGCTGCCTCAGAGGTAATTGGTATAGAAGCACAACTCCTCCTAGCACCCCGACTACCAGTGCTGGGGTGGATGCTTAAAAGAAAGGTTCCCTCTACCCACCATGCCACTGACGCCACATGGAGTAAATGGATTGCCCTCATCACACAACACACCCGTATTGGAAACCCGAATCACCCTAGGATTTTGGAGGTAATTACCAACTGGCCAGAAGGTGAAAACTTTGGTCTCACAGATGAAGAGGAGCAAGAACAAGTGACAAGGGCTAAAGAAGCTCCTCCGTGCAACCAATTGCCAGCAGAAGAAACACACTACACTCTTTTCACTGACGGTTCCTGTTGCATCATGAGGATGAACCGCAAGTGGAAAGCAGCCGTATGGAGCCCCACACGACAGGTCGCACAAGCCACTGAAGAAGAAGGTAGGTCAAGCCATCTTGCAGAACTCAAAGCTGTTCAGTTGGCCCTGGACAATGCTGAAAGAGAAAAGTGGCCAAAGCTCTGCCTCTACACTGATTCACGGATGGTAGCCAATGCTTTGTGGGATTGGCTGGAAAAGCGAAAAAAGGCCAACTGGCAGCTTAGGAGAAAACCAGTCTGGGCTGCTGATGAATAAAAGGACATTGCGACTCGAGTAGAGAAGCTACCTGTGAAAGTCTGCCATGTAGATGCCCATGTCCCCAAGAGTCAGGCTAATGAGGAGTACCGAAACAATGAGCAAGTAGATCAGGCTGCAAAGATAGAAGTGTCAAAGATAGATTTAGACTGGCAACACAAGGGAGAGTTGTTCCTAGCTCGATGGGCCCATGATGCCTCAAGTCATCAGAGCAGAGATGCCACCTATAAGTGAGCACAAAACCGAGGAGTGGATTTAACCATGGACAGTATTTCTCTGGTCATCCATGACTGTGAGATGTGTGCTGCAATCAAGCAAGCCAAGCGGGTGAAGCCCTTATGGTATGGTGGGTGGTGGTCCAAATATAAGTATAGGAAAGCCTGGCAGATTGGCTAAATCACCATTCCCCAAACCCGCCAAGGAAAGCGCTATGTGCTGGCCATAGTGGAAGCCACCACTAGATGGTTGGAGACCTACCCTGTGCCTCACGCTACTGCCCGGAACACCATCCTGGGCCTGGAAAAACAAGCCCTGTGGAGACATGGCACCCCTGAGAGAATCGAGTCGGACAATAGGACCCGTTTCAAGAACAGCCTTATAAACACCTGGGCTAGAGAACGTGGCATTGAATAGATATATCACATTCCTTATCATGCACTGACTGCCAAGAAAGTCGAGCGGTGCAATAGATTACACAATACTGCCCTGAAGGCACTTGGTGGGGGGACCTTCAAAAATTGAGAAATGAACTTACCAAAAGCCACATAAATGGTCAACACTCGAAGATCCATCAATCGAGCTGGTCCTGCCCAGTCTAAACCCTTGCACAGAGTGGATGGAGTTAAAGTCCCTGTGGTACACATGAAAGGTATTTTAGGAAAGAGTGTTTAGATTAACCCTACCTTAGGCAAAGGTAAACCCATCCGTAAGATTGTTTTTGCTCAAAGACCTAGTTACACTTAATAAGTAATGCAAAAAAATAAGGAAAGCAGTTGTGTACCACAAGAAAACCTAGTCTTAAGTGAGAATTGAGTATAAACGTTCGTTGTGTTAGGTATGATGCAGATAGTAACAGAATAAGGGGTGGATAACGTCTTGGGTTTTGTAACCGGAAAAATGTTATTCTATTCCATCTATTGAAACCAGGTGGAGCAGTGTTGCTCAAATGGTGCAGTGTTGCTTATCAGATGGTGCAGTGTCGCTTATCTCTGCTCGTTTTTCCACTACCCCCATGGGGATATCTTCTGCTAATGGACCATTAAAGCTCACCAGTGACATGACACATTACATAATCCTATTGTGAAATACTCCACCCAGGGAGGACGAGCCAAACCATCACCTAGATAAAAAGGAGCCACAAGTGCCACCAGTGATCCAGTTTTCCACTGGATCCCTGAAGGAAGACCGGATCCATCTCACCATTACTAGACCCTTTTTTCAACGGGACCATCTCTACTCCAACAGAACCACATCTGCCACTCCAGGAACACTTACTCTGGACTGCTTCCAACACCCTGACCAACAGGGCGTCAGGTTGTATTTTTGACTCTGTCAGAGTTTTCTGGGCTTTCTTGTTTGTTTGTTTGCTTGCTTATTGTTCTGTACTACAACATTTGTATTTTTATATCCCTAGTAAAGAACTGCTCTACCTATTCCCAAAATCTTTGCCTGACAGCCTTTTAACTGCAAATTTATAATAATTTGAAAAGGGGAGGGAGGGGCTTAGATTCCAAGGGAGACTCCAATCTTCCCTGGCAAATACCTATCTATCTAAACCAAAACATTTACATCCTTAGTTTCAGGAAAACAACCTAATTTTTGCTGAAGATCTTGCTCAAGATACTAAAGTGTATAGGCAACTTCCTACTCTGACCCTTCTGCATGTAAGGCTTAATAGATGTTAAATAGTCAAATTTGTATTCAAAGAACAGTCTGAGTTGTGAAAGTCTATTTCAGACCTTTGAAGTGCTCAAAGAGATTAATACATTAGAGGGTTTCTACCACTGCAGCTCAGCTTTTCCCTAAGCCAGGGTCATGATGACTTCCCAGATTCAGTGCTGGTAGAACAGTTTGACTTGATGATCTTTGAGAGCTTTTCCAACCCTCAGGATTCTATGATACATCCTCATCTTTGAGGGCTGAACCCTTCAGCAGATGCCACTTATTCCAGCTTTCAGCCTCCATGGTATTTATGTACTAAAATTGCCTCCAGTGGCATGTGAATCCTGGAGTGCCTTTGGCTCAGGGAGATGAGAGCTCTTTCCTCATCAATATAGAGACATGAGCTAGAAAATAAAAAATCATCAATAACAAATCTTCTATTACTTTTTTGTGCTTGTGTGTGATTTTTAGCGCTGTCATTTTATTGCATATCTGCCTTGAAACAAGGGATTTCTCTCCCTGCCTCCTACTGCCTCCTGCTCCTCTGCAGTGAGTCATGAGGTGTGTGACAGGTGGGAGTAGGCATCTGCCAGCTCAGAATGGAGACTAATCCCAGTGTAGGAGACAATAACCTAAATAAAATATTCTTGGCTCTCAAACTTGGGAATTTCTTGTTGCATTTAGAAATCTTTTCGTTTTCTTTTTCTTGGCTTGAGATTCACGTGGAGATGTATGATTAAAGGAACCCTCTGCTAATGCCTCCCCCCAGGTTGGGCAACAACTAATGCATCCAGATAGGGTGAGAGGCAGCTCAGGGGCAGCGCCACCCACCTGTGTTGGGCTCCCAGCAACATATTCCCTTCCATGACAGGAAAGACAATTCTATTGGATATTCCATCCTCCTGGTGCGTCTCCTTAGCAAGATGCAAAAAAGTCTCTTTTGCCCCATGTCCCCTCATTATCTTTAAGCAGTGTGCCATTTGTCAAGTGGAAGAGATTAACCTCATCTGCCCTTGTGAGACCCCACCTGCAGAGCTGCCTCCAGCTCTGGGGTCCTTAGCACAGGAAAGATGTAAAGCTGTTGAAGCTAGTCCAGAGGTGGCCACTGAGATGCTCCAAGGCTGGAGCCCCTCTTCTCTGGAGACAGATTGGGAGAGCTGGGGTTGTCCAGCCTGGGAAAGAGAAGGCTCTGGGGAGACTTTAGAGCCCCTTTCAGTGCCTAAAGGGGCTCCAAGAGAGCTGGAGAAGGACTACAGACAAGACTCTGAAGTAACAGGACAAGGGGGAATGGCTTCACACTGCCAGAGGGCAGGGTTTGATGGGATATGGAAAAGAAATTCTTTCCTGTGAGTGTGGTGGTGCCCTGGCGCAGGGTGCTCAGGGTGCCCAAGCTGTGGCTACCCCATCTCTGGAAGTGTTCCAGGTCAGGTTGGACAGGTCTTGGAGCAACCTGATCTAGTGGAAGGTGTCCCTGGCCATGGCAATAGGGCTGGAATGAAATATGTTTAAGGTCCCTTCCAACCCAAACCATTCCATGATTTTTTAAAGTGATACCTCTCCTTGAAGTGATACTTTTCCTACAAGCTCCAAGGTTGCTGTGTGTCCTCAGGCCTCTCTTGCTCTCTCCAGGGAGGCTCAGGTTGTGCCACAGTAACACATGGGGCACAGTGAGCCAGCCCTCCCCAGCAGGCTCTGCTTTCTAGGCAAACAACCTAGCACACATCATCATCATGAAACCTACTTAAAATGAAATGTCAATGTGAAAAGAAGGGATTTGAGAAGTGTAATCTCACCATTACATTTCTGCTGGTCCCCAGAGGGTGCTCTTGCCCAGGGTTTGCCAGGCGGCTTCCTGTGGGAAGGAAGCCTGGCAGACAAGGAGAGCCCAGAAATATTCTGTGAGGAGTTTAGCTGCAGGCTACAGTTTTCTTTTCCATGTTCCTTACTCTGTCCTGCTGCTGCATGGAGTGTTGAGATCCTGTCAGCACCAGCTGTTCACACAGGGAATGTGAGTGAAGTCATCCAAGGAAAAAAGCACCTAGAACCTCATGGCACAGATATCGAGTCATGGACTCACAGAATGGTTAGGGATCTTAAATCTCATCTGGTTCCATCCCTCTGCCATGGAAATTTTCCACTAGACCAGGTTGCTCCAAGCCCTGTCCAACCTGGCCTTGAACACTTCCAGAGATGGGGCAGCCATAGCTTCTCTGGGCAAGCAGAAAATATATAGCAGAAAATTTATTTCCAGGCAGAGAGAATACAACATGTTTCCCTGAATTAGAATTTTCCAACTTTTCCAAAGGATTTAATATGGACTTCATAACTGATTCCTAGGGAACATGGTGAGCTTGCTGAAGGTATAATTTGCTTCTTTTTTCAGATCTTTTATTCATCTGCAGCCAAAGATGGAAAGTACAAGGACCTTCCTGTTCTTGCATGGGCCTGAGGAACACAGGCCCAGGTGGCTCTGACAAGCTGGGCATGCCTCTCACCCTGAGGGTCTAGAAGATCTCACTCTGTGCCCAAAAACACCCACCTGAGCAACGGGAGGCCAAGGGTGAACTTGCACCTCTGTCCTGAGCTCCTATCAGTCAGCTTTTCTTTGGACACACGAAGAATTTGAATAGTTCCAGTCATCCATAAGTTTATCCAATTCCTTATTAAGTCCAATTAGACTTTTAGGTTCACATCCTGAGATGAATATGCCAGCCCTTCCTTTGCCTGGTGCACCCAGAAACACAGAATCACAGAACAGTCAGCGTTCAAAGGGACCTCTGGAGACCATCCACTCCAAACTCCATCTCTGAAAAGTGCTGAATAACCACCTCTAACCATTCCCTGTTCCTACCACATCCATGTCTACACTGTCAGTGCCTGTCAAATCATTCACCTTTTTCCTAACAGTCCAGATCACTTTTCTTGCAAAGATGCCATTCCCACTTCTGACCACCCATTTTCTTAATCTCTGTGACTTTTTCCAGTGTTTCTCCATCTTTTCTGAGCCAGGCACCAAGGCCACACACACTTGTGAGCTTGCATTGTACTGGGGCAAGCAATATATGGAACCTTTTTTACTTTTTAATTACTCGTGAACCTTCAGCTGATGTTTTCAGGGAACTGCTTACAGTTACCTTTAGCTCTTGACTGGCATTAGTCTAGGGTCCCCCAGTGTACAGTGAGGGATGTGCTTCACTTTACCCTTATCAACACTGTCTCTCATTTGCGATGTTCTCACCCGCTAGCTCTGTAGCCTGAAATACTTCTGCAGTACTCTCTAGCCACCTTTAGCTGTGACAGTTCTGAACTATTTTCTCCAGCAGAAACACTGTCACCATCCTATTTGCAGCCTTTTCTCCAAATCATGGATACACTGAAAATTCCAGACCCAGCGGAGATATTTGTACCATCCAACAGGAAATCTCTGCATTTTACCCCTTTGCCTTATCTTTGCAAGCTATTGATCTGTTACAGCTCAGTGTCTCTGAAAACTCTATGATAGACCTTCTTAAAAGGGTTTTTGGGTGGCATTATCTTGACCAGATCACTTTGTCCACACACACCACCTCATCTTTCAACAGCTGGAGCAGATTTCTGAGCCACAACATTCTGCTAAAAACTATGTTGACTCTTCCTCAGTTCATTGTATTTATAGAATCATAGATTCATGGAATATCCTGAGTTGGAAGGGACCCACAAGGATCATCAAAGTGCAACTCATGGGCCTGCACAGGACATCCACAAAATCCCACCCTGTTCCCAACAGCACTGTCCAAATGCTTCTTGAGCTCTGGCAGCCTTGGGTCCAGGACCACTTACCTTGCCACTTCCCTTTATTCATTAGTTCCTACAAACTCTGTGTTTATTACTATTTTTTTCAGTAGGTACAGAAAGGAGACCTGGAGATCTTTAGACAAATATAGCATCCAGGACTGGAGCCCTCAGCACATGAAACCTGAACCTGTTGAAGCAAGTCCAAAAGAGACCACGGAAGTACTCTGAGGGCTGGAGCCCTTCTGCCCTGGAGATACGCTGGGAGAGCCAAGGGCGTTCACCTGGAGAAGAGAAGGCTCTGGGGAGACCTTAGAACCTTTTCCAGTGCCTAAGGGGCTCCAGGAGAGCTAGAGAAGGACTTGGGACATGGGGCTGCAGTGAGAAGATAAGGGGGAATGGCTTTCCACTGCCAGAAGGCAGGGTTAGATGGGGTATTGGAAGGAAATTCTTCTCTGTTAGGGTGATGAGGCCCTGGCACATGTTACCCAGAGAATCCCTGGAAGTGTTCCAGGTCAGGCTGGACAGGGCTTGTAGCAATCTGGTCTAGTGGAAGGTGTCCCCATAGCAGGGGATTGGAAATGGATGATCTGCTGTTTCCTGCTCCTTTTGCTCTCCTTTTAACAAGCTCTCCTTGTTTCTACCTGTACAGTCTCCTTGGTCTGCCTGACGAGGATGTACTTAGGCCACCAACTTTGCTGCTTGTTTTCTAATAAAACTTTCATGATATATTTCTCCTCTCTACCTTGTTCCTGGCAACAGTGCTACAAGTTCTATTCCTAGTGCTTTTTTTATTTAGAATTTTTGATTTTTAGGACTTCCCAGGATCCCTATCCTGTGGCAACACACTGGAAGCTGTGTGCTCCTCTGCCTCTCTTGAACCAGGCAGGTCTGAGCCCAGCCATCCCCACCCAGCACTTCTGTGACTGCACACACCAGTGCCCTGGTGCTGTCTGGATCACATGGAGATCTCCATGTTTGTGCAAGTCCTATCCAACCCCAGTTTCTTCAGCTACTAGTAAATCTAGCCCTTCTGTACCAGCCATTCCCCTCCCAGGCACAGGTTGTTTCTCTGCACCTCTGAGTGTGATGTCAGGATAATTTTGGAGCAGTGTTCTAGGGGCTGTGGTCTCTAACCACCCATGTGTCAGTGCACCTTTGGGACATTTTTGGGACAACTTTGGGGCGCTCATCTTGTGTAGCATTCTGGACTACATCTCCCTTGCCACACTCTCTCCAAGACTGTGTTGCATCCCTACAGCTGTACTTGGCATCACACATTTTGAGATCCAAACAGTCTTTTCCAAAATTCCTCAGCTCTGCAGCTTACCTGTCCCTGTGTAGGACTCCTACTCTGCTCCCTGGTTGACTAAGGATCTGTGACCCCTTTCCCTAGGCTGGATGCCCTTTGCCCATGGGATTTCCCTTCTCTGCAGGACAAGAGCTGATGGACCAGGAATGAGGGAGTTGTGATGTTCATAAAAGCCTCACTGATGTACCTCTCTGTTTCCCTCAAACATACATTGTCCCAGAGGACTGAAGTCTGCCCATGGCTGGTGAACAGATGGCAAATGGTTTTTGTCAAAATCCTGTGAAGTCTCTTTTGCACAGCATGAGTGGAATGTGCCCAGAAAGCCTCTGTATCTGTGGCATGTTTATTTCTTTGTGCCTTGCGTAATTCTTAGTTTCCCAGGACGCTCACATGCCCATCACTGCTTTAAAATGTATGCAGAAAGTACTTTTAAAATTACTTCTCTCTTCAACATCTTGACAGGCAGCTTGGGACAGGCTGAGGTGGTTGTAATGAATCACAGAAGGGAAAAAAAGCTACAGACCCACAGAAATCTGGCTGGAAAATGAAGAAATGGTCCTTAAGTGAAGAAATGGTCCCAAAGGGAGGTTTGCACCAACCATTGTAGAAGCTGTCCAAACCAGTTTTTTGTGCATAGTCTTCTTCCAGCTCTAGAAAAGATAGCTGGAATAGCTGCTAACCCTTCTTGGACTCACCTGGGTGGTATGGAAAATATTCAGCTCCATCCACAAACTGGATTAGGGTTCCAATGCCTGCAGTCATCTATGTTGGGTTTATCCCATTCATTTATACTGTATCTCCATCAGAGGTACCTAAGATCTGTGCCTGGGTGTTTTCCAGGCACGTGTGCTCCTTCCAGGATGTGGGGCTGGGACAGAAGTTGCCAGAAACTAGACAGAAAAGAAGAGGTTTAAGTGTGAAATTATATGTGCTGTGTCCCTCTGTGGCTCAAGTCAGTGAGCAGATGCCTGCAACATAGATCTGGCTGGGATGGCACATTCCACATCCTGTATTTATCCAAGATCCACTGTCATGGAGCAGGGGGTTGGTGCATCAAGTCTTGCCTGCCTGCCTGCCTCTCTCAGGAAACCTCAGAGGTGAAGGCAATCTAGGGTGGATTTAAACTGGATATTAGGAAAAAATTCTTTCCTGTGAGGGTGGTGAGGTCCCAGCACAAGCTGCCCAGAAAAGCTGTGGCTGCCTCATCCCTGGAAGTATTCTGGGCCAGGCTGGACAGGGCTTTGAGCAACTTGTTCTCGTAGAAGGTGTCCCTAGTCTAGTGGAAGGTTCCAGCCTGGTCTAGTGGAAGGGGAATAGAATGAGGTGAGTTTTACCGTCCCGTCCAACCCAAATCATTCTAGGATTTGATGATTCTTTGATTTTAAGGACTGTATGACCACAAGGTGTGTAAATCCCACCACACCCAAGCTCATAGCTGTTCTCTCTCACATTTGTTGTTTGTATCCCCTCTCCTGCCAGGTCACAGCTTGGAGCAGGTTTTCCTGGGGCTGTTTCTCAGCTCGGCACTTGGCTCAGTGCCTTGGCCTGTGTTGTGCTGAGCTGAGTGCCCGTTGCTATAATTTAACCTGTTTGTGTCCCTTAATCTTTATTTGTTCCCTTGAAAGTGCAGGGAGATCCATTAAAGCAGAGACACTGGGTAAATACTGCCCGCTCCTCACTCCACCAGCACCTGGGATCAGCGATTAACTCTGGGTAAACAGAGGCAACTGCCAGCCAACCCTTGGCCACAGCAAGGGGGGACAGGGGACCCAAAGTGCTCCTCCCCAGGTGTGTGGGGGATGTAAAAGCTGGAGTTGTCAGGACATTGCTGGAGCAGGACGGTGGCATGGAGCTGAAGCTCTGGTGGCTGGTGCCTGGTGCCTATTGGATGTGTCCTGCTGATGGTGTGCCATGGGCGGGATCAGCCACCAGCACTATAAATAGAGCTGGCAGTGAATCCACCCTGGGGAACAAGCGCTGAACCCTGGAACGAGGAACAGACTGTGTGGGCTGGGTGAAGGAGGTGCTTAGGAAGAGGCGTGGTACAAGTGTCCTGTAGGGCCCAACAGCATGTGCTCAATGCCAATGCAGTGCCTGTAGGGCTTCAGCTCAACTGGGATGTGGATCACAGTGCTGGGTCAGATCCATAAGGGCTCCCCAGTAGGCAGCAGGAATGGCAGGAGCTCAGGTGGGACTACCGGGACATTTCCTGGAGCCTCCGGTTGGGCCTTGCCCCGTCTCTGACTCTGACTCTGACTCAGAGGATGCAGCTATGGGTGGCACAGTACCCAACACTGCGGCACAGAACTCCTCCCAGGTCATCCACAGTGGTCACTTCATGGTGTCGTGCCCGCACAGCGACTCACTGCCCCGGCGACGGCACCACCGTGCCGAGCCTGAGCCAGCTGATCCCCGGAGTATCGACCCGACCCTCACTCGGCTCTTTGAGTGCATGAGCCTGGAGTACAGGTGAGTCCTAGAGCCCTTGCATGTGTCTTATGGACCCCCAGCTAGCTGAAGGCAGCACGCTAGCTGAGCCCTGTTCCCCAGCCAGGAATTTGTTTCCATCTGACCTCCTCCTCCTCCTCCTCCTCTTCTCTATGGGATGTGATGATATGCTCAGAAATTGCCATCCTGGAAAGTTTCAGGGGGCAAGAGCTGATGTTGGGTTGTTGGCTATGGAGCCAGGTGAGAAGCTTCTCTGTTCACGTGTACCTTGACTCTCCTCCATTCTCTGATGAGATCTGGTGTCCCTGTGCCCAGCTGTATTTCCCCCATGGCCAGATCTAGCTCACTCTGTAGAGCAGCAGAGACTCTGTGGACAGCTAACACTCAGTTCTTTGGCAATCTAGCCCAGAACAGGAGTCCTGACTTCCATCCTTGACTCTGTCCCCATGTCCTGAGGTTATTCCATGACATGCAGCAGCACTTGGGAGTGGATGGCTGCATGGGTTTTGTCCAAGATCTCCTGAAAGCTTTCCTCCTTCTCTCCTGCAAAATTAGATGCATGACTGCATTGTTCCCCTGCCACACCAATTGCCAAAGCCCAGTTACAGCTCTTTGGTGACAACAGAACAGACTGCAATGTGTCTTCTATGGCCATGGTCCATATTCTTGGAGGCAGCTCCCCTTCTTTGCCAAGCCCCAAGGTTTTGAGTTCTCTCCTGCATGGCATAAGCATGACTTGCTCTGTTGGAGTCAGTGCCAAACTGCTTGCCTAGCTTTCCCAAAATGTCCAAATGTGAAAACCTAGATGATAGAAACATAGTCCTACCATGTGAAAGCAAAACCTCAGCAAAGCAGCCTTGAAGAGGTGCCTGTTGCCTCATGTAGGATCTTATCCAGTGGCTGAGCTCTCAGGTTTGCCTTGGAGTCCTTGACTACTCAATGCAATATGAAATGTGGTCACTGTCAGGACATCATTGGGGATGCTAGGCAGAGACAGCACTCCAAGGGTACCAGTTCCCACATAGCTGTGCACATCTGACCTGTCACCATATCCCAGATGGTGGATGGGATCATCCCAGTTTGCCAGCAGCCAGCACAGCACAGCTCTGCTGCAAGTGGCTGGGGAAGGCAGTGCTCTGTGGGAGTACAGGGAGCATCAGCATGGGGTGACCCAGGTGAGGATCATGCCTCTTGATTGGGCAGGTCACCCCTGAATGCCACAAACAGGGGACATAGAGACACTGGTGGCCTCACTCTCTCTTCCTCTCCCAGCTCCATTCTTTCTATACCTGAGCCCTGAAGCTTTGAGGCTGCAGAAACGTACATTGTCACACCTGGGGGCTTGAACTATAGACTCATGAGGTGCAAGGCAGCTTCAGTGTGCCCCTGGGCTCTGGAGCTCCCAGGCAGAGTGGAAACAGACAGGGTACAAGGGCTTTGACAGTTGGAGTACTGTATGTGATTGGGGGCTGGCCATTCCACTGCAGTCAGGGCTCCATTGCTCCAGTTCTCCCTACCCCCGGAACTCAGTGGCTCATTCCATGCCTGCACTGAGCATGGCAGTGTAGATACTGGCTCCTATGTAGTTGGGACACTCACCCAAGCCTCGTCCAGCCTGGCCTTGGACACTTCCAGGGATGGGGCAGCCACAGCTTCTCTGAGCAACCTGTGCTGGGACCTCACCACCCTCACAGGGAAGAATTTCTTCCCAGTATCTCATCTGTCCCTGCCCCCTGACACTGTGAAATCATTCCCCCTTGTCCTGTCACTCCAGGCCCTTGTCCAAAATCCCTCTCCAGCTCTTTCAGACCCTCTTTAAGCACTGGGGGGCTCTAAGGTCACTCCCAAGCCTTCTCTTCTCCAGGCTGGACAACCCCAGCTCACTCAGCCTTTCTTCTGCTAATACATTTTTTACACACTTGTAGGCAGCAGCTGAAGAAAGGTATCAGGGTGGGAAGATGGAGTTAAGTGTTCTTGGAGCATTTCTACATTTAGTGTTGTCTGCATCACCTGCCATTTCACACCTCCCCTCCCAGCCAGGTTCGTAGAGGCAGCACAGCCTCAGACACCAGAGTCACCAGCCCAATATCCTCCAGCCCTCAGGAGAGCACCCACAGTTAAACTCAGACTAACTTCCTAACCAAGGAGAAACCACTGTAAGCTGTCACCTGGGAGGTACTTGTGGAGTTCCTCATCCAACCCTAGTATAGGGCAGGGCCAGATCCAAAGCCAGGTCAGGTTGCTCAGGGCCATCACTTTGATAGATGGAGACCTAGGATGTGAGCTCACCACCTGTCCAACCTGCCCAGGGCAGCCCCTCCACCACAGGCAATTGCTGTCTGTGGCTCTAGTTTGGGGTTTACCTGTTCCAATTCTTATGTCCATTTTCTCTTGGCCTTTCTCAGACACAACTGCCTAGCTCCATCTCCTCCTTTGGGCAGCTGATGGCAGTAATTCTCTCTTTGCCTTCTTCAGGATGAACAAGCCCATCCCTCACAATCATTTTCTGTCATGCATATTAGTCCCCAACCACCTTGATAATCCTCCTCCAGGATCACTCCAGTTTGTAAACCTTCCTCTTTGTCCACTGAACACAGTGTCCAGACTTGGCCATAACAGTGTGGACCAGAGGGGAAAACTATCCTGTTTCCCGGTGAGCTGTGACTGCTGCAGCCATCCATCCTTTGTTATCTGCGTTCACACCAGTTCAAAAGCAACTCACTAAACTTTCCCTAAATATTTTTCAATGGCTACAGTTGGAATTCCTCCCCTCTCCAGCATTCCTCCTCTGCATTTCACAGACATTATAGCAGTCCTGTCTCAGCCTAAGCAATCATTCTGGAGATATGACTTATATTCCTTCCATGGGCAGGACTGTGCATCACCCCTCACTGGTAAAGAAATGCTCTCTCCACATCAGGGTTTGCTTCCAGCAGTAACTTGTTTCCTCAGATCCCCCAAAGAGAGGCAACTCCCCTCTCTGAGGTCTTCCTCCTAAGGCTAGGATGAAGCAGTTCCTTTTTACCTATATTCCAGGACATTTACAGCAGCTTCCTGCTTAATGATTTTTTCCCACTCCTTCTCCTGCAACATCCTGCATTCCTTGAATCCTTCCCTAGAATGTTGTCCCTGCAGCCCACCCGGCTGCATCTCATTACTGAAAAAGTTGAGGGTGGAGCTAAACTCCTTCACACTGTGGCCTTAGCACAAGAAGGCTCATCCTCTCCATCACCACACCCCCTCCTGTGACTTATTATTGGGAATCACTGACCTGGGGAACATCCTCCTGAAGGAAGGAAAACTGGGGCAGGTTGGGAGATGCGAACTGCAGTCACTCATGGTCTTACCTGGCAACATCTGTCTTGTGCTTCAGAGAGGAGAATTGGCAGGCAGGGACACCAGACTGGGAAGTGACTTGGAGTATACACTCAGCCTCTCTTGTGATTTAAAACAAGGTATCTACTAATTCATCCTCTTGTCAGCCTGTGTCTCCTCTGGGAGAAGAGAAATTGTTGCAATTGATTCTCTAATTCACAGTGCCTTAAATGCTCACACAGTGGTAGTGAACACCAGGGAGAGAGTCCAGGGATGCACTCACTGGAGTTCATCATCCAATCCCATTTTTTCTGGCAGAAGACCTCCGTTCTAGGGGATCTGATGAGTGGGAAAGGCTCGTGCTTGGGCTAAACCCACCCAGGCTGCACTGTAGCTCTGCTGTCATTAGTGGCAGGAGTTGCGGCTCCTTTCTTCTGTCATTCCCCAAGGTCTTGAGGCTGATCCTGTTCAAGGGTTGTGTAGAGGGACTGGGCTAGTGTGCTGGTGCAGCCCTGCATCTCTCCAGATCATTCCTCTCTTCCCTGCTCCTCTTGCTGCTAATGAAGAGAAATCAGGGACTTGCAACACCTGAAACTGCTGGATGGGTAAATGAATCACAGACCAAACAAGGTTCTGCTGGACCCATGCCAGTGTTGGACCCAGGCTGAGCCCTGTTGCCACCTCACCCTATCCCACAAACACCCTGTGACAGGATCTGTGTCCCCCTCCTTCTGTGTAGGGCAGCAGGACCCCAGCCTTTTTGAGGCACCCTATACCCTTGCCACGGTTCAATGTGAAGTTTGCATTCCCCAGGGGAAATGTTTGCAGGGAAGGGTGGGGCCCTTTTCAAGGCAAAGCAGGGAGCAAAGATCAGCCTGTTGAGCCCCAAAACTAAAAGGATCATTAAGGGGGAAAAAGGCATTTGGTGGTAAAGTTCAAAGACGTCTCACTGTTGCCTCCAGCCCCCACAGCAACTCCTAGCCATGGCCCACTGGCCTCACACGAGGCCAAGGTGTGTCCCACACGCTCAGGCTGCTCTTCTCAGCTGGCTGTGAGTGAGGAACATGGCCTTGACCTGCAGGATCTGGCCATGTGCCCAGGAATCCTGTCCCTTCCATTGGCTCCTCCACTTGGCACCATCTTGCTGTTTGCCTTGTGCACCTGGGGAAAGTTCAAAATCCTGGTAATAGTGGAGTGGTCAGTGTCAGCCTTAACTCTCTGCAGGCTGGAGTCACAGGTCCTTCCCCAGGCCCTGGGGCTGTGTGTTGGGCTGGGTCTCCCTCGGGAGACCATCCCCATCCACTCCTGCACCTGCTCCTAGACACATCCCTGCATCAGGCTCTGGAATTGTAGGGATCCCCAGTCTCCCCCCTCTGCCAGAGGCAGATTTCAAGGCAGGTCAAAACAGAACCCACCAAAATCATTATTTGAGCACACTTAGAAGTTTCACAAGCTTGAATGAATACATCAGAGGCTTCATACACCACTCTCATCCCCAGCACCTCCCCGGTGACACAGCCTGGTGGCACCTGGAGGGGCTGGGAACAGGGGATACAGCACCCTGACACCAGCTCAGTCTCCACCTTTTCTGCTCCACACATGTACCAAGGAAAAGTGGGAGTCAAAGCAGCATCAAGATACTTAGGGTACAAATTGTCTGCTGGAGAGGGACATGGCCCCTGGAATTTTTCTCCTGAGCTTAAAAAAAAAAAAAAGAAAAAGAAAATCCCAGAAAAAGAATCCCTTGCTTGCTCTTAATTTTGCAACTTCTCACTTCTTGAAACTTCTCTTGCTCTGGAATTGTGATCCACTGTAGCCAATAATTATATCTGAGTGGCTGTTTCCAGCTGCAGCCAGCTCTCAAATGGACACCTGGAGCTCCTGGCATTGTCCCGAGTCCATTGGGAGAGCTGGAAAGGTGAAATGGAAACCAAAGTAAGGCAGACGGACCCTGGCCTCCCCTGCAGAGCTCCCTCAGAAGCTCCTTAGTGGCTGCACATGAGGGGTTGTGTCCCTCAACTGGATGGAAACAAGACAAGGAGTGAAATGAGGCTTCCTGCACAGCAGGTCCCATCAAGGACATCACCACCACCACTATGATGACCTGCAGAACAAACACAGCTGCCTCTGAGAACCAGGAAATGGGAAGCATGGAGCCCAGCTCAGGCTGGGGGTGCAGGTTTGCTGGGATCGGTGTGGAGAAGAGGCCGGAGCAGCTCTGGCTGAGGGCAGGTGTCACTCTCTGTCTGTCTTGGAGAATAGGCAAGTGTCCCTTAACATCCTGAACATCCTCCAGTGCTGTCCTGCCTTCCCAGACCCTCCACAATGGCTGCCCCTGACTGCCCCAGTTGAAGGCAGAATTTCCAAGCCTTGCCTGGTGTTAAAGGGAGGGCCAGAATTAGCTGCCCAAACACTGTGATGAAGCAAGAGCCACTACAGTACGTCACCACGCATCTCACCTGGGCAGGAGACTTGCCTTCCTGTCCCCCAGGGCCAGGATACAGTTGGCTTGGTCAGAAGCAGCAGGATCCTGCCTTGAAGCTGGGGTTCAAACATCAAGGAATCAATGCCTCAGTGTGCTGTGCTTTAATTCAGGGGTTTGAGAAGCCTCCTGTGGGTCTGCAAAGCTCAGGATTTAGGTCTGTGCTGCTCCCAGGATGTGCAGGAGCTTGGAATGCTCCTGTGGGTGCTCCTACAGGTGCCTGGCAAGCACCTGCAGTGGAGCCACATGGCTGTACCTGCTCCTGATTTGCCACTAGGTTGGTGGCCCCTGGGCATCTTTCAAGGTGGTGCCCCTCAGCCTCCCCTTTGCTTGGTGTTTCAGTGGGAAGCTAGTATCTCCAAAGTGGAAGAATTTCAAGGGGCTGCGGCTGCTCTGCTGGGATAAAATTCGACTCAACAATGTGATCTGGAGAGCATGGTACATCCAGTGTGAGTATGGGCCAGACCCCACTCTATCTGCCAGATGCCAGGCTGTGCCAGTGGGATGGGGCTGGCATCGGAACAATCATGTGCAGGTGCAGAGATAAGGATGGGGCATGGATGCAGCCAGCTGTATTCTCCCCTGTGCAGATGTGGAGCGAAGGAAAAACCCTGTGTGCAGCTTCATCACCCCTCTGGAGGGCATGGAGGCTGATGAGCACCGAAAACCAGAGGTAGGGCAGGGTTTCTTGCAGCTCTCTGGGCCAGCAGCAGGTCTGTGTGGCATAGTGGGGATCTGGGGATGTGTTGCATTTCATATATTTGCTGGAAAAGGCGTTTCTGATATGGCACAAGGAAAGCAGCCTTGGCTGTGGGGTGCTGGGGCTGGGGAGCTAAGCCATGACCCCCTGTCCTATCCCCCAGGCTGTTGTGCTGGAGGGCAACTACTGGAAACGCCGCATTGAAGTGGTGATGAGGGAGTACCACAAATGGAGGATCTACTATAAGAAGCGGGTGAGTGGCTCTGCCTGTGCTGCTCCCCATTCTGTAGCAGTGCGAGCAGTGGGATGGAACAGTGTGCCCAACCTGCATCCATGGCTGACAGGACAGTACGTGACAGGCTTTTGCCAGTGTGGGAGGGGGATGCTGGCTAGCCCCCTGAGCTCTCCCTCCCTGGGGGGTGACATAGGCTGTCTTCTCCTTCCAGCTCCGAAAGTCCACACGGGAGGGAGAGACCTCCAGTCCAAAGCGGGTGAGTCTGCTGAGAAAGGGTGGGAAGTGGGAGAAAGGGGAGCAAAATTTGGACACCTGCACTGGGCAGAAGGACAAAGAAAAGCCCCAGGGCATGATAAGCCCATTGGAATGGAATGCTAAGCACCTGAGATGCTGGATTCACCCTCTGGAAGCAGCAATGTGCCAGTCATTAAGGTTTGGAGGGAGCAAACACTGCAGGGAGCATGGGAGCTGCCGGCGGGGGCAGCCAGGGAGCCAGACATGGACCCTACCCACCAAAGGTGTCCACTGGGCTCCTTTGCTCTACCTCATGCAGGATGAGGATGTCTGGAGGCCAACAGAGAAATGGTGCAACCAGCTTTTCTGCAACGTAGTGCCCATGCTGCTTGGGGATGAGGAGGAGGAGTGTGGGAGCAGGCAGCATTTCGATTTGGACACCTTCCTCTCGGACATATCTGACACCCTCTTCACCATGACACAGATGCCCAGCACCCATGAGGCACTCCCTGAGGATGGTAAGTGCTGCAGACCATACTTCAGCATGATGTGGAGGAGGAATCCAGATTCTGCACCTGGGCTTAGCCTGAGAGCTGCCAGTCAAGTCCTCTTGGGCAGGCAGAGTCCCCTGGCATCTGCTGTGATGGAGCAGGGGAAAGGGCTGTTCCTGTCCTGCCCAAACAGGAGCCACCAGGGGAGGGAATGCTTAAGAAGTGTTTGGACAGGGTGGGATCATCCCCCTCTCCTGTGGTTCCCTATGCACCAACATGCACTGTCCCAGGGCTGAGCTCCCCAGGGATCACCAGCACCTGATGATTTGCCCCACCCCACAGGGCAGGTCCTGTTTCAATAGCCACTCTTTGATGTCCCTACCTGGCCATGTCCCATGGGCATCTGCAGCTCCAGCCAGGTCCTGTGCCAAGAATCAGCCTTTCACTGGGGTTTCTGGGAACTGGATGAGGCCCTAGAGGTGCTGATGGACAGTGGTGGGATGGGATGGCCCTGGCTCGCCACAGGGTAGGCACTTATCTCCCCCTGCCCAGGGCAGGCTGCAGTGATACAGGGTGACTCTGAGGTGACATGGAGATGTGGCAGCCAGGTAGGTGTCAGGGCAGTGGTGGGAGCAGCCCTCAAGGTGGGTCTTGGGGATGCAGTGGCTGGGCCTTGATGTTCCAGCTCTGCCCTCTTCCAGCGTATGTTGGGAATGCTGACATGATACAGCCAGATTTGGCACCCCTGCAACCCAGCCTGGATGACATGGACATATCAGGTAAGAGGCACCCTGGATACAGTACCACATCCCACCCTGCCCTGTACCCTGTGACTGTCTAAAATGAGGGATCACAGGTTTGGCCTGGCAGCAGTGGGAGTTCCTGAGACAGGCAGAAAACACTGGACATCCAATGGCATGGGAAAAGCAGCACGGATGGTGAGGGGCTGAGGGCAGAGCCTAGTTGTGCCTGCCTGCCCCTGGAAAGAGCCATGGAAGGTCAGGAAGGGCTTGGCCAGGAGCTGTGGGAGGGGATTTCTATAAAAAGTACATATTTCCAAAGGAGTGCCAAAGCCCCTCATTTTGGCTGCAGATAGAGGAAGGACAATTGTCCCCCAGAGCAAGAGGAAACTTCTAGAGAGTAGATTCTGCTCAGTCCCCTCCTCATCCTCAACCACCCCACTGCCCAGCCAGCCTGGGTGGTTGGCTTGGAGCTGGTACCCTGCACTGGGCTGTGCTACATCCCCTGGGGACAAGTCGCTGTCCCTGCCAGGCTGCCCAAAGACAAATCTGGTGCTGGTTTCCAGCTGAGGCAGAGGGCTGCTGAGGGAACACCAGCAAGTGGGCAGTGGCAAACTCCTCCATGCTGCCATGAAGGCTCTGAGCTGTGAATGTCCATGCAGTCGGCTGGGACATGTCCTGGTTCCGACAGTGTCCCCAAATGCCAGGGCAAGGCACTATTGGGGACCAGCTTTGCCCTCAAACATGCCAGAGCTGGTGGCCTGGGCACACTGTGCAGGGTGGAAACTGGTGGGGGTTGGTGGATACTCAGCTATGGCTAGTCACCTTGGGCAGCACCAGCATCTCCAGACCCCTCTGTGAGCACCCTGGAACTCCATGGCCCATCTCCACTTCCTCCAGGAGGAGGAAAAAAGGGTACTTGCGCCATATGGCTGTGGGGTGTTGCAAGACCAGATGCTGGCAGGGAGCAGGCTGGGCACCCCATGTGCCAGGGCAGGTGGTTGCATGGGTGCCCTTGGGATGGATGTTTCTGGGATGGATGAGGTGGGAAGACTCCTGCCAGCACCCTCTCAACTCATTCCAACCAGATATCCCATCAGAGTGAGGCATGCTTGGAAGAGGGTCTGTTGACATGGCTGGTGCTTCATCTTCTGTGCCCTGGTGCCCCTGAGCATCAGTTGCTGGAAGGTGCAACAGCTCCAAGTGGGTCAAATTGACACTTGATAAGTGTCCCTTATCCTGAGAGGTCCTGTATGGTGTCACAGCAGCAGCTCCAGCACCTCTCTGAGGACCCAGCATGGCCTCAAGCTCAGCAGGAGATGGCAGGAGCACAATGGTTCCTTTCTGAACCAATGCATCAGTCAGGTTGGCTTTTTTTCCAGGGAAAAGGTCTGCGTTTTGCTTCAGGGTGCTTCTTGGCAATGGGATGCATCTTACTTCAGACCACAGCATCACAAAGAGACATCCCTTCCTCCTCTGACCATGTCCAGCACCTCAGCCCAGGGATACTGCTGGGGCTGGGGAGGGTCCCAAGTCTAGCTGTGGCTCCTGGTCTGCCAGGCTACTATGTCCTGGGACAGAGCAGCATCCCATGGGGTGCTCCCACCTGTTGGTGGGAGTTTTGTCCTGGACAGAACAGTTCCCTGAGTGATAAG
Source organism: Chamaea fasciata (assembly GCF_029207755.1). NCBI lineage: Eukaryota > Metazoa > Chordata > Aves > Passeriformes > Sylviidae > Chamaea > Chamaea fasciata. The sequence continues at coordinate 65,275 of NW_027094106.1, read as the reverse complement.
GTGTTACATCTGAGCACTGTGTGTGCCATGTAGCTCTGGGGCTGTGAAGAGAGTGGGAAGAAAAGACTGAGGTGCTGGGTGCCAGCCAACCCCATTATGTCCCAAAAGGTCACTTTTTCAGCAGAGCAGGCAACTTGGGAGCAAGGATCACGCAGCAGCCTCGTGAAAAGCTACACAGGGCAGGCATGTGGAGTGGGCGCCATGGGACACAGGGCTGTCATTGTGTGGGGTGGTGTGGCAGAGCTCAGTGTCTGTCAGTCAATGCCTGCAAACTAATCCCCAAATGAGGAAGCATTTCATGTCTGTGGTGGGTGCTGGAGTGAGATGTGAGGCAGTTGGAGAAGTCCTGATGGCAGAGGTGAGGGAGCAGACCAGCCCTGTGCCCTGCTGGCACTGTGCTCCAGGTAGGATTGGTGCTGGGCACTGGGTCTGGTCTGTCCATCCCATGGGGTGGCAATGCCCTGCTGCACAGCAGGGCCCTTCTCAAAGCCTGGGACAAATGCTGGAGGGTCTTTAGGTTGGGAAGGTCCAATCACATTGGAGAGCACCCCCAGGTTTGAGCAAGATACCAAAGGTGTGGTTTGCTGACCACACAGACTCTTCTCCCTTGAGCAGGCTGTGCCCTGGCCATGCCAAAATGCCTGGAGCAAAACAGGGCAATGCAACAGTGAGGAGGAGCATGGGCAAGACCTATGGGGTGAGGAAGGGGTGGGAGAAAGGGAGGACAAGGTTCCCAGGGACTGCCAGCCACCTTCCATCTCTGTACCACAGTGAGAGGCACAAGAGTCTGACAGGCATGGTGAGAAGTACAATCGGATCTGACAGGCTGGGTACCACAAATGCCTATAAATACCTGCAGAGCTTCACTGCTGGTGGCAGGGACACCCTGGTGTGGCCATGGCTGAGGTGGGGGCAATGTGGGGCTGGACTGCATCCCAGGAAGGCCAAGCTCCTGCCTGGAAGCACTGCAGCACACAGAGTGCTGGCCTGTGGAGGGGCAGGGATGGCCCTGACATGCTGCCAGGGATTCACTATGGCTGTGGCAGGGGTAAGGGGCAGTCTGAGAGCTGACTGGGACATCTCAGCAGTGGCTCTGTCCTGTCTCACATCAGTGTTCCCCTCAGATGGCCAGCACATGGCACGCTGGAATCATCACTGTGCCCAGTCCCATGGCATCCCAAACGGCTGGTGTGTTTGCTCCTCTGGTGTAGATTCAGCAGGATGTCAGGCCTTTGTGAGTCCCAACCAGGGCACCCCAGGTGCTGGAGGCTGGACCACAGATGGTGCCCTGAGCATGGCTGTGAACACCAGGCATGCAGAACTGGCAGCAGGGCCTGGAGCTGGCACTGCCAGTGCTAGCCAAGGGCTGGAGAGCACAGATGGGTGCTTCCCAGAGGACATGCAAGTGCCTGTCCCCGGTGGCTGCTCAGGCATTGTGCTGTGCCAGGCAGCAAACCCAGTGAACTCTCCTGCTCCATCCTACAGGGAAGCATCCAGCAGTGCCATCTGTGTCCCACAGTCATCCTCTCCATGAAAAACCCTCCCTGTGGCAATGCCTGAACCAGCACTCACATAGGCACTGAGCCAAAGCATTCATGGGGTTGATGTGCCCAGGGAGACAGCTGCCAAAATTATGAGGCCAGCCCTTTGTGCTGTGGTGTCTGGGGCTGCGGAAGGACCAGGGTTGTGGGAAGGAGAGAGGAAGGGAGCGGGAGTCGTGGCAGGGTCACGCGGCTCGGCTTCGGGAAGGCCATGGGATGTGGTTAGCCGCAGGCTGCATGCACAGCAGCACTGGACTAGGCAACACAGAACTTGTCACCAATGCGAGGGGACCATCCCCATGGCTTGGGAATGCCATGGCCTGGTTGTCCATCCCCTCTGCTATGCCTGCCCCCCAGCCAGGGTGTCACAGTCCCTGTCCCAGCCTGGGGCTGATACAGCAACACACACCTCTGGGAACAGCTCTGGGGCTGGAGCACGTGGAGCTCAGCTGGGTGTTGAGGATGGGGTCCCCACACCTGGGTGGCATTCCAGGTGAGTTTTTCTGCCCCTATGCATATGGCAACATTGGCCCTGGATGAAAATGTGCTGGAGCTGCCCTGGCCCCAAAAAGTGCAGTTGCCAGTAATAGGGCATGGCTCCACCCCTCATGCCTCAGGGTGTCACCCTCCTCTCTGGGCAGGTCCGCTTATGGCGGTCACTGTGTCTCCACTTGATTCTGCAGAAATCTTCACCAGCCACCGGTCACTGCCATCTCAGACACAACTGGGTTACCAGGATCCACCCTCCTTCTTGCCCATGGCTGAGCCCCTGTTCAGCAGTGGAGGATCCTTGATGGGTTCTCGGGGTCTGCCTGTGAGCCCCGAGGCCCCACTCCTACCTGGCACCCTCCTCCAGGTGAGTGGAATCGCAGCCTGCAGGCTGTGGCTTAAGGGTGGTGTACCAGTCACCTGCCCTGACCCTGCCATGTCTTCTGCAGCCCAGTGGTGTCTCCCAGCTCAGCCTCCACAGTGCCTTCCTGGGCTCTGAGCTGCCCCTGGCCCCCCTGCCCCCCGAACCCCACGATGTGGCACCCAGAAGCCTCAGCCCCCAGCTCCGACACAAGCCCACACTGCAGTATGACTTCCCTGGCAAGTGCCTCAGCCTGGAGCCACCAGCACCCCACTATGTCTCCCCCATCCCATCCCCCCGGGCACCACTGGTGAGCCTGGAACCCCCCTTCTCCGCTGCCTCAGCCCCCTGCTCTAAGTTCCCCTACAGCAGTTCACCTGACCCCTCGCTTGTCACCCATCCTGCCTCCCCTCTCTCAAGCCCTTGCTTCGCTCCCTACGTCCCAGGGCTGGGCTATACCACAGGCATGGGGCCCCAGGGGTACCCCAGCCCTGCTGCCTCCCAGCTACTGCCCCCCACCCTGCTGGGCAACCCCAGGTTTGCCCCCCCAAAGGGGCTGCCCCAGGGTGGGGGTGGGCGGCCCAAGGTGAAGCCCAGTGGCACCAAGGCAAGGAGGCTGCCAGGACACCCCCTGTCCCACCTGTCCGAGCCCAACCCCTGCCCGAGCCAGCTCCTGACCACAGGTAACAGGGTTGGGGGGCTGTGGGGGGACACAGGAGTGAGGTGGGGGGGGCATGCTATTGTGGGGATGAGAGTGGAGACCCTATTTCTCCCTGGGGTTGGGACACAGGAAATACTGGGCAGGGCACATGGCGGTCCCCATAGGGGGGTAGTTCCAAACACAGGGGTGAAGCCATGCCTGAGGGATCACCCTAGCTTCAGTAGCCTCAGAGGGAGATGCAGCCCAATCCCAGGACTTGGCTAAGGACACTGCTGGGAAGTTCCTGTGTCCCCAGTCTGGCTTCTATGCCCCTGTTGGCACAACGGGCTGGGGGGTCACTGGTGTCCTGCCTGATATGCTGCCTGTGGGTGTGATGGGACAGGTCCCTTGGGTACTGTCATGGCCCTCTGCTTGCTTGAGGAGGTGTTGGGGCTCCCTGCCTGCACAACGCTCCTGAGAACATCCCTGTTGTGAAGAGAACAGGCTCCTCCTCCAGAGGTGCATCCCTGTTCTCTGGGGCAATCCAGCAGGGAAGGGGCTGCAGCAGTTCTGGTGCAGGGAGGGGCTGGCTGTCTCCTGAGGCAGGGAAAGTCACCCCAGCCCCAACAGCCCCACGCAGCAGCGCCCATCTGCTCCCTGCCCCCTCAGCCAAGCAAGACCTGACACTGGATACTCCTTGTCCGATGGGTGCAGGACTCATGCCCACAGCCCCAGCCTCCCCGGTAAGCACTCAACAACCCCCTGTGTTGGGAATTGCCTTCTCCTGGCTGCTGGGTAAGGGGTGGACATGGGCTTTGGAGGTCACACTTTGCTGTGGGCTGGACAGAAATGGAGGCGAGAAGGGGGCATGTGGGTGGGTGACTGGGGATGGCAGGAGGTCTGAGTTTCTTCTCCTTGGTAAAAGAACCAAGGTAGAGGTGAGAGATATCCGGCTTGCAAGGCCCCTTTCCTGGGGTGCTGGGGTTGCTCCTGCAGATGGTGGCATGGAGCTGCACATCCCCCTTCCCCATCCCCTCGTGGGGGTTTGGCTGCCAGTGCCTGGGCAATGGCCAACCCTGGTGTGCATGGGGTTCTGATCCTCCAATTCCCCTTTCCCTCTGCCTTCTCCCAGCAGCAGAGCACCGTCTCCAGAGTGCCTGCCACCTTCCTCTCCAGAATGGCCCAGATGAGCCCAGGACTCGCTCCTGGCTCCAGCCCTTCCCAAGTGCTGCTGCACACAGTGGGCACCCAGCCAGGCCCCCTGCAAGTCCCCAAGGCAGAGCAGCTGTCCCCCACCTTCACTTGTGGTGAGTCTGGAGCACCACAGGGCACAGGGATTCCTGCAGAGAGCTTGGACCAAACACAGTGGGAATTTTCATTTTGGCTTCAATCACAGCTATTTCCATTTATCCAGCTGAGCATGGAGGGTTCCTTCAGTGCCTCTTTGCCTGCCTCTTTCTCCAGCAGCAAAAGCAGAAATAGGAAAAGACAAAAATGGAGCAAAATGTCAGACTGTGGTTTTGAAACCGCAGAGCTTGGTTTTGGAGCAAGAAGCATCCGCTTTCACCCACAGTAACCAGCGTGGCTGCTGGAAACAAGGCTCTCATGTTGTTCCCAGTTTAGTTTGGTGCTGCACACCACAAGCTTGCTGCCCTCACAGCTCTCTCCACACAACTTCCACCCCAAGAAATGCTGGGAATTTAAAAGGTCAAATCCCAGATGTTCCCATTTCTGAGCAGCTGTGAAATGAATGGGATTTGGGATAATGTGTACTTGGAGGTTGAAGTGGAGCATCCCCATCAGCTGAGTGGGGTGGCTTGTCCTGGGGTGGAGGCAGCACTAGTGGGATGCCCCTCTCTGCCTGTCCCAGGTGCTGAGACATCATCTTGTCATGAGCGCTGTTGTTATCCCTCTCTTTATATCTGCTTTTTCAGGCAGTGACTGGCCCAAGCCCAGCCAGGCTTCCCTAGGACCCACCACAAGGCTGGGCACTAGCATCTCCCTGCACCAGCCCACGTCCTGTCTGAGAAGGCCTGAGTCCAGCAAGGTATGGCATGATCTGCCAACTTCATTTGCACCCCCCCTTTCCTCCTCCCCCCAAGACACCATCCACCCTCACTTCAAGCTTTGGGCCAGCCTGTCCCCAGTGGGACTGATGGCCCATGGTTGTCCCTGCTGCTGGGAGGTGCCTGACGGCGCTGACCTGCAGCTGGAGAGCCGGCGCATCACACACATCTCCGCTGAGCAGAAGAGACGCTTCAACATCAAGCTTGGCTTCACCACGCTGCACAGCTTGGTGAGCACACTGAGTGCTCAGCCCAGCATCAAGGTGAGCAGCCAGGGCCAGCCCTGGGCATGCAGGGACATGGCATCACCCAGAGACACTGCAACCCTGCTGTGACCCACAACACAGAGCTCCTCTCCTGCACCCCAGCCTGTGGTGCAGGAGGCAGGAGCACACAGCAGGCACACAGTGCGGCTGTGCAAGGGTGGTCTGGCCCCCCTTGCCCTCTCACTCCACGGTCCCCCAGGTCAGCAAGGCCACCACCCTGCAAAAGACAGCCGAGTACATCTGCAAGCTGCAGCAGGAGCGAGCAGCTCTGCAGGATGAGGCACAGCGTCTACGGGTGCAGATTGAGGAGCTCAATGGCTCCATCAAGTAAGGGGGCCATGGCTGGGGGAGATTGGGGGGCACTGCCTGCTTTGGGGTAGCCAGACAGGGCAAGCAGCAGTGCCAGGACAGCAGCAGGACATGGCAGGTCTCCCTGGAGGACCTCCCAGCTGACTGTCCCTCCTCAACCCTCTCTGTGGGAGAGCTGATGCTCAAGAGACAGGATGGAGTAGGGCCAGGTACCACACTTGCCCTGGGAGAGACAATGACTGGCAACTCCTGCTGAGCTTCTGCGGCTCCCAGCCTCCCGAACACGGCCCTACAACACTGGTTGTGCCCCACAGCCTGTGCCAGGAGCAGCTGCCAGCCACAGGGGTGCCCATCACACGCCAGCGCTTCGACCACATGCGCAGAATGTTCGATGAGTACGTTCGCTCCTCCACACTGCAGAACTGGAAGTTCTGGATTGTATCCTTTGGGGCAGGTGTCTGCTGCTCCCTCTCATCCTCCACCAGACACCACGTGCTCTGATTCTTCTGCTGCTACTGGGTCCTTGGTGTCCCTTAAGCTCAGGAGGCTTTGGGAACCACAGGGAGATGTTTCCCAGCCAAAGTCATGTGGTGGGAACATGCTGATGTTCTGTGGTTAGGAGGGATATTCTTCTCCAAGGGATCAAAGACAGTTGGATAAATGGTCCTCAGGGAGAAGGGAAATGGAGCTAAGCTAATGGAGAGAATTGCTCCTGATGACATGGTAACTGGCTCTGAGAGGCAGCAGCCATGGATTAGGAAAGGTCCAGACACAAAGCTGGGGACATGATGGCTTGGTCTTGGTGGTTGCATGGCATACCCTGGAAACATAGGGATGGAGACAATCAAGGGCCAAGGAAGCTGTGGGGAAAGGGCTGGATCTGCTCCTCTGTGAGCATGGATTAGACACACTGGGACTCACTGGCAGAGCCTTTGAGGTCTGTGAAATCCCAAGTGGCAGAGTGATGAAAGGCACTGCTGCCCATGGTCACATCCAGCACAGGACATCTGGACAAGGCAGAGGTGACTTCTGATGCAGAGCTGGGGAGCTCCTTCCTCAGGACATGGAGTATCATAAAGCCAACATGCACTCCAGGACATGCTTGTGGTGGAGGTATCTCTGTGGGATATTGCCTGCACAAAATCATGAGGCTGGTCCCTGCAGGCTGCGAGCAACAGGGGAACTTATGTGACACGCTGGTGTTCTGCCTTTCCCCTGAGCACTTTGCTAGCTGGTTCCCTGACCTGCTCTGGAAGACACATCTCGTGTCTCAGCAACCTTTTCTGGCAGCCCCAGCCATGTCAAGGGTTTTGTATCTTTTCCACTGCCTACCCAGGTGACACTCATGCCATCACCCCAGCAGTTTGGACTAGTGCCAGGTGTGGTGCTGTGCTGGGAAGGCACTCAGCAGATCTGTTCCATGGCCTATTCTGCTGCCCCAGCAGTTCTGCTCCATGTCCAGAAAAAAAAGTCTGTTCTGCTGCCATAGGATAGTGATGCCCACACTGGGAGGAGTGAGACCATTGACATAGCAAAGCTGGTCCTTAACTCTTCTGATCCCACCAGTTCAGTATCATCATCCGGCCCCTCTTCGAGTCTTTCAATGGCATGGTGTCCACAGCCAGCATGGAGAGCCTCACCCAAACATCCCTCGCCTGGCTGGACCAGCACTGCTCCCTCCCAGCGCTTCGACCAAGTAGGTGGCCCTGTGCCTGGCTGTGGCTCCCTGAGCAAGTTGGGTTGGCATGGACTGAGGGAAAGGCAGAGAGGAAAAGGACAGGGGTGCCCTGGGGGATAGCAGGGCTGATGTGTGGAATGTCCTGGGGCTCGTGCTCAGTGCTTTCCCGTGCTCCTGTCACACCCACGCCCCAGCTGAGCCAGAAGTGCCCTAACCCCGCGTCTTGACAGGGCAGGCTCAGGCCACCCCAAAGCCCCTCAGGGTGGGTTTCCCTTCACCGCGTCTTCTGGGGCTGGGGGAGCGACTAGTCCCACCGTTCTGGGGGCTGGAGTGGGGCCGGGCAGCGCCGTCTTCCCCAGGATGGGTCACGCCTTCCAGCCCCCTGTCCCCTGCCCCGCAGCCGTCCTGAGCTCCCTGCGGCAGCTGAGCATCTCCACCTCCATCCTCAGCGACCCGGCCCGGGTCCCCGAGCAGGCGGCGCGGGCAGTGGCAGCGCTAGGGCGCCCCGGCGCCTCCTCCTCCTCCTCCTCCTCCTGAGTGCTCCGGGGGCTCCAGGGTGTCCGACGGGCACCGCCGTGGGGAGCCGGGAGTGCACGAGGGCTGTCCCGCCCCATTCCCCTGCAATAAAGGACTTGCTTGCCATGGATCCTGCGCAGTTCTTCAGCCCCGGGGCCGCTTTGGGCATGGTCGGGAAGGGCGGACGAGGACCAGGACTTGAGGGGGGTGAGACCGGAAGGGGTGAAAGCCGTTACTGGGAAGGGGGGCCAGGGGCTGGGGAGGATGACGGAAACCGAGGTTGGGGGTAAGTGAAGGAAGAAGCTGTGGGGGGATGGTCCGGTGCTGGGGGGGGGGGGGGGGCGGTGTTAAGGTAAGAGCTGGCGGGGGGTGATGCTCGGGGGTGCGGGGAGCAGGGGCTGGAGGGGTGCCGGGGTTGAGGAGCATGAGAGCAGGGGCTGGGGGGACAGGGACCGGGGTGGGGTAGACGTAGAAGCTGGGGGTGGGATGAGGGGAGCCTGGGCTGTGTGGAAGGCATGGGCTGTGTGGTCAGGTGCTGGGGTGTATGTTAGAAGAGGGTCTGGGGGGTTTACGGGGCTTTGTGGGGGGCACGGGCTGAGAACAGGGGCTAGGAGGGCGTCGGGGGTGTCCGTGGCTGAAGGGGGGACGGCCGGGGCAGGGCACGCAGTACCACCGCCAGGGGGCCGCCACGCGCGGATCACTGGGGCCGCATATGCGCACACGGAAATTCCTCCCCGGGCCCCCCCCTCCTGGTACCGGTCGCTGACGCGGCGGCGGGATTATGGAGGCAGCGGCGGCGCTGGGTGGGTCGGGGCTGACGGGCGCCCTCATCGTCCTCATCCTCCTCGTCCTGCTGCTGGCGGTCGCGCTGCAACGCTCCGCTCCGCGGGAGATCCACACCGCTCCGCAGGACGGTGAGTACCGTACGGACGGTGGCGCGTCGGGCGTCGCGGAGCGTAGCTGAACCGGACCCACCGACCTCACCGCTCCCGCAGGACCCAGGGCGAATGGGCACGCCAGGCCGGAAGAGCCGCGGAAGGCGAAGCCGGCTGTTAGGGCTCGCAGGGAGAAGCCGCAGCACCACAGCTTCACACACCGGCTGCTGGTCGCTGCCCTCAAGGTACCGCGTGTGCCCGGGGCCGGTGCCTTCCCAGTGCTGATGCCAGTGGGCTCCTCGGTATCGGTGTCCCCCTCGATGCCGGTGTCCCGCCGGTGCTCAGGCCGGTGTCTCCCCTGGTGCCGCTGTACTGCCGGGGTCGATGCAGGTGTACCTCTCGATGTTGGCGTCCCGCCTGTGCCGGTGTCCCCCTTCCCCTCCTGTGCTGGTGTCCCACTGCGCCTTTCCTCCTCCCCCTCCACCGCGTCCTCCGTGACCACTCTCTGTCTACAGGGCCACAGCAGCCCGGTCACCTGCCTGGACTTCAGCAGCAACGGCAAGTATCTGGCGTCATGCTCTGAGGACCGCACGGTGCGGCTGTGGAGCACCCGGGACCTGGCGGGGCGGGACCACCGCTGCCTGCGCGCGAACGTGGGGCTGGACCACGCCGAGCTCGTCCGCCTCAGCCCCGACTCACGGTACGGCCGGACATTCTACTGGCACCGGGATTCCTGCAGAGCTGCCAGTCTCACAGCCAAGCTGTGGTGGGATCAGTGGTGCTGCTCTGGGATAGATGGAGGCAGCATCTCTCACTAAGTCATCACAGTATCACCGATCTTTGGCCTTTCCTGAAAGCAGCTGGCAGTTAATCACAGAATCACAGGAGTTCGAGTTGGAGGGGCCCTCTGGAGATCATCTAGTCCAGCTCCTGGTGGGTTAATGGGGTTTTCAGGGCAAATATCCAAGTCCCCAGCTTGCTGCACCCGTGGAAGGTACCTGCTGAGGTCACTGCCAGCTGACTCTGGAACGTGCTGCTGAGTCTCTCTGGTGGTCAGAGGAGCTCTTGCTGGGTGGGAAATTTGGTGGAAAAGTGGGTTTTGGTTTTTTGAAATGGTCTCTTTTAGAAAGAGAGGAAGGGATCTTGTTTCCTGGTGTGGATAATAAATGTCATTCTTTTTCATTCAGTGCTGCAGGTAGAGCCAACACAGGAAGAGAACTTAGTGCCCTTGTAGATATTTTTACCTGCCAGTGTATCCCTCTTCCCAGGTGCCCCTGAGTGCCCTGGGCTGAGCTGGGGCTCAGAGCCTGTCCCTCCACAGGGCGTTCATTGTCTGGCTGTCCAATGCTGAGACTATTCGTGTCTACAAGATGACCAAGAAGGATGATGGCAGCTTCACCTTCACTGCAACTTCTGGGGACTTCCCAAAGAAGCACAAGGCTCCTGTCATTAACATAGGGATTGCAGAGACAGGTATGGAAATTAACTGCTCACCTCTCCAGATCAGTTTTGATTTCCTTGTGAAGCGACTGGATTCAAAGTGTTGGAGTTTTTGGCATTCTCAGGGCCATGTACAGCACCAGTACTGAACTCTCTAGTCTCTTAGGGTTTTTTTACTTAATTTGCTACCAACTGAACCAAAAGGTATTGTTTTCACAGCGATTATGTGTGTGAAAACCAGCTCCCCGATATGCACAGTCTCTTAATTTACATTTTCAGGGGTGCTGTTGCAAAGAGGTCTGGTCTCAATATTGAGAGGATCGTTGTTTTCTGGTCCGCCAGTCTCTCTTTAACCAGTCAGAAATCTCTCTAGTGAGTTCATATGGTCTATATTGAACTTTTGGGATCATCTAGAACAGAGGTGGGGGTGGGTGGAAATTATGTTTTAGTGGTGAGGGCATCATGGAATAATGCGTCACGTATGTGCCAGTGGCTGTTGGAGGCAGGTGGGTGTGAGTTCACCTCTCTAATAGGAGAGCAGGGAAAATATTAACTGAGACTGGAGCTGTGAAAGTGAAAACTTAAACCTGAAACAAGTAGCTGGAGGGTAAACAGGCAATTCCCTGCCTGGGCTGAGGTGGCAAAGGGGAAGTGGGAATAAGCAGGAGACCAGCATGGGCACAACCAGGAATCATGGATCATGGTGGTGTGACTGGGATTCAGTTGCCTGCCTGCAATCCACAGCTTGAAAGGTGCTTATTGTTGAGCTGATTTTGGGCATGCAGGTCAGATGGAGTGTGCTTTGTTCCTGTTTGTGGCACAGCCCAGTGGATCTGCATATGGGGCTCCCAGCTCTGTTCATGTGGCTTAGGGTCCTGAGTACAGGCCACACATGGGCTCACAGTGCCCACTACCTGCTTGGGAGCTGGGGGAGTACTGAGGCATAACCAGGAGCTGAGTCTTTTGATACTGCCCTTTACTCTGTCCCAGGAGAGTGACACTCCTTGGATTTTGGTGCTGCTGCTAGTTTTCTCCAGCTGCAGGGAGAGGTTGTCCTGGGGTTTTGTTGAATCTGTTGGCAGCATTAGGTCTGGGGGCTCTCAGGATCTTTGCCTTTTTTCCCCAGGGAAGTTTATCATGACAGCTTCCAGTGACACCACCATCCTGATCTGGAGCCTAAAGGGAGAAGTCCTGGCCAGCTTTAACACCAACCAGATGACCAATGCCTATGCCACAGTGTCACCCTGTGGGAGGTGAGTGACAGGCAGCATTTCAGGATGCACAGCATCCTTTGCACAAGATAGCATCAGTTCAGACCATCAGTTAGTTGTTATTGTAATGCAATTGTAATGCAATTTTCTGAGGGTTCCACAGTTCAAAAAGGTATTTTATCCCCCCAGGAGATGGAGCTGACGTGGGCTCAGGCACTCCTTTGTTGCCATCATGCCTCAGTGCTGCTGTTCTGGTAATGTGAGAACAGCTTTGACCTCAGGTAGCAGAGGTAGGACAGAGCAAATGGCCTATGCAAAGAAAACAGCATTTTGAACTTGTCTGTGACCTCTTAAAGGTTAATTATAAAAGTAAAGGTTTTATTTGTGGGAGATCTGTTTATTGGGAAAATTGCTGCTGTAGGTTGATTTGCCTTGCTCCTGGCCTGAGGAGTTTGGGGATCAAAAGCATTTAGCTCTTTTACTTTGACTGGAGAGTTTCTCATCCCTGAGTTGTTCTGGTGCCTTTCCTTAGTGTTCCCTTTACCAGCTGGGTTTCAGGGAAAAGTGGTAATTCAGCTGACCAGACTTGAGTGCAGGAGTCAGGACAGGTTTGCAGAGCTGTGGCCCTGCCTTGCTCAGATCCTCTGTTAGAGACAACCTGTGTCTCTGCTTGTTCCTTCATGCAGGTTTGTGGCATCCTGTGGCTTTACCCCTGATGTGAAGGTGTGGGAGGTGTGTTTTAACAAGAACGGAGACTTCAGGGAGATAACCAGGGCTTTTGAGTTGAAAGGCCACACTGTTGGTGTACAATCCTTTTCCTTCTCCAATGACTCAAGGAGGTATGTGTGTGTAACCGGCTCTGAGTTACCCTCAGGACATGTAAGCTCATCTCTTCCAGTGTTCACCAGCTGCACCACTGAGCTGTGGGGGATAAAACACTGCCGTGGGGAGTCAAATCTGGCCCATGCCACTCGTGTATTCCCTGCTCATAGGAATCTCATGTGGTTTAACAAGACCACGTGCTGATGCTGCACCTGGATCAGGGCAACCCTCAGTATCAATCCAGGCTGGGAATGAACAGATTGAGACTAGCCTGGAGGTGCTGGTGGGTGAGAGCTGGACATGACCCAGCCCAGAAACTCCCCTGGGTTGATCCCATAGTGTGGATAGCAAGGGCGTGGAGAATTTTGCCCCTCTGGCCCACTCAGACTCTCTCAGGTGAGACCCTCACCTGCAGAGCTGCCTCCAGCTCTGGGGTCCTAGCACAAGGAAGGACATGGGGCTGCTGGTGGGAGTCAAGAGGAGGCACCAAGATGATCAGAGGGATGGAGCATCTCTGCTATCAGGAAAGGCTGAGAGAATTGGAATTGCTCAGCCTGAAAAAGAGAAGGCTTCAGGTCATATAATTGTGGCCTTCCAGGACCTGAAGGGAGCTGACAAGAAAGATGGGAGAGAGACTATTTACAAGGGCCTGGAGTGACAAGATAAGGGGGTATGGTTTCAGGCTGACAGAGAGTGGGTTAGATGGGATATTAGGAAGAAAGCCTTGGTTTTGAGGGTAGTGGGGCCCTGACACAGGTTGCCCAGAGAAGATGTGGCTGCCCCATCCCTGGAAGTGTTCAAGGCTGTGTTGCAGGGGGCTTGGAGCAGCCTGGTCTAGTGGAAGGGTTTTTTGCTTCAGAAAGAGAACACAGACTGTATGTGTGTACACTCACCCTTCCCAAGAGATCTCTCTCCACAGAGGATTCCTGGTTCATGGGCAGGGCAGGGTAAGACGTGCCACCCCTTTTCTACGCACTCATTGTGCTCTCTCTTGGCTGCAGGATGGCGACTGTGTCAAAGGATGGCACATGGAAGTTCTGGGACACAGATGTAGAGTACAAGAAGCAGCAGGACCCGTACTTGCTTCTGACAGGGCAGTGTGCAGTGCTGGAGCCATGCCGCATTGCCCTATCCCCTGATGGTCGCACAGTCGCTGTGGCAGGCAGCACAGATATTGTGGTGTACAACACACGGCGCGGAGAGGAGGAGGAGCGCTTTCTTGGCGTGCACAGCCACCGTATCACTGACCTTGCCTTTGACACCACTAGCCGCTATGTTGTGTCCTGTGGGGACCGTGCTATCCATGTCTTCCACAACACTGCTGGGCACCGCGCTGTGGTGGAGGAGATGGAGGCCATGCTGAAAAAAACTGTAAACAAAGCCACACGGGAGAGGCTGGAGCAGCAGATCTTCAGCGCTCGCAAAGCGTTGGCTGCCATCTATGGCAAGAAGCACTAAGCTACTTGTATGGCAGGAGGCAGCTGTGCTCTGCCTTCAGGAATGCTTTTTTTTTTTTAATAACTGTGAACAGGAGTAATAAAAGAGTGCCTGGGTCCTTCCTTGCGTGCTCTGTGTTGGGCAGGACAGGGCTGGGGACAGTGGGGTCTCCCAGTGTAATGCTCTTGTGTTGTTTTCCCCCATGGGCTTGGATTATCAATATCCCGTGGAAGTGACTGCTTGAGCGGGCGCCTACGAGTTTTCCTGAGCTTAGAAACGGGAGTTGTGTGAATTTGGGGTAGGGTTTGTTTTTTTTTGTTTTGTGTTTTGTTTGTTTGTTTTGTTTTTTGTTCCCCCCCCCCCCCCCCCCCCGGGGGAGCTGCCAAAGCTCAATCTTTGATGCTAAAGGGTGGGGATTCTGCTGCATGGGAACGGGGCAGTGCTGTAGCGGTGCAGCGGACTTAGGATGGCACATTCCTCAGGGTGACAGCACAGTGGCGTGGAGCCGGACTTGCCCCAGAGGAAGATGACGGTGCACCGTCGCGTCGCCTGCGCGTCGTTTCCGTACCCGCTGTGGGGCGTGTGCGTCTGCGCAGGCGCAGCACACGGGGCGTGTCGGGCGTGGTGACGCAGGACGCGCAGCGCGCGGGCGGGCCACGCAGGGCGCGTGCGCGGGGACGGGTGCGGCGGTGAGTGCGGCGGGGCCGGTGCTGCGGGGGTGCGCGCGCCATGTCGGGGCGCTCGGTGCGGGCCGAAACCCGCAGCCGCGCCAAGGATGACATCAAGAAGGTGATGGCAGCCATCGAGCGCGTCCGCAGATGGTGAGGGCGGGCCCGCGGGGGGAGGGTCCCGCCGTCCGCTCGTAGCCAATCACTGCGCAGCGGGGTGCGACGCTGGAGTGCGCGCCCAACCAGCGGGTGTGGGCGGGGGGGCGACGGCCAATGGGAGCAAGGAGGGGACGGAAGTGCCCGTGATGGGCGGTTAGTTCAGCCAATCAGAGTGCGGGGGGCGGGGGAGTGCTGCGGGTTGCTGAACTGACGCTCCTCTGGGCCAACCGGAGTGTGGCGGGATGTCGGAGCTTGTTGCCATGGTGCCCCAGGCCCAGTCCGGCCCATCAGCGTTGTGTCCCGCAGGGAGAAGAAGTGGGTGACGGTGGGCGACACGTCCCTGCGGATATTCAAGTGGGTGCCAGTGGCGGACAGTAAGGAGGTGCGTACCGCGCGTGGAGACGAGCCGGGAGCCACCGCCCACAGCCAGCCTAGCCCTCTTAACAGCCCCCCTTAAGCTGAGCTCTGAGCCCCCCCCCCAACCCCACCGACCACCGAAGCCCCCCGAGCCACCTCCTAGTTCCAACGCCACCAAACGCCCCTGAATCCCCTCCGAGTCGACCCCTGAGCCCTCCTCAAGCCAGCACCTGAGCCCCTGCTGAGCACTCTGGAGGTCCCAGCAAACCCCTCCTGCCCTGTCAAGGTCCCCTGAGTTCCCCAAGCCCCTGATCCCTCCCCAGGCTGACCCCTGAACCCCACTGAGTCCCTTCTGAAGCCCCATGAGCCCCTGTCAATCCCTCTTGAGACCCTCCCGAGCCCTGTCAATCCCCAACGAGCCCCTTTAGCCGACCTGAACTCCCCCAAACTATCAAGCCCCTGCCGAGCCCCCTGAGCTTCCTTGAGCCCCCTCCCGCTCCCCCTATGACTCTCTGCCTGACTTTTCTAAGGACTTGCTTTACTAGGTATCATTCCTAGACAGGTGTCAGCTCCTCCTCTTTTTCCGGATTCACAGTCCCTTTGTAGATGGATTTTTGCCTGTCACTTAGGAATGTGCCCCCAAAGCCAAAGGAAAAGGCCAACTTGAGCAGATCCCTCTGGGCTTCTGGAGACAGAAGGGGGAATGTCTCCTCTGGAGCAGCATGTGTTCCTCTGACATTGTGTTTGTGCTTTTCTTTCCTCAAGAAAGAGAAATCCAAATCGAGTAGCAGCACAGCCCGAGAACCCAATGGCTTCCCAGCTGACACCTCTGCCAACTCCTCCCTCCTTCTGGAGTTCCAAGGTGGGTCTGGCTGAGCTCTCTTCAGTGTGGGAGAAGACTCCAAGGTTGTACAGCAGCTGGGACATTGCTGGTTCTGTGTGCTGCATGTATGGGGAAGAGCAGTGCTCGCCTCTGAGCATTGGTGTGGAGAGCTATGGAACTGAGCTGTGGAGTTGGGCTGATCCACTTCTGGATTGTTCTTGTCCAAACTGTTCATTTTTGCTGTCAAAGAGTCTTAATGGGCTGTTTCTGGTATCATCTGTGGGAAGCTTCACAGCCAGCTGGAGGAATGGGGTTTCCTGCTCCCTTCTTTCCAGTCGCTGCTGGGCAGAGGCAAGTAGCCACCAGCAGCCAAGCTTTTCCAACAGTTACTTCCATGGACCTTAGGATGAAGGGGCAAAGGATGTCCCTGGCCTTGCTCTTGGTCTGGACAGTGGGGTACACCCAGGATAGGCTCTGGCAGTGCCAGACTCACTGCTGAAGTAGAGTGTACACATCTGCCCAGCCCCCACTCTGCGTGTGGTTAAGGAAAATCAGGAGTGTTCTGGCACTTGCAGGAGATGCGGTAGGGTTCTGTTGCAGATCTGCAGTTTGGGAAGGTGTCTGCCAGGCCTGCCTCCTCATTGGGAGACAGGTGCTGAGCATTAATCCTGGTCTTGTTTCACAGAGGAGGAACAAAACCCTGGCAGGCAATTCCTGCCCTTGGATGCCCAGGGCCCTCCCAAGCTGCAGATGTGGGATTTGGCAGTGCTTATTCTCATTCGCAGGGCAGGAGCATTCCCTCTCCCGTGGCCAGTTGTGTAAATGATTCCCACTGTGTTCTGGAGGACAGTCCTGTGCCTGACAGCCCTTGGGCTGATGGGGAAGAGTGAATCCCCTGTTTAACTCTGACTGTGCCCTGCCTTCTTGGGAAGACCCCAGTGCCACCCTGGGCTGCCTGTGCCCCTGGGTCAAGGTGCTCTTCTTCACCAGGTGCTGTTTCTGCAGATGAGAACAGCAACCAAAGCTCCCTGTCTGATGTGTATCAGCTCAAGGTGGACAGCAGCCCCAACTCCAGCCCCAGTCCCCAGCAGAGCGAATCCATGAGTCCTGCCCACACATCCGACTTCCGCACGGACGACTCGCAGCCTCCCACCCTTGGGCAGGAGACCCTGGAAGGTGGGTGCTGGGCTGGGAAGGGGGGAGGCAGATGGGTGGGCTCAGGGAAGGCCCCTCCAGGGCTGTTGGTGGTCTGGTGGGTGGCCTTGGCACTGCTGGAAGCTGACAGGGCATCGGGGACTTCTTTTGCTAGCAGTTCTGTCTTGGCTCAGCACTGAGCTGGATGCTGGATCTGCATTTTTTGACCCACCTGTTCTCCCCAGAGCCCTCCTTGCCTTCCTCAGAAGTGGCAGATGAGCCTCCCACTCTTACAAAGGAAGAGCCAGTGCCCCTTGAGACTCAGGTAAGGGAAGGGGGATTGAAACAACCTCTAAATGTGCATGGGCCCAGATTGGTCCTTTGACCCTTGTTGCTGCTTCTTGTAGCAGAAACATCTTGGTGGATGGACTTGCTCTGCAGTCCCAAAGTGCCCCCTGGGAGCTCCCAGTACCTCCTGGTTTATTGAGCTTTGGTCTTCATCCCCTGGTTCAGATCAAGTGTTGAAGTGAGGGAAGGATATGGGGGTGTGGGAAGATGATTCTGGCAGGCTCCAGGGCTGGAGTGGGCTCCCATTCCTGGTGCCCTGGGGTCTGTGCACAGGTGACAGCCTGAGATGTCCCCATGGTGTGACACAGCCTTGTCTAGGTGTGCATAGCTCGGTGTCACTGCCTGTGACCTCTGGCTCTTGCAGGTAACTGAAGAGGAGGAGGACTCTGGTGCACCACCTCTGAAGAGATTTTGTGCTGACCAGAACTCTGTGTGCCACACGGCCTCGGAGAGCTAACCTGCCTGGCCCGCCACCTTCGCCAGCTCCTTGCAGAGCCGCCTGGCCCCCCAGGACCAGCGCTTCCCTCCAGCCTGCCCCTTCCCCAGTGCTGGGGCTCCCACCACTCGCATCAAGTGCGCCCTGCCCTGCCCTGCCTGATGGATGGGGCTGCTGCCAGTACCTGCAAATTTGCCTCTATTTATTGGCTCCCCCTCTCCCTGCTCCCTGCCCTGGAGCTGGGGATCTCTGCTGAGCAGGCTGCATGTGTGGGGGGTTCTCCTGCTCTCCATGGTCCCCAGGACACTGGCAGATGCTGTTTGCCGGCTCCTGGCTCCCCTGCTTGCCCTACCCCTGGGTGCTGGGAACAGGAGAGTCACCTTCTACCCGCTCTGGGTAATGTGTCCACTCGGTTGTGGGAGCAGATGGAGCAGGTGGTGGGGGTGGGGGCAGTGAGGGGAGGCCGGCAGGGACCCACTGGGACGCTGTGCAATATGCTGGTAGTTTAAGCCATTCATGCTGGGAGGGGGGAGCATTTTCCCTTCCTGGAGGGCAGGTACTGACCAGCCTAGGCTCTGCCGCAGGGCGCAACTGCAGCGGGGTGGAATCTGCAGTCCCCTGGAAGCCGGCAGAGCAGGGAGGGCCGCTGCCCTGTGCTGGGGGGCCTTGCACCGGCCTAGGTACCCGCTATCCCCGGGATGGGGAAGGATGCGGCAGGGTGTTGGAGGCTCTGCGAAGCACTCTTGCCCTGCGGCTCTGCCGCCCTCCAATACACGCTCCCCCCACCCAGCCCCACTCTTCCCCCGCTGCCACTGCATGTCCCGCCGAGTCCGTGATCGAGCCTGGTGAAGCTGGAGGTGCGGCCGCGCGTGGAAGTGGAAAGTTATTTTAGCACTGAATAGAATATTTTTAAAATTAAACTGTTTGAAATACAGATGCCGAGCACGATGTCACCCGTGCAGGGCCGGGTGGGAAGGGGCGGTGCGGGAAGACAACGGAATGGAAATTTCTGCTAAACGGGGCCCAGTGCCGGCACTCGCCACCTGCTGCGCCCACGGAGCGGGTCCGGAGCCCGATTCCCCAGGAAGTTCGGCCAGCGCCTCGTCCCGGTTTCCCACACTTTTCTCCCTGCCGGTGGCCGACGCTGTCCGGAGCGGGCGGGGGGTGGCCCTGAGCCCGAGCCGAGGCGGCAGCAGCCCCCGGCGGGGGCGGCTCGGGGCGGGTGGGAGGGAAGAGGAGCTTGGGGCGGCCCCTCAGCCCCCTGCAGCAGCTCCGACCGCGGCCCCGGCCCCGGGTTCTCTCCGCTCCGCAGGCGCCCCCGCCCACCCAGGGGGCTCTGCCAGGGGGCCGGGAGAAATCGGCCGCAGCTGCGAGAGGCGGGGATGTGCTTTGGACGTGACTCCAGGGCAGTGCCAGAGCGCCCCAGCAATTCCCATCATTAACCCGCGGCCTCCGCACCAACCCGCTCAGACCTGACTGCCCTTGCAATAAATTATTTTCATTTTCCAATGTTTCTTTTTTCCTAAGTTTTCTTGGTCCCGATACCGTGTGTGTGCTCTTTGCATGTCCAGTGAAGGGTAGCAGAGCTGGGGGATGGTCTGGAGCACGTTTGATAAGGAGCGGCTGAGGAACCTGGTGGGACTCAGTCTGGAGAAAAGGAGGCTCAAGGGGGACCTTCTTGCTCTGCACAACTCCGTGACAGGAGGGTGTAGCAAGGTGAGCTTTGGGCTCTGCTCCCACAGAGAAAGGAGTGTCATGAGGGGAAACAGTCTCAAGTTGTCTCAGGGGTGGTTTAGGTTGAACTTTGGGGAAAAGTTTCTTCAGTGAAAGGGTTGTCCAACTCTGGCACAGGCTGCCCAGGCCGGTGGTGGAATCACCATCTGTGTGGAGGGATTGAACACATTTGGCACATGGGGACATGGGTTAGCAGTGGCCTTGGCAGTGTTATGGGAATAATTGGATTCCATGGTCTCAGAAGGCTTTCCTAACCGTAAAAATTCTGTGATAATCATAAGTGTTTTTAATGATGTATCTTTTTAGGATCAGGATGGCCAACCAGGAGGGGCAGCTGCTGATTGATTTGAACACAAACTATCCTGATGTGGTGGTAGTTATTGGGAAAATACTTTTAGGAAAGAGTTCCGGAAAGAGTTCTAGAAAGAAGCAGTCTAGCAATCAGAAAACAGAACAAAAGGTCTTTTCCGTAGTAGTGTGTGCATTGCTGAATTCAGGATGAGGAATAGTGAGAATGGAGAGTGAGGACAGGAATTACTTCTTCTGGGAGCATGGCATTTGTGAGGACACAGAGACTCGCCTCAGGGATTGCATTGGCAGAAACAAGGCCTCCGAATACTTTGCATGGATGCAACAGGGGAGTAACCTGCTACTTTTTGTTAAAACATGGGGTTGTGGAGGCCCGGAGCTGGGAGGTGCAGCCAACAAAGTTGCACCTCTGCAGCTTGACCACTGGTTTGTTTTATAGGTCCGGCACTTTGGTTTATCCTGTGACTTCTAGAGAAGCTCCTGAATTCCTGAGAAAGAAAAACTGTGCCAAGTGCCACAATGAGAATGGACTGATCCCCAAGAGAGCTCAGCTTAGTTTTCATGGTGGAGTAAAAGAGACTCCTCTGAAAATCCAAGAGCACAACATCCAAGATGCTGTGGCCAAGTTTATAAAGAGAGATGAAATGCTGGTTGGGGAGGTCCTGGGTTTCACAGAGGCAACACATACTGAATTTAAGGAATGCAGTACAAAGAGTAGCTTGTAATACATTAGAAAAAAACTCCCTAAATATGTCCCTGCCTTTGCAAACACTGAGGGTGGATATTGATTTTTTGGTGTGGACGACAACAGTAAAGTCACTGGAACCCACAGTAATGTGGAGAAAGTAGCTTTAGAACAAACAGTGGCTGATGCCATCAGCTCAATTTCTGCCCATCACTTCTGTGGCTCCGGGGCTGGCGTGCAGATCCAGATGCACATCCTGGGTGTTTATGATCAAGTAGGCTGCTGACAGGGCTATGCCAGTGCCACGTGCATTGAACCATCCTGCTGCCCTGCGTTCGATGGTGACCCTCAATCCTGGATGGTGCTGGGCGCTGGCAGGGAGGAGAGTGTGGGGGACTGGGACCAGCACTGACCAAAAGACTAAGCGTCAGGAAATGGATGCAGTTCATGACAGCTGCAGACCTAGATAAAACCTTCATATTAGTGTCAATTTCTGTGTTGTCCTGTAAATGTTCAGGAGTAAAGATCAACTTGTTTTCTGGGTGTTCTCACCAAACCTGGAAAGGACACTTTGACCCATGCTTAGCCACATGCATTGCGATGATGGTGCAGTTACTGGCTTGCAGTGGCACCCCATCCCTGAACTCATTCAGCAGGACTTCTTGAAGCACTACCAATCATAGAAAATCATGGAGTGGTTTGGGTTGGAACACAACTGCCCACAAGACACTGGGTTGCCAGTCTCTCCTATTGAAAAGGGCCATCAATTCGTGGTCAGGCGCCCTAATCCGAAAATGGGATTCTGCCTCCAAAATTTGTGAGTATTGGAGGATTCCTTCCAGATGAAAGATACCAGGCTCCGGCTGGCCTTGGGCTCCTGGGGGCTGTGTCTCCACTGCCCCTGAGACAGTGGGTTGTGGGGCTTTCCCTCCTGTGGAAAAGAGCTAACATTCACAGTCACACTCCTGGGGCTAAAAGTTTGATTCTGCCTCCTAAAATTGTGAACGTTGGAGAATTGTTACAAGATGAAAGCTGCCAGGATTTACGGCTCTGGCTGGCTTTGGGCTCCTGGGAGGTGCCTCTGAACTGCCCCTGAGACAGTCAGTTGCCAGGTTAGGTGTAATTGTAAGGGGTAATGGTTAGGGTAGTAGTTACGGTAGTTCAATATGGTAACTTTTCTTATATTTTATAAATCTATATAAAATAATTTTTATAAAAATTGAATTCGAAATACAACCCTTTATCTACTGTTTTATATGCAGGATCTTAAGAGTATAGGAAATTCTAAATACAGATATATAGGGTATGAAAATACAGATGTACCTCTTGTATATATAATTTAAACAAGAAAGGGCTTGAAAATGGGAGAAAATATGATCTCTGTGCAGGCAATAGAAATAGCTCTCTGTATTCAGAGCTTTTTTGTGCCTCACTCTAAGACAGTTTGAGATCTTGGTTGGGACTTAAATCGCTGCTACCACCTGGTGATAAGCACGAGGTACTGCGCATAAATGCTCTGTAATGACTCAATAGTGTCACCTGCAGACTAAAAGCGGTACTGCAAATAAGAAATAGGCACGTGCCATGACTTAAATGACTCGCTGCGGCCACCTGCAGCTAAAAAGCGGTACTGCAACTAAGAAATGTGCACATGGACATTGACTTGTCAGAGTGTCACTGTGGCGCTTTCCATGCCTCAGCCTGCTGCTGGCCCTGGTACACGCGTGGTGCCTGGGAGCACCAGGCGTGGGGCTCAGCTGCAGCAGTAGTGGCAGACAAAGGTTGTAGTGAGCCAAAGGAGGAGCAGGGCTGCAGGAAGTCACATGACTTGGAGGGCTTGGAACACATGCCCTGTGAGGAGCCACATAGGGAGCTGGGGTTGTTAAGGCTGAAGAAAAGGAGACTCAGAGGTGACCTTATCACTCTCCACAACTGCTTGAAAGGTGGCTGTAGTCAGGTGGTCATTGGTCTCTTTTTCCAGGCAACAACTGACAGAACGGGATGACGCATTCTTAAGTTGCACCAAGGGAAACTTAGGTTGGATGTTAGGAAAACGTTTTTTACTGAAAGAGTGATAAAGTACTGGAATCGTCTGCCCAGGAAGATGATGGAGTCACCATCCCTGAATGTGTTTAAAAAAAAATTGGATGTGGCACTCAGTGCCATGGTTTATTTGAGGTGGTGTTAGGGCATGGTTTGGACTCAATGATCTTAAAGGTCTCTTCCATCATAGTTATTCTGTGATTCTGTGAAGATAATGTGCTCAAGATGATAAGAGGAGTCAGGAATTGGCATCAGTCCACTCTCAAGATGGCAAGCATGACAGGAAGTCATGTGCCATACCAGTCAAGATGGCAGAACAAACTTGTAGTGCTACTCTTAAGGTGCTGAGGGTTTACCGGAAACTGCAT
This sequence comes from Chamaea fasciata, assembly GCF_029207755.1. Classification (NCBI taxonomy): domain Eukaryota; kingdom Metazoa; phylum Chordata; class Aves; order Passeriformes; family Sylviidae; genus Chamaea; species Chamaea fasciata. The sequence continues at coordinate 42,560 of NW_027094106.1, read as the reverse complement.
CATCTACACTCAAGATGGCAGTAATGGACAGAAGTCACTACAGGTACACTCAAGATGGTGGCACAGGCATGCAAATCAAGCTGTCCCTCCCACGATCGTGGCAGGCTAAAAATGAACTTTGGGAAAGAATGCAAAATTGCATTTTGGGAAGACCTCTCTCCTCAGAAAGGTGTTTTCCAGCATGCTTGAGCACAAGCTAGACCTTGACCTCCGGCTTGCAATGCAGTATTGCTTGCAATGCTTCTTGGTGTAAGGACAAGGGTGGTGGGCCAGTGATGATGGAGGAGGGCAGAGGGTTAGGGTAATGGGTTAGGGGTTATGGGTTATGATTAGGGTTAGGGTTAGAGTTAGGGTTAGTGTTTGCAGTTGCACTTGGTTCCCAGAGATTGCATTTTATCACACTGGTCTCCTGGGTGCCATGAAGCCCTGCTGTGTTGCAATGGACACTTGCTTCCATCAGATTTCTTTGCAACACAGTCGCCTCCCAGGTGTCATGCGGCCTTGCTGTGCAATAATGGAGCCTTGTTATTACGATGCCTCGCAATGTCCCAGAGTTACCTGTGACCCATGAAGTCCAACATTTGTCAAAGTAGAGCCTTGGATCCATGATATTCCATTGCATCACAATAATCTGCTAAATTCCATGAGTCTGCAGTGTCAGAATGGACACTCAGTTCCACATATCCTGGCAGTACACCAGTGGAACCTGTGTTCCATGAAGGCCCGTGTTGTTCAAATTTGAAACTTTTTCCCCCAAGATTCTATTGCATCACAGTGGTCTCCTGGGTTCCATGAGTCCCCGCAGTGAAAGACTTGACTCTTGCTTCCATGTGATTCCATTGTGTAACAAATGTTCTCCTCTCTTCCATTAGGGTTCCATTTGGCCCAGCTGTGTCACAATCCACACTTGCTTGCATAAGCCTTGGAAACATCCCATTGGCACCTGGGTTCCATGAGGCCCTGCTGTGTTGACAACTTACTCTTTGTTCCATGAGATTCCATTGCATTACAGTGGTCTCCTTGGTTCCATGATGGCCCTCTGTGTCACAATAGAGCCTTGGTGTCTTGAGATTCCCTTGTGTCGCAATGGTCTCCTGTGTTCGATTAGACCTGCCAGTGTCATAATGGACACTTGCTTCTATGAGCAGTAGCAATATCCCAGTGGCACCTGGGTTCCATGACACCCTGCTGTCTTACAAGTGACAGTTTGCTTCATGAGACTCCATGGAATCAGAATGATCACTTGGGTTCCATAAGGCCCTGCTGTGTTGACAAAATACACTTGGTTCCTTGAGATTCCACTGCCCCACAATGTTCTCCTGTGTTCCAAAAGGCCCTGCTGCACCACAATGGCCCCTTGCTTCCACAAGCCACGGCACGGTCCCAGTTGTCCCTGGGTTCCATGAGGCTGTGCTTTGTTCACAATTAACACTTGGTTCCATGCGATACCATTGTGTTCCATTGGTTTCCTTGGTTCCATTAGGCCCAGCTGTGTCACAATGAACACTGTATTCTACAAGAGTTGGCAATGTCCCACTGGCACCTGTGTCCTATGGGGCCCCACTTTGTCAAAGTACAGCCTTGGATCCATGAGCTTGCCGGTTGTCACAATGGTCTCCTGATTTCCATCAGGTTGTGCTGTGTCACAAGGGACACTGAGTTCCACCTGCCCTGGCAATATCCAAGTGGCACCTGTATTCCCTGAGGCTCTGCTATGTTTGCAGGTGACACTGGGTTCCCCAAGATTGCATTGCATCACAGTGGTCTCCAGGGTGCCATGAGGCCCTTCAGTGTCTGTATGAAAACTTCCTTCTATCAGATTCCATTGTGATACAGCGGCCTCCCAGGTGCCATGAGGACTTGCTGTGCAATAATGGAGCCTTATTTCTACTAGGCCTGGCAATGTCCCAGTGGGACCTATGTCCCATGAGGCCCATCTTGCTCAAAGTAGAGCCTTGGATCTATGAGATTCCATTGCATCACAGTGCTCTCCTATAGAAAAACAGGTAAGAGTTGAAGCAGGGGGCACAGTGGAGTTGTGAATTGAAACATCTTAGGTTGGGTGTTGCTGAGCTTATTCTTTCCAATGATTTGTTCCTGTGTTCCCCCTAGTTCTCCCTGAAGTTGGTTTATTTCTAAAGTTGCACTCTCCCCTTTTTCTATCCATCAAGGTAATTCTGCCCCTTCATCCAGAACTTTCCCTGCCAATCCTCAGTTATCCCAACCCCTGGCCTAAACCCCTCCCTGGAATTCCCCTAACCCTCGAGGCACTATTAGTTGGTTCAAATTGTATCCAACCCCTTTTGCTGCCCCATTGGTTGAGGCTTTGTAAGTCACTCCCTGCGCTCCTCCCTTGTCAAGTTCTGATTGGTTATGGTGTTGTATCCACCCCTTGTTCCACCCCCGTTTAAAGGTTGTGTTCTCTCCTGCTGGAGGCTCTCTCCTGCTCCTGAACCCTTCAGCACTAATAAGTCTACCCCTGCTGGAACCTCAGGCAATCTCCTCCTCCTGCTTTACCTGATCCTAGACATCACCCAGCCCATCTTAGAGCAAGCGGCTCTAAAGGTTCTGCCTCAGGCAAGCCCAACACCAAGGCAGTTCCCAACACCTGGTGCGGCACCAGTGTGCCTCACCTGGAGCTAGTTTGGACACTGTACAGGCTGTTGTGTAGAGAGACTAGAGATATGAAAAAGAACTTGAAAGAGAGTTGCATCTGTAACTGTCAAGGTCTTTAAAACCATGTAATTTTGTAAAAGCAGCCAAATAATGCAAACAATAGGCTGTCTGTACTTTGTGGGGAAAATCTTGTGACTCTTTAGGGCTGTGGCCTAGTTTGAGCTGTAACAAGTACATGACACTGTGGGAATAATATCTGATTTCAATTCCTTTTACCTTAACTTCAACTCCTTTTACCCTAACTTCAGCTTAGACTTCAATAAAATTTAACTTCAACTCAAACTCCAACCTGTTTTTGCTCAATCTCTGACTTAAGGCTCCTTGCTTAGATTACATTTGCACCCCCTCTTTGAAGTCTTGTCTCAGTCACGTGGCAGTCTCCTGCATTCCATAAGGTCCGACTGTGTTTGCAATTAACACTTGGCCCCCCCAAGATTCCATGGTGTCACTGTGCTCTCCTGTTGTTCATGAGGCTGTGCTGTGTCACAATGGACACTGACTTCCACCTGCCCTAGCAATATCCAAGTAGCATCTGGCTTCAAGGAGGCCCCATCATGTTTGTAGTTGCCACTTGATTCCCAGAGATTGCATTGTGTCACAGTGGTCTCCTGGCTCCCATAAGGCCTGGCTGCGTTTACAAGTGACACTTGGTTGCCCATGATTCCATGGTGTCACTGTACTCTACTGTTATTCATGAGGCTGTGCTGTGACACAAGGGACACTGAGTTCCACATGCTCTGTCAATATCCAACTGGCATCTGTGTTTCATGTGGCCCCACTATGTTTGAAGTTGACTCTTGGTTCCCAGAGATTGAACTGTGGCACAGTGGTCTGTTGAGTTCCATGAGACTGCGCTTTGTCACAATGGACACTGAATTCCACCTGCCCTGGCATTATCCAAGTAGTCAGGCTATGTTCCATGGGACCCTGCATTGTTCAAAATTGAAACATTTGTCCCCAAGATTCCATTGCATCACAGTGGTCTCCTGGGTTCCATGAGGGCCTGCTGTAAGAGAGTTGACACTTGCTTCCATGAGAGTCCATTTTGTAACAATGTTCTCCTGTGTTCCATTAGGGGCGGCCTCCTTGGTTCCATTAGGCCCAGCTGTGTCACAATGAACACTGTATTCTACAAGAGCTGGCAATGTCCCACTGGCACCTGTGTCCTATGGGGCCCCACTTTGTCAAAGTACAGCCTTGGATCCATGAGCTTGCCGGTTGTCACAATGGTCTCCTGATTTCCATCAGGTTGTGCTGTGTCACAAGGGACACTGAGTTCCACCTGCCCTGGCAATATCCAAGTGGCACCTGTATTCCCTGAGGCTCTGCTATGTTTGCAGGTGACACTGGGTTCCCCAAGATTGCATTGCATCACAGTGGTCTCCAGGGTGTCATGAGCCCTCCTGTGTCTCAGTGAACACTTACTTTTATCAGATTCCATTGCAACACTGTAGCCTCCCAGGTGCCATGAGGCCTTTCTATGCAATAATGGACCCTTGTTTCTACTAGGCCTGGCAATGTCCCAGTAGCACCTGTGTTTAATGAGGCCCTATTTGGTCAAAGTAGAGCCTTGGATCTATGAGATTCTACTGCATCAGAATGTTTCCTTTAGTTTCATAAGGGCCTGATGTGCTTAAAATTAATCCTTGGTTCCATGAGATTGCATTGCATCACAGTGGTCTCCTTGGTTCCATGAGGCCCATCTGTGTCACAACAGAGCCCTTCAATCAGATTCCATTGCGGGACAATGGGGTCATGGCTAACATGAGGCCTAGCTGTATTTACAATTGACACTTGATTCCCCAGGATTCCATGGGGTCAATGTGCTCTCCTGTACTTCATGAGCCTGTGCTATGTCACAATGGATACTGAGTTCCACCTGCCCTGGCAATATCCAAGTGGCACCTGAGTTCCATAAGGTCCCCCCTATGACTGCATGTGTGTCATGATCTGCTCACACAAGCGGGGTTCATGATGGTTGGTTTTAGGGATCTCAGAGCGCAAAAGACACAGTGGGGGACAAACTCAGTTTATTCAACCACAAATGCACCTTTATTTAGTGCCAACAAATGCGACAGTGGGGAGAGGAAAGAGAATAGTAAGAAAGACAGAAAAAAAGGGGAAGGGGATTATAGCTACCAACGTGGAGGGACGAGTCCTCGAGGCGTGAAGATGCCTATAGACACAATCTTCTCCAGTGGAGTGATCACAAAGTCTGTGGTTAACTCAGGGGTCCTTATAGTCCTCTCCGAAGCGACAGGCAGCTGGCCAAACAGGTGGGGGAAATCATTACAGTGTGTTCGTTTTGAGAACTCAGAACAGGTCAGCCATCAGCAGGTACAGTGTCAACCAGTACAAGTCAGCGGGCGCAGTCACTTCACCGTGACTTGCCCATTGTTTCTGCTCAGGTTCTGATGTTCCAATATGCATGCTGGGTTTTTCCATCAAACACACCTGCAGGCAGCACTGGGCCAACATCCCACCTTAGAGATTTTAAAGTCCCTTTTAGGGGTTTCAGTCTCTGTCCTTGACGATGGTCGTGAGGCAGATGAGGGATCTTCGGACCGTCTCTTACAAGGTGACATTGGGTTTACCATGATTGCATTGCGTCACAGTGGTCTCCTGGGTTCCATGAGGCGCTGCTGTGTCAGAATGGACACTTGATTCCATCTGATTCCATAGCAACACAGTGGCGTCCCAGTTGCCATGAGGTATTTCTGTGCAATAATGGAACCTTGGTTCTACTAGGCCTGGTACAGTGGTACCTGTGTCCCATGAAACCCATCTGGCTCAAAGTAGAGCATTGGATCCATGCAATTCCACTTTATCACAATGTTCCCTTGAATTTCATGGGAACCTGATGTCTTTACAATTGACCCTTGGTTCCTTGAGGTCCCATTGCATCACAGTGGTCTCCTGGCTTCTATAAGGCCTGGCTGTGCTTACAACTGAGACTTAGTTCCACGTGGTTCCATGGTGTCACTGTACTCTCCTGTCGTTCATGAGGCTGTGCTGTGTCAAATGGACACTGAGTTCCACTTGCCCTGGCATTGTCCAAGTGGCCAGGCTGTGTTCCATAGGATCCCACGTTGTTCAAAATTGAAACATTTGTCCCCAAGATTCCATTGCATCACAGTGGTCTCCTGGGTTCCATGAAGCCCTGTTGTAAAAGAGTTGACACTTGCTTCCATGAGAGTCCATTTCGTAACAATGTTCTCCTGTGTTCCATTAGGGGCAGCTGTATCACAACGCACACATTCACCCAGGAGCAGTGGCAGTGTCCCAGTTGCACCTGTGTTCCATGAGGCTGCGCTGTCTTACAAGTGACAGTTTGTTCCATGAGAATCCATGGAGCCGCAATGGTCACTTGGGTTCCACGAGGTCCCACTGTTCTGACAACTGACACTTGGTTCCATGGGATTCCATTGCCCATTGCCTCTCATGGATCTAAGGCTATACTTTGACCAAGTGGGGCCTCTTGGAAGCCTGCTGGCACTGGGATGTAGCCTTGGTTCGTGCCTGAGATGTTTTGGTTTTCTGAAATTCCTTTCCGAGGGAATTTTCTGTAAACAAGAAACATGTTTTGGTAACTGTAACTTGGTTTACATTTTTTTCCCTAGGAGGGACTTCTTCTTGATGTCCCTCTGGTCTGAACAATGTGATTGAAGAGGTTTGTCTTTGCTTCACCAATAAAATTGGTCTGTGTAGAATAGTATAAAGAGGGAGACACATCCCAAAAATAAACGAGTCATTTTTCAGCCTTCTGAAGTCGGAGTCTTTGTGTCATTGTGGTGTACAACAGCATCGTCACGTGGATGTTGACACGATTGCAGCCGCAGGAACAAGGTAAACCGTATCCTCCCCGATTTAAGGAAAAAGGGTTTTTCGGTAAAACCGCCCCATGAGCTTTTTGCCAGCTCGTTTTCCCTCAGTAAGGGAGACGAAGTTTTGGCAAAATGATAATTCCTACGTTAGACCCAGAGAATGAACTGGTCATGGAGCTCTGGGCAGACATTTTGGAGCAAAAAAAGCAAAAATCCCCAGAGAACATTTTAAAACTCTTTATCTTTGGGGCAGAGAGCAAGGCATTTTCCCCAACGCAGAGAAAGCATTTTCGAAGAGCCTCTGGCAAGTTTTGGGGGAAAGTCTGCACAAGACTTTGTACTCTGGTAATGCAGACGTGGCCAATTTGATAACATTCTAGAAGAGACTTGTTGCAGTGCTTTAAAGTTATGGAGAGACTTCCAGTTTAACTCCCAGTTCTGAGGTTTCTGCAAGTGGAGACAGTGCTCAAAGTGATCTGGAATCAGACGCAGAGACTGATGACGGAGTCCTGGTGGACATAGCACAGGAGCTGGGGCAAATCGTAAATCTGGCCGTGCATTGAAATCTTCCCCGCCTACCCAGGCCACCGCGTTTGATTCAGCTTCCGCTTCTGATTGCGGTTTCGACCTTTGGGAAGGGGCTTAGACTCCCCTGCGCTGCGGCGCGGGTGGCCAGCAGGAGTGGGGTGGGCTCGAGACCCTCGGGATCCCCCGTGACCCCGCCCCGCAAGCTCCGCGTCCCTCGGCGCCCGGGAGCCTGTCCAATGGCAGGGAACAGCCCATCCCCCAGACATTTCCTGCGGTGGGGAGTAGTGCACAGCTGGCGGTTTCACCCGCACCGGTGGCAGAGTCGAGTTAGTAGGGTTCGGTCTACACGGAGTGCCTGCACTGCGGTGTGTCTGCGCGGTACCCCCTCGGCCACGCCGATGCCGTGGTGACGGGCCCAGCTGGTGGTGGCCCCGCGCCCACATCGCAACTGACCCCCGCCATGGGGGCAGCGGGCAGGTCCCCTGCCAGCTCCTCGCTACCCGCTGCGTCTGCGCAGCCGGCAGGAACACCGGCAGGCGCAGCTTTGGTAGATCTGCTCCCCGGTTCTGGCCCCGTTGGGGGTCAGCCCGCTCCCCTCCTCCCGATGCAAGCAGCGCCTTCCGTGTGCACTCGAGTCAAGGCTCTATCGTCCCCCGCCCCGTCTCTTCCTGCAGCGCCGGGCGGGGGTGGGGCCGGGGCTCAGTTGGCCACACTTTCGCTGCCCCGTCTCTGCGATGCAAGTGATGGTGCCGGGGCCGTGCAGGCTCCGCCTCTCCCTGCGTCGGCTCTCCTGGCACCGGATGGGGGCAGTGCCGGATCGTTGCCGGTCCCGCCCCCCCCCCCCCCCACGCCAGCTCCTCTCCCGGTACAAGGGTATGGGCGGCGCAGGATCTCTTTCGGCGCCCCTTCCCCCTGCACCGGCTTTGGATACATCTCCTGTTTCCATGCCACAGACGCCTGCAAAACCCGCAGTGACTGGTGTGGCTTCGGTGGCTGCCTTGCAACCCCCACCCTCTAGTGAATCCCGGAATGCCGTGTCTATGGCCCCTCCGGTATTCACCCTTGGGTCAGGGGGCAGTACAGCTGTCACGACGCATGTGATTGCTCGAAGTAGGGGACCCCGAAGTGGTGCTCTCTCTTCAGCCAGCCACTGGACCCTTCCTCCATGCCAAGTCATGGTCCATCCCGGGGACCTCAAGCGTTTCTGGGATGAAGTGAAATCCATAGTTTTGGAAATGGGGGACTGGGACATGGTGGACCGGCTCATGGGGCCTGGAGAGGGTTGTCCTGGCTCTGCAAGCACCGAAAGGAATGTGGTATTGGGTGCCGTGAACCCAGGACAAGTATCTTCTCCTGTTCCTGTGACATCCACGGAGCAGACCCAAACAGATACTGCCACCTTGCAAGGAGGTGTTCAGGCTTTTCCTGTGCTTACGGGTAACCCTGCCCCAGGACAGCCTAACACCCACCATATTTTGTCATGGAAAGCTATGGTAGATCTGTGGGATAAGGTGGCCAAGTATGGTCTGGGTTCTTCTGAAGTAATGCAGATGATTTGAGTCATGAATACAGACATATTGGCACCAGATGATATCAGGCATCTGGCTCAGGTGTTGTTTCAACCTGTCCAGCTTGAGGTGTTTGAATCAAATTGGAATCAATTTGCTATCAAAGTGATAGCACAAAATTGTTAATTGATCCCACAGGACCCCAGGCATGTGGCTGGAGTTGATGTATTCACAGGTGTTGGCGAATATGCTGACCCTGATCTTCAGGCTCGCCTTCACCAACTGGTGCTGGAACAGTGCCAGAAAACAGGAATTGCAGCACTGGTGAAGACAATTGAATTGGCTACTCCAATACACAGATTTGTGACCACAGTTCAAGGGTCAAAAGAATCATTTTTTGAAATTGTTGAGAGGCTTTCTGCAGCTGTGGAGAAGAAGGTGGATGATGTGGACATGAGAACACTTTTGGTCAAGCAGCTTGCAAGGACCGACTCCAATGCGGATTGCAGAAAGCTCACTGAGGCCCTCCCAGGAGATCCTTCTCTAACAGACATGGTGTCCTGGGTTGAAGTATATTCTATCACCATCTTCATGAACTGTTGAAACCAGGTGAGGCAGTGCTCCCTGCCTCCTCCACTCTGGCTTATCTTCTGTTAATGGACCCATCAGCACCTTTGCTACACAGCTCACAGATAACCCCCTCCTGGGCTACCTCCTGTTAATGGGCCCATCAGGCCTTATCACATGACTCACCATCCCATTGTGAGATGCTCCGCCCAGAGGGAGAAACCAAGCATTCCAGCCTGGATATAAGCTGAGACTCTGAACACCAGAGGGGCGCTTACCCACTGGATTCCCAGAGGACCCGAGCTACCAGACCTTTCTACAGGATCACTGCTTCAGGAAGACCACCTCATCTGGACTGCTTCCATCACTCCGCTCAGGTTGTATTCTGACTCTGTCAGTGGTCTTTTGTATTATTGCATCTATTTTATTTTACTTTCTTTCTTTTTTTTTCCTATTAAATTGTATCTCTGACTTGGAGCCTCTCATTTGTTTTGCCTTCAAACTACTACACATGGTCAAAGTGTGTGCTAATGTAAGCATCACAGATCATAAGATGGCTGCCTTCACTACTGTGTTGCAGTCAGCTTGGAAAGGGCCAAAAGGTGGATGGCAGAAACAGGGGAAACCACAGGCCAGTAAAAAGCAAGGAAAGCAAAAACAGAAAGCAAAAGCTTTCTTCTTTTTCTGTTCTCGGTGTGGAAAGCCAAACCATACTGCAGAGGTTTGTACAGCAAAAGTCACTGCCAATGGTCAGCCTTTGCCAAGTTTGGGAAACGGGAAGTGGAGCGCCAACGGGAAACGTGTGCAAACACAAGCATTTCCCCAAGTTCCGATGCCGATGCAGGTCTACTTAGCCAGCTTGCAGCCAGCACCTGCAGTTCAGCTGGAGTTGATATCTGCACAGAAGCAACAGTCATCTTAGACTCTTGCAAAGTGCACAAAGTCTCCCTGGATGCCTTTGGACCCCTGGGTGAAGGCAAGAGTGCCCTCCTCATGGGGAGGTCCAGTGCCACCCTTTAGTGTGTCATTGTGCATCTAGGACTCATTGATGCAGATTATACTGGATGGATTTATGCTATAGTTTCCACACCCACCCCCCCGTCTCTATTCCCGAGAAAACTAGAATTGCTCAACTTGTACCTTTTAAGTCTTCTGTTTCTAGGACAGAGAACCAGTGGCGAGGGGACGGCTGCTTCAGATCTATCAGGCCGCCTCAAGTTCACTGGACTGCAGTCCTGATTGATGAACGCCCTGAGATGTGGTGTAAGCTGTGCCTCCCCTGGCACCACCCCGTCCGAGGTCCACCTTCGCGGTCTGATAGACACAGGGGTGGACGTAACTATCCTCTCCTCTGCATGGCTGCCGCAGTGGCCTCTGGATCCTGTGCAGTGGCCTGTCGTGGGATTGGGTGGAACAGCACAATGCTTCGTAAGCCAGCAGGCTGTGATGATCACAAACTCAGAGGAACAGTTGGCTATGGTTCAACCTTATGTCACCACAGTTCTTACTAACCTCTGGGGGTGGGATGTACTGGCGGCTTGGGGGTATGCATCAGGATGGATTTTTGATGGGGGCCACTGTGACAAAGGGAACACCATGTCTTGCCCCTCCATTATGGGGGCTGGTAGACAAACCCATCTGGGAAAACCAGTGGCCTCTTCTGGAAGAAAAATTGGTTGCCCTTCAAGATTTTGGAAGCCATACCGATCTGCCAGGTTTCATAGTGGAAGGCAGCGCGAGGGGTGACAAGTTGGCTAACCCCACATGGGTAGCACCTCAGCCTGATACACTCATGGAAGCCAAGGCATTGCGTGATTTTTTTTCATCAGAATGCGCATACTTTGCAGAAGCAGTTTCAGTTGACACCAGCTGAGGCTTGTGACATTGTCAATTCTTGCGACGACTGTCATTCATTTGCTGCGCCTTTACCGGCAGGGGTAAACCCCAGAGGCCTCAAGGCCTTTCAGATTTGGCAGACAGATGTCATCCAAATTGCTGAATTTGGCCAGCTCAAGTGTGTGCATGTGTCTGTTGACACCTTTTCTTCTGCTATGTGGGCTTCTGCTCACACTGGAGAAAAAACCCGCGATATCATTGCCCACTGGACGCAGGCTTTTGCTATTCTAGGCATACCTTGTACTGTGAAGATGAACAATGGTCCAGTTTACACCTCACAGAAAGTGCGGCAGTACCTGCAATTGAGGGGTGTGTTGCACAAGTTTGGCATTCCACATTCCCTGACTGGTCAAGCTGTTGTTGAATGCACTTATGGTACACTAAAGTGGGTTCTTCAGAAACAAAAACAGGGAACGCAGGGTGAAACCCTGCAAAGTTGGTTGGAAAAAGCTTTTTATATGATCAATCACCTTACAGTGCCACATAATTCAAATAACCCTGTTATTTTGAACTATCGCCTTTCATTGCAGGCTTTGGATGAGACACATCAGCCTCGAGTGAAGGTTTGGGTGTCAACTTTAACCACCAAGCAGTGGGAAGGCTCATTTGAGCTTATTGCTTCAGGTCGTGGGTATGCGTGTGTCTCCACAGATACTGGGGTATGCTGGGTACCTGTGAAGTGTGTTCGTCCTGACCTGCAACCACAAAGGCAGAATCAGGCCAGCAGGCAACCTGAAAACCATGACCAGAATGAAAGTCATCAGGTGGAGGAAGCTTCGAGTGATGACTCGGATGCAGATGATGCAAGTGATCACTTGGATGGTCCCTCCACAAGCAGGCACTGAACGCTTTGCATTTTTCTTTCCTTTTTCTTTTTTTTTTTTTTTAAACAGAAAAGGGTGAGATGTAGCCCTGGTTCATGCCTGAGATGTTTTGGTTTTCTGAAATTCCTTTCCAAGGGAATTTTCTTGTAAAACAAGAGATATGTTTTGGTAACTGTAACTTGGTTTACATTTTTTTTCCCTAGGAAGGACTTCTTCTTGATGTCCCTCTGTTATAAAATGTTTTAAGAGGGGTTCCTGAAATTGCTTGTTGTTAGTTGTATCTGTTTCAAAGTTATAGAAGGGGGAATTGTTATAAAACGTTTCAAGAGGGGTTTCTGTAATTGTTTGTTGCTGGTTGTACCTGTTCTGGAGAAGTTTGATTGATGCAAAGGTTGTAAGTTGCTGCGACACTGTACGGATGTAAGGTGCTATGTTACAAGGAAAGCGGGAAAATATCTAGTTCACACAGGTTACATCACCCTGAACCATGACTGGTGGACGTGAAAGTCACTCGACGCCCTTGGGAAATGATTGGTCAGGAGTGACTCGTATTAAAGACCAATCAGAGCCCTGACAATTAACCAATCAGAAAGAAGATCCAAAATGCACCAATCAGGAGGAACCACAGAGGATAAAGGGGACTGTCAGACTGTTGGGCGGTGAGGTGTCTTCTTCAGAATCTTGAGGGTTTGAAGGAGCACCCAGTGTGGTGTCGCACTGTTTTTGGATTTCTGGCTTGCTGAGAGGAACCTGGGCTTATCCTGGGGTTTTGCTCCCAGTAGTTGTTTACAGTTAAATAAACAAGTGCCTGTTTTTTTCATGTTCGTCTCGATTGTGACAACAGGAGTATGACACAAAGCAGAAAGGCAGATTGGAAGTCACCTACCATACGCCAGGTAAGTCTCTGATGTACCAAAATACTGAAAACAAGAGTGGTACAGCAAACAAGAAGAGCCCCTATTTGTGGGGAATAAAGTCCCAAGACACCAGTTTTTTGTTAAATATTTTTAAGGTTAATAGTTTCTGCTGTTAATTATTAATTGTCAATGTTCCTTAGTAAAGTTTAATTACTGTTTGTACTGTACCTACTTTGCCTTTCCCGTCAAGTATCACTTCTGCTGCTCCCATAAGGACGTGCGCTCAAGATCATATGCAAATTAAAAGCCTCCGGTACCAGTCAGGACCTGATGACAACGAGCCAGAATAAAACTAGTGACTGAGAATAACTGCTCTGGGCTGGCAGAGCCATAAGGAACTCTACACCAATCAGAGCTGAGTCTTACTTCATCACCGTAACTTGAAGAGGACTCAACTAGACAGACACTCCTAGACCATGAGCCAGTAAGTGTCTTCTCTGGGACTCCTGTGAGGATGGAAGGCCCAGATCTGCCGTGCAAAGGAACTGATCTCCTCCTCCTCTGCGTCGTCCCAGGGAGCAGCAGTGGTGTGCGCCCGTCCCTCAAGCCCCCTACCCAGGCTGTTTTCAATAAAGGCCCTTTGAAGGGAGTTGGTCTCCTGGCCGTTTCTAACACTATGCATTGTCCATCCCCACTGCCTCTGGCTGGGAAACTTCCATTCAAACAGCCAGTCACTCTTCTCTTAGAAACACGATGGCCAAATCGAATTGCCTACTGCAAACAACAGATCCTGGACTCTCCCTAAACCATGTCTGGGCATTGTCTCTGCCTAACTGCCACAGATCCAAACCTGGAGTGCTGATACACCTGGAGTAACTAAGGCTATAACCCCACTAGATGACTGCAAGGTATAGGGTACTACCACAAGTCAGAGAAGACTGCTTGCATGTTGCAAAACAAATACTCAGAAAGTTTATTAAAAGCTGAAATAATTCATGCTAAGCAGATAATCCTACATTATTGTCTTGGTTTGGAAAGACAGGTATCTGCTAGGGAGGGCAGGAGCCTCCCTTGGAATGGAGAATGTAAACCCCCTCCCTCAGAATTATTAAAATTTTGAAATTAAGGAGCTCTCAGGCAAAGATATGGGAATAGCAATAACAGTTCTTTACTAGGAAAATTAAAATAAAATTGCAGTCGTACAAAACAAAACACTGACAGAGTCCTGACTGGACACCCTCTTGGTCAGGGTGCTGGTAGCAGTCCAATTAAAATTGTGGCTGCAGTCCTCCTGGAATGGAAGATGTGATTCTGTTGAAGCAATGATACTATAGAAGGGTGTAGTTTTCCTCTGAAGGTCCTGTGGTGGTGTAGATGGGTCCAGTCTTCCCCAGGCTGCCCTGATGTTCTGACTCTCAGATTTTTATCCAGGTAGGAATGCTTGGCTCCTCCCCCTGGGTGGAGTATCTCACAATGGGATGATGTAATTTTATCAGTCACACAGTGAGATTTAATGGCCCATTAACAGAACATATGCCCTTGATGGGAGGATGGGTCATGGAAGAGATAAAGAACACAGGCCCATTTGGTTTTAACAGCTGGCTCATTAACAGAAGATCCCCCCGGGGTTATGAAAGATGGGTCATGGAAGACAAAAAATGCTGCCCCACCTGGTTTTAACAGATCGTAATAGAATACTTACTTTTATTATTTTTTTATTATTTATACAGATAATTATTATAATTGTTATTCACTAAAACTTCATATTGTATCAAGTAACAAGAATTTTTTAACCAACACAACATATTCTTTTGTAACAGATATTCTTTTCTATACCATTGAAAAATGGCTTCACAAATTTTCAAGCAGAATTGTTTGTTTATTCTTACACTTTTAAAAATAACTTCTATTTGGAAGAATTTCAAAAACACAACATCAAGAGTTACAATACATCTCAATCCCTTCACAATACACAACACATTTATTAGTTGTTTTAAACTGACACATCTCCTGTCTTTTAACTCAACCACTTGCAAATTCTGCCTACAAGGAGCAAGTCTAAGGTCATGGCAGCAAGAAAAAGAACTCTCTTCTCCAATGTCACAATCTATTTTTCAGTCACAAAATGACTATAGATTAGGCTTCTACTAAAATACTGTCTTCCCAAGTTTCAAAACATGAAATTAGAAATCAAAGAAAAAACAAACCACTACATTATGAGCTTTGTCTGTGTCTTGGTTTAGGAAGACAGGTATCTGCTAGGTAAAATTACAATCAGAGGCTCTTTGGCAAAGATTTGGGAAATAGGAATAGCAGTTCTTTACTAGTATGTAATACAAAGCAAACAAACACAAAAAAAAGTCCCCCCCCCACCAAACAACTACAGCATTAATGACAAACGACAACAGTACCAAGAACCTTGAGGGCTTTGTTTCACAAAACCCAGGGCAGTTTGGTTTCGGTGTCCCTGCAGGATCCTCAGAGCACCAAGCTGGAACAGTGGAACAGTCCCGGGCTGGTAGCTGGGATGGCAGGGTGTCCCGGCAGGCAGGGGCAGGATGTCCCGGCAGCGCAGGGGGTGCAGGGTCACGCTGCAGCAAGAGGAGCAGCGCCGAAGAAGCTCGAAGGCGAGGCAGAAAAGCGGCCCAGCTTCTGCTCGGCGTGCTTTGCGGCGGCTGAGATCCTCGAGGAGCGGCCGACACGCGTCTCCCGAACGCCGGAAGAAGAAAAGCACGCAGCTGCCTCAAGCCCTGTCCTCTACCTGCGTCATCTCCCCCCTCCACCTTTTGTCCACCTCTTTGTTTCAGCCAAGCACTCTCAAGTATCCAACACCCGGTCCCCTTGGCAACCCGTGGGGAAAAAATTCCCCAGAGAAAGAAGGAACAAACCCAACCCCCAACATTATCCACCCCGAATTTTTTCCCATACAAACATATTACATTGAGTTTTAACTATTAAAAATACATATATATATATGCAAATATGGATGCAGCCACATTGTCATGGGTAGTTCACCCCAAAACAAGGTCCCCTTGAGGTATGCATCGGGTCTCTCCATCCTTTTGCATCACCCACCAGGTGCAACCTGGTCCCTGAGCAAAGACAACCCCACGGATGGGATTGTCTTTGCTGGAGGCAGGATTAATCCAAACAGTTTTTCCCAGCATACCTCTCATGTGTACCACTGGAACCTTATCTCCGTCTGTCTTTTGCAAGGGCTCAGATTGGGCAGGACCTGCTCGGTTGGTGGAACCTCGAGTGTTCACCAACCAGGTGGCCTTTGCTAAATTAGTATCCCAATTCTTAAAGGTTCCCCCACCCAGTGCTTTCAAGGTAGTTTTAAGCAGGCCATTGCACCGTTCAACTTTCCCGGCCGCTGGTGCATGATAAGGAATATGGTACACCCACTCAATGCCATGTTCTCTAGCCCAGGTGCTTATAAGACTATTCTTGAAATGAGTCCCATTGTCCGACTCGATTCTCTCAGGGGTGCCATGTCTCCACAGGACTTGTTTTTCCAGGCCCAGGATGGTGTTTCGGGCAGTAGCATGAGGCACAGGGTAGGTCTCCAACCATCCAGTGGTGGCTTCCACTATGGTTAGCACATAACGCTTGCCCTGGCGGGTTTGGGGAAGGGTGATGTAGTCAATCTGCCAGGCTTCCCCATATTTATATTTGGACCACCGCCCACCATACCATAAGGGCTTCACCCGCTTGGCTTGCTTGATTGCAGCACATGTCTCACAGTCATGGATAACCTGAGAAATACTGTCCATGGTTAAATCCACCCCTCGGTCTCGGGCCCACTTATAGGTGGCATCTCTGCCCTGATGACCCGAGGCATCATGGGCCCATCGGGCTAGGAACAACTCTCCCTTGTGTTGCCAATCTAAATCTATCTTTGACACTTCTATCTTGGCAGCCTGATCTACCTGCTTGTTGTTTTGGTGTTCCTCATTAGCCCGACTCTTGGGAACATGGGCATCTACATGGCGGACTTTCACAGGCAGCTTCTCTACACGAGTGGCAACGTCCTTCCATTCATCAGCAGCCCAGATTGGTTTTCCTCTACGCTGCCAGTTGGCCTTTTTCCACCTTTCCAGCCAGCCCCACAGAGCATTGGCTACCATCCACGAATCAGTGTAGAGGTAGAGCTTTGGCCACTTCTCTCTTTCAGCAATGTCAAGGGCTAATTGAACAGCTTTGAGTTCAGCAAGCTGACTTGATCCCCCTTCTCCTTCAGTGGCTTCTGCAACCTGTCGTGTGGGGCTCCATACGGCTGCTTTCCACTTACGGTTCATTCCCACGATGCGACAGGAACCGTCAGTGAAAAGAGCGTAGTGTGTTTCTTCTGCTGGCAGTTGGTTGTATGGAGGAGCTTCTTCAGCCCGTGTCACTTGTTCCTGCTCCTCTTCGTCCGTGAGACCGAAGTTTTCTCCTTCCGGCCAGTTTGTAATTATCTCCAAAATCCCAGGGCGATTTGGGTTTCCAATACGGGCACGCTGTGTGATGAGGGCAGTCCATTTGCTCCATGTGGCATCAGTGGCATGGTGCGTGGAGGGAGCCTTTCCTTTAAACATCCACCCCAGCACTGGTAGTCGGGGTGCCAAGAGGAGTTGTGCTTCTGTGCCAATCACTTCTGAGGCGGCTTGAACTCCTTCATAGGCGGCCAAGATCTCCTTCTCTGTGGGAGTGTAGTTGGCTTCAGATCCTCTGTAACTTCGACTCCAGAATCCCAGTGGTCGGCCTCGGGTCTCCCCTGGCACCTTCTGCCAAAGGCTCCAGGACAAACCGTTGTTCCCGGCTGCAGAATAAAGCACATTCTTCACATCTGGTCCCGTCCTGACTGGGCCAAGGGCTACTGCATGAGCAATCTCCTGCTTGATCTGGGCAAAGGCTTGTTGCTGTTCAGGGCCCCAGTGGAAATTGTTTTTCTTGCGGGTAACCAGGTAGAGAGGGCTCACGATCTGACTGTACTCAGGAATGTGCATCCTCCAAAAACCTATCGCTCCTAGGAAAGCTTGTGTTTCCTTTTTGCTGGTCGGTGGAGACATTGCTGTGATCTTATCAATGACCTCAGTGGGGATCTGCCGCCGTCCATCTTGCCACTTTACTCCCAGGAACTGGATCTCTCTGGCAGGTCCCTTGACTTTGCTCTTCTTGATGGCAAACCCGGCTTTCAGCAAAATCTGGATGATCCTCTCTCCTTTCTCGAACACTTCAGCTGCAGTCTTTCCCCACACAATGATGTCATCAATGTACTGTAGATGTTCCGGAGCCTCACCTTTCTCCAGTGCAGCCTGGATCAGCCCATGGCAGATGGTGGGGCTGTGCTTCCACCCCTGGGGCAGCCGGTTCCAGGTGTACTGCACGCCCCTCCAGGTGAAAGCAAACTGAGGCCTGCATTCTGCAGCCAGAGGAATGGAGAAAAATGCATTGGCAATGTCAATAGTGGCATACCACCTTGCTGCCTTGGACTCCAGCTCGTACTGAAGTTCCAGCATGTCCGGCACAGCAGCGCTCAGCGGTGGAGTCACATTATTCAATGCACGATAGTCCACAGTCAGTCTCCATTCTCCATCAGACTTGCGCACAGGCCAGATGGGGCTGTTGAAGGGTGAGTGGGTTTTGCTGACCACCCCTTGGCTCTCCAGCTCACGGATCATCTTGTGGATGGGGATCACGGCGTCCCGATTTGTCCGATACTGCCGACGGTGCACTGTCGAGGTGGCAACAGGTACTTGTTGTTCTTCTACCTTCAGGAGTCCCACTGCAGATGGGTTCTTTGATAGTCCCGGCAAGGTGTTCAACTGCTTAATGTTCTCTGTCTCCACAGCAGCTATTCCAAAAGTCCATCTGAGTCCTTTAGGGTCTTTATAATATCCATTCCTGAGGAAGTCTATGCCCAGAATACATGGAGCCTCTGGGCCGGTCACAATCGGAAGTTTCTGCCACTCCTTCCCGGTCAGGCTCACCTCGGCTTCAACCAGAGTCAGTTCCTGTGATCCCCCCGTCACCCCGGCAATGGAAATCGGTTCTGCCCCCACATGTCCTGATGGCATTAGAGTACACTGCGACCCAGTATCTACTAAAGCTTCATATTTTTGTGGCTCTGATGTGCCAGGCCATCGAATCCACACAGTCCAAAAAACCCAATTTTCCCGTGCCTCTTCCTGGCTAGAGGCGGGGCCCCTCTAGCACTGGTTATTATTCCCTTCCTGGACATACATGGTAGAGGTTCCTTCGAGGGAATCTGACACAGCATTCCCACCTCCGTAATACCCGGCAGCTTGCTCATGGGAGGCTGAGGCTACCTTCATTCTAGTGGAACTCCCTCTGTTAGCGTTTCTCTCCTTGAGCTCATGTACCCGTGCTGCCAGGACAGAAGTAGGTTTCCCATGCCACATTCCCATGTCCTCCCCATGGTCCCGCAGATAAAACCACAGGTCAGCTCGAGGGGTGTACCCTCTCTCTCTTGCTGGGGGATGTTGGGCTCTGATTCTGGGGCCTGTGACTCGCACCGGTGCTACATGGGAACTGTTCCTTCTCATCTCCTCTCTCACCTCCTTTATCTCCTCTTTGAGTTCCTTCACCACCGCAGAGACATGAGCCTGCATTGGGCCACTGATCATACTTTCATAATTTCTGAGCTTGTTGGCAACAGAACCCACTGTCTCTCGGTTATCCTCGGCATTAATTGTTGCGATGAATGTGGCGTATTGGGATGGTCCATGAGTTGCCAGATTCCACAACATGTGCCCTGTGCATTTAACCTTGTCGGGGTCATTATCATGCTGTCCGGTCCTCCCAAAAAGTACTTCCAATACTGCCACTTCTCTCAACTGTTGGATTCCTTCCTCAAGGGTCTTCCATCGCATTCTATTGTTGTGCTCTTGCATTCTGTCTCTGTGGACAAATCTCTCTCTCACACTCATTAGAAGTCGTTCCCAAAGGGGAAGGGGCCTTTGCTCTCTTACAAATACCTGATTTATACCTGAGTCCTGGGTCAAGGGTCCCAAATTCCTTGCTTCAGCACTATCCAGTTGCACACCTGTACCCATAAGGTCCCAGACTCGAAGTAGCCAGGCTGTATAAGCCTCACGTCCTCGTCGTGCAATATCTTTTTGCAGATTACATAGACTTTCATATGTCAGGGACTCAGTGATGATCTCAACCTGTGGCTCTTCTGTGGGCTGTGAGGACCCTCCTTTCTTACCCTTAATATCAGGATCTGACGATTTCACTTTACACTTCCTTGTTTCCACAGGGGCGACTGCTGCTGGCTGTGGCTGCCCTTGTGGTTCAGCTGGAACCTGGACAGTTGTAACATCTGTGGGTTCCACTGCTGCACCATCAGTCTCTGCCTTCTCGGGGCAGGGGGAGGGTTTTTCATGAGCTGGGGAAATGTACTCCTTCAGCATTTGGCCTATCTCTTTTACCAGAACCTCAACCCAATCCGGGTGGGTCCTTTCTGAGGCAGGCTGTGGGGCAGAGTCAGGCTCTGGGGTATCATCCCTATTCTGTGGGGTAGGTATCAGGGTGGTTATCCAGGTCAATCTTCCCTGATCTCTGAATGCTAAACAGAATACGCCTATTAGCAGCACCAGCCATTGTATGATATCATTAGCATTCAGAGAGGATTTAAACCCTTCAAAAACTGGTGGGGCAGACCCAAAGAGATGGGTAAAGGGTTGGGAAAAAGAAACTTCCCCCGGTGTCATTTCCTCACAGTAGGTACCATTGTTAAAGTAACTCCAAAAACACACAGTTAGTGTACGATAGCCCTGAATCCATGTGCCTGCCTTCCAGAGGAAATTAAAAATCCATGAGTTCTTCACCTTATTAAGCCATAAAATAAACTGGATGACAGTCACAGTAGCCTTAGTTATAGGGCCCATGTTTAGATAAGGGCCTGCAAATGGAAGGAATACAGCCACAACCACATGCCACCCAAACCAGGCTAAGTTAGACCACATGATGCAGCCTAATGAGGTTTTTATATCCAACGCACACAAAAGAAAGTACTAGGTTAGTTAAGAACTGCTATTTCTCTTCCCTTTTCTTTTCTCAGTGCCCTCAAGCCCCACACTTGGGCGCCAAAATCTGTCTTGGTTTAGGAAGACAGGTATCTGCTAGGTAAAATTGCAATCAGAGGCTCTTTGGCAAAGATTTGGGAAATAGGAATAGCAGTTCTTTACTAGTATGTAATACAAAGCAAACAAACACAAAAAAACTCCCCCCCCACCAAACAACTACAGCATTAATGACAAACGACAACAGTACCAAGAACCTTGAGGGCTTTGTTTCACAAAACCCAGGGCAGTTTGGTTTCGGTGTCCCTGCAGGATCCTCAGAGCACCAAGCTGGAACAGTGGAACAGTCCCGGGCTGGTAGCTGGAATGGCAGGGTGTCCCGGCAGGCAGGGGCAGGATGTCCCGGCAGCGCAGGGGGTGCAGGGTCACGCTGCAGCAAGAGGAGCAGCGCCGAAGAAGCTCGAAGGCGAGGCAGAAAAGCGGCCCAGCTTCTGCTCGGCGTGCTTTGCGGCGGCTGAGATCCTCGAGGAGCGGCCGACACGCGTCTCCCGAACGCCGGAAGCAGAAAAGCGCGCAGCTGCCTCAAGCTGTGTCTTTTACCTGCGTTATCTCCCCCTTCCACCTTTTGTCCATCTCTTTGTTTCAGCCAAGCACTCTCAAGTATCCAACACCCGGTCCCCTTGGCAACCCGTGGGGAAAAAATTCCCCAGAGAAAGAAGGAACAAACCCAACCCCCAACACCTGGGCAGCTGACTTTACTTACCCCTGGAAACAGGCCATCCATTGTGCCCAACTCCCTCTGCCGGGCACCTGGCCTCGGCCACCTACAATCCCGAACGGAACAGGATTTCTTCCAGATGCAAGCTGCCACAAGCAGGAAGCCTGGCTTCCCATGGAGGGCCAAAGGCCTCCTACAAACTGACATCAGGCTCCTGGGCAGCTGACTTTACTTACCCCTGGAAACAGGCCATCCTTTGTGCCCAACTCCTTCTGCCGGGCACCTGGCCTTGGCCACCTACAATTCCGAACGGAACTGGATTTCTTCCAGATGCAAGCTGCCACAAACTGGAAGACTTGCTCCTCTTGGAGGGCCAAAGGCCTCTTACAAACTGATATCAGGCACCTGGGCAGCTGACTTTACTTACCCCTGGAAACAGGCCATCATTTCTTCTTAACTCCCTCATTCCGGCACCCAGCTCCGGCCACCAACAATCCCGAACGGAACAGCATTTCTTCCAGATGCAAGCTGCCAGAAACTGGAAGACTAGCTTCCCTTGGAGGGCCAAAGGCCTCTTACAAACTGACATCAGGCACCTGGGCAGCTGACTTTACTTACCCCTGGAAACAGGCCATCCTTTGTGCCCAACTCCCTGTGCCGGGCACCAGGCCTCGGCCACCTACAATCCCGAACGGAACAGGATTACTTCCAGATGCAAGCTGCCACAAACTGGAAGCCTGGCTTCCCATGGAGGGCCAATAGCCACCTGCAAACTGACATCAGGCACTTGGGCAGATGACTTTACTTACCCTTGGAAACAGGCCATCCTTTGTGCCCAACTCCCTTTGCTGGGCACCTGGACTCAACCACTTACAATCCCGAATAAAACAGGATTTCTTCCAGATGCAAACTGCCACAAGCAGGAAGCCTGGCTTCCCTTGGAGGGCCAAAGGCCTCCTACAAACTGACATCAGGCACCTGGGCAGCTGACTTAACTTACCCTTGGAAATAGGCCATCCTTTGTTCCCAACTCTCTCATCCGGGAACCCGGCTAAGGCCACCTACAATCCGGAACGGAACAGCATTTCTTCCAGATACAAGCTGCCACAAACTGGAAGACTAGCTTCCCTTGGAGGGCCAAAGGCCTCCTACAAACTGACATCAGGCACCTGGGCAGCTGACTTTACTTACCCCTGGAAACAGGCCATCCTTTGTGCCCAACTCCCTGTGCCGGGCACAAGGCCTCGGCCACCTACAATCCCGAACGGAACAGGATTACTTCCAGATGCAAGCTGCCACAAACTGGAAGCCTGGCTTCCCATGGAGGGCCAATAGCCACCTGCAAACTGACATCAGGCACCTGGGCAGATGACTTTACTTACCCTTGGAAACAGGCCATCCTTTGTGCCCAACTCCCTGTGCCGGGCTCCTGGACTCAACCACTTACAATCCCGAATAAAACAGGATTTCTTCCAGATGCAAGCTTCCACAAGCTGGAAGCCTGGCTTCCCATGGATAAACAATAGCCACCTGCAATCTGACATCAGGCACCTGGGCTGCTGACTTTACTTACCCCTGGAAACAGGCCATCCTTTGTGCCCAACTCCCTCTGCCGGGCGCCTGGCCTCGGACACCTACAATCCTGAACGGAACAGGATTTCTTCCAGATGCAAGCTGCCTGAAACTGGTAGACTTGCTTCAGTTGGAGCGCCAAAGGCCTGCTAAAATCTGACATCAGGTACCTGGGAAGCTGACTTTACTTACCCCTGGAAACAGGCCATCCATTGTGCCCAACTCCCTCTGCCGGGAAACTGGCCTCAGCCAACCACAATTACGAACGGAACAGGATTTCTTCCAGATGCAAGCTGCCACAAACTGGAAGACTAGCTTCCCATGGAGGGCCAAAGGCCTCCTACCAACTGACATCAGGCACCTGGGCAGGTGACTTTACTTACCTCTGGAAACAGGCCATCATTTGTGCCCAACTCCCTCTGCCGAGCACACAGCTTCGGCCACCTACAATCCCGAACGGAACAGGATTTCTTCCAGATGCAAGCTGCCACAAGGTGGAAGCCTGGCTTCACTTGGAGGGCCAAAGGCCTCCTACAAACTGACATCAGGCACCTGGGCAGCTGACTTTACTTACCCCTGGAAACAGGCCATTCTTTGTTCCCAACTCCCTCTGCCGGGCACCCGGCTTCGGCCACCTACAATCTTGAACGGAACAGGATTTCTTCCAGATGCAAGCTGCCACAAGCTGGAAGTCTGGCTTCCCATGGAGGGCGAATAGCCACCTGCAAACTGACATCAGGCACCTGAGCAGCTGACTTTACTTACCCCTGGAAACAGGCCATCATTTGTGCCCAACTCCCTCTGCCGGGCACCAGGCCTCGGCCACCTACGATCCCAAACGGAACAGGATTTCTTCCAGATGCAAGCTGCCTTGCACAGGAAGACTAGCTTCCCTTGGAGGCCCAAAGGCCTCCTATAAACTGACATCAGGCACCTGGGCAGCTGACTTTACTTACCCCTGGAAACAGGCCATCATTTGTGCCCAACTCCCTCTGCCGGGCACCCAGCTCCAGACACCTACAATCCCGAACGGAACAGGATTTCATCCAGATGCAAGCTGCCAGAAACTGGAAGACTAGCTTCCCTTGGAGGGCCAAAGGCCTCCTACAAACTGACATCAGGCACCTGGGCAGCTGACTTTACTTACCCCTGGAAACAGGCCATCCTTTTTGCCCAACTCCCTCTGCCGGGCACCAGGCCTCGGCCACCTACAATCCTGAACAGAACAGGATTACTTCCAGATGCAAGCTGCCACAAACTGGAAGCCTGGCTTCCCATGGAGTAAAAATAGCCACCTGCAAACGGATATCAGGCACCTGGGCAGCTGACTTTACTTACCCCTGGAAACAGGCCATCATTTGTGCCCAACTCCCTCTGCCGGGCACCTAGCCTCGGCTACCTACAATCCTGAACGGAACAGGATTTCTTCCAGATGCAAGCTGCCAGAAACTGGTAGACTTGCTTCAGTTGGAGCGCCAAAGGCCTCCTACAAACTGACATCAGGCACCTGGGCAGCTGACTTTACTTACCCCTGGAAACAGGCCATCCAGTGTGCCCAACTCCCTCTGCCGGGAAACCGGCCTCAGACACCCACAATTACGAACGGAACAGGATTTCTTCCAGATGCAAGCTGCCACAAGCTGGAAGTCTGGCTTCCCATGGAGGGCCAATAGCCACCTGCAAACTGACATCAGGCACCTGAGCAGCTGACTGTACTTACCCCTGGAAACAGGCCATCATTTGTGCCCAACTCCCTCAGCCGGGCACCTGGCTTCGGCCACCTACAATCTTGAACGGAACAGCAGTTCTTCCAGATGCAAGCTGCCACAAACTGGAAGCCTGGCTTCCCTTGGAGGGCCAAAGGCCTCCTACAACCTGACATCAGGCACCTGGGCAGCTGACTTTACTTACCCCTGGAAACAGGCCATCCTTTGTGCCCAACTCCTTCTGCCGGGCACCAGGCCTCGGCCACCTACAATCCCGAACAGATCAGGATTTCATCCAGATGCAAGCTGCCACAAGCTGGAAGCCTGGCTTCCCTTGGAGGAAACATAGCCACCTGCAAACTGACATCAGGCACCTGGGCAGCTGACTTTACTTACCCCTGGAAACAGGCCATCCTTTGTGCCCAACTCCCTGTGCCGGGCACCAGGCCTCGGACACCTAGAATCCCGAATGGAACAGCATTTCTTCCAGATGCAAGCTGCCACAAACTGGAAGCCTGGCTTCCCATGGAGGGCCAATAGCCACCTGCAAACTGACATCAAGCACCTGGGCAGATGACTTTACTTACCCCTGGAAACAGGCCATCTTTGTGCCCAACTCCCTCTGCCGGGCACCCAGCTTTGGCCACCTACTATCCCGAACGGAACTGCATTTCTTCCAGATGGAAGCTGCCACAAACTGGAAGACTAGCTTCCAATGGAGGGCCAAAGTCCTCCTACAAACTGACATCAGGCACCTGGGCAGCTGACTTTACTTACCCCTGGAAACAGGCCATCCATTGTGCCCAACTCCCTCTGCCGGGCACATGCCCTCGGCCACCTACAATCCCGAACGGAAGAGGATTTCTTCCAGATGCAAGCTGCCACAAGCTGGAAGCTCGGCTTCCCATGGATAAACAATAGCCACCAGCAAACTGACATCAGGCACCTGGGCAGCTGACTTTACTTACCCCTGGAAACAGGCCATCATTTGTGCCCAACTCCCTGTGCCGGGCACCAGGCCTCGACCACCTACAATCCTGAACGGAACAGGATTACTTCCAGATGCAAGCTGCCACAAACTGGAAGCCTGGCTTCCCCTGGAAGAAAAATAGCCACCTGCAAACTGACATCAGGCACCTGGGCAGCTGACTTTACTTACCCCTGGAAACAGGCCATCCTTTGTGCCCAACACCCTCTACCGGGCACCTGGCCTCGGCCACCTACAATCCTGAACGGAACCGGATTTCTTCCTGATGCAAGCTGCCAGAAACTGGTAGACTTGCTTCAGTTGGAGCGCCAAAGGCCTGCTAACAACTGACACCAGGTACCTGGGCAGCTGACTTTACTTACCCCTGGAAAGAGGCCATCCATTGTGCCCAACTCCCTCTGCCGGGAAACTGGCCTCAGCCACCCACAATTACGAACGGAACAGGATTTCTTCCAGATGCAAGCTGCCACAAACTGGAAGACTAGCTTCCCAGGGAGGGCCAAAGGCCTCCTACAAACTGACATCAGGCACCTGGGCAGGTGACTTTACTTACCCCTGAAAATAGGCCATCCTTTGTGCCCAACTCCCTCTGCCGAGCACACAGCTTCGGCCACCTACAATCCCGAACGGAACAGGATTTCTTCCAGATGCAAGCTGCCACAAGCTGGAAGCCTGGCTTCCCATGGATAAACAATAGCCACCTGCAAACTGACATCAGGCACCTGGGTAGCTGACTTTACTTACCCCTGGAAACAGGCCATCCTTTGTGCCCAACTCCCTCTGCCGGACACCTTGCCTCGGCCACCTACAATCCCGAACGGATCAGGCTTTCTTCCAGATGCAAGCTGCCACAAACTGGAAGACTAGCTTCCCATGGAGGGCCAAAGGCCTCCTACAAACGGATATAAGGCATCTAAACAGCTGACTTTACTTTCCTCTGGAAACAGGCCATAATTTGTGCCCAACTGCCTCTGCCGGGCACTTGGCCTTGGCTACCTACAATCCCGAACGGAACAGGATTACTTCCAGATGCAAGCTGCCACAAACTGGAAGCCTGGCTTCCCATGGAGGGCCAATAGCCACCTGCAAACTGACATCAGGCACTTGGGCAGATGACTTTACTTACCCTTGGAAACAGGCCATCCTTTGTGCCCAACTCCCTTTGCTGGGCACCTGGACTCAACCACTTACAATCCCGAATAAAACAGGATTTCTTCCAGATGCAAACTGCCACAAGCAGGAAGCCTGGCTTCCCTTGGAGGGCCAAAGGCCTCCTACAAACTGACATCAGGCACCTGGGCAGCTGACTTAACTTACCCTTGGAAATAGGCCATCCTTTGTTCCCAACTCTCTCATCCGGGAACCCGGCTAAGGCCACCTACAATCCGGAACGGAACAGCATTTCTTCCAGATACAAGCTGCCACAAACTGGAAGACTAGCTTCCCTTGGAGGGCCAAAGGCCTCCTACAAACTGACATCAGGCACCTGGGCAGCTGACTTTACTTACCCCTGGAAACAGGCCATCCTTTGTGCCCAACTCCCTGTGCCGGGCACAAGGCCTCGGCCACCTACAATCCCGAACGGAACAGGATTACTTCCAGATGCAAGCTGCCACAAACTGGAAGCCTGGCTTCCCATGGAGGGCCAATAGCCACCTGCAAACTGACATCAGGCACCTGGGCAGATGACTTTACTTACCCTTGGAAACAGGCCATCCTTTGTGCCCAACTCCCTGTGCCGGGCTCCTGGACTCAACCACTTACAATCCCGAATAAAACAGGATTTCTTCCAGATGCAAGCTTCCACAAGCTGGAAGCCTGGCTTCCCATGGATAAACAATAGCCACCTGCAATCTGACATCAGGCACCTGGGCTGCTGACTTTACTTACCCCTGGAAACAGGCCATCCTTTGTGCCCAACTCCCTCTGCCGGGCGCCTGGCCTCGGACACCTACAATCCTGAACGGAACAGGATTTCTTCCAGATGCAAGCTGCCTGAAACTGGTAGACTTGCTTCAGTTGGAGCGCCAAAGGCCTGCTAAAATCTGACATCAGGTACCTGGGAAGCTGACTTTACTTACCCCTGGAAACAGGCCATCCATTGTGCCCAACTCCCTCTGCCGGGAAACTGGCCTCAGCCAACCACAATTACGAACGGAACAGGATTTCTTCCAGATGCAAGCTGCCACAAACTGGAAGACTAGCTTCCCATGGAGGGCCAAAGGCCTCCTACCAACTGACATCAGGCACCTGGGCAGGTGACTTTACTTACCTCTGGAAACAGGCCATCATTTGTGCCCAACTCCCTCTGCCGAGCACACAGCTTCGGCCACCTACAATCCCGAACGGAACAGGATTTCTTCCAGATGCAAGCTGCCACAAGGTGGAAGCCTGGCTTCACTTGGAGGGCCAAAGGCCTCCTACAAACTGACATCAGGCACCTGGGCAGCTGACTTTACTTACCCCTGGAAACAGGCCATTCTTTGTTCCCAACTCCCTCTGCCGGGCACCCGGCTTCGGCCACCTACAATCTTGAACGGAACAGGATTTCTTCCAGATGCAAGCTGCCACAAGCTGGAAGTCTGGCTTCCCATGGAGGGCGAATAGCCACCTGCAAACTGACATCAGGCACCTGAGCAGCTGACTTTACTTACCCCTGGAAACAGGCCATCATTTGTGCCCAACTCCCTCTGCCGGGCACCAGGCCTCGGCCACCTACGATCCCAAACGGAACAGGATTTCTTCCAGATGCAAGCTGCCTTGCACAGGAAGACTAGCTTCCCTTGGAGGCCCAAAGGCCTCCTATAAACTGACATCAGGCACCTGGGCAGCTGACTTTACTTACCCCTGGAAACAGGCCATCATTTGTGCCCAACTCCCTCTGCCGGGCACCCAGCTCCAGACACCTACAATCCCGAACGGAACAGGATTTCTTCCAGATGCAAGCTGCCAGAAACTGGAAGACTAGCTTCCCTTGGAGGGCCAAAGGCCTCCTACAAACTGACATCAGGCACCTGGGCAGCTGACTTTACTTACCCCTGGAAACAGGCCATCCTTTTTGCCCAACTCCCTCTGCCGGGCACCAGGCCTCGGCCACCTACAATCCTGAACAGAACAGGATTACTTCCAGATGCAAGCTGCCACAAACTGGAAGCCTGGCTTCCCATGGAGTAAAAATAGCCACCTGCAAACGGACATCAGGCACCTGGGCAGCTGACTTTACTTACCCCTGGAAACAGGCCATCATTTGTGCCCAACTCCCTCTGCCGGGCACCTAGCCTCGGCTACCTACAATCCTGAACGGAACAGGATTTCTTCCAGATGCAAGCTGCCAGAAACTGGTAGACTTGCTTCAGTTGGAGCGCCAAAGGCCTCCTACAAACTGACATCAGGCACCCGGGCAGCTGACTTTACTTACCCCTGGAAACAGGCCATCCAGTGTGCCCAACTCCCTCTGCCGGGAAACCGGCCTCAGACACCCACAATTACGAACGGAACAGGATTTCTTCCAGATGCAAGCTGCCACAAGCTGGAAGTCTGGCTTCCCATGGAGGGCCAATAGCCACCTGCAAACTGACATCAGGCACCTGAGCAGCTGACTGTACTTACCCCTGGAAACAGGCCATCATTTGTGCCCAACTCCCTCAGCCGGGCACCTGGCTTCGGCCACCTACAATCTTGAACGGAACAGCAGTTCTTCCAGATGCAAGCTGCCACAAACTGGAAGCCTGGCTTCCCTTGGAGGGCCAAAGGCCTCCTACAACCTGACATCAGGCACCTGGGCAGCTGACTTTACTTACCCCTGGAAACAGGCCATCCTTTGTGCCCAACTCCTTCTGCCGGGCACCAGGCCTCGGCCACCTACAATCCCGAACAGATCAGGATTTCATCCAGATGCAAGCTGCCACAAGCTGGAAGCCTGGCTTCCCTTGGAGGAAACATAGCCACCTGCAAACTGACATCAGGCACCTGGGCAGCTGACTTTACTTACCCCTGGAAACAGGCCATCCTTTGTGCCCAACTCCCTGTGCCGGGCACCAGGCCTCGGACACCTAGAATCCCGAATGGAACAGCATTTCTTCCAGATGCAAGCTGCCACAAACTGGAAGCCTGGCTTCCCATGGAGGGCCAATAGCCACCTGCAAACTGACATCAGGCACCTGGGCAGATGACTTTACTTACCCCTGGAAACAGGCCATCTTTGTGCCCAACTCCCTCTGCCGGGCACCCAGCTTTGGCCACCTACTATCCCGAACGGAACTGCATTTCTTCCAGATGGAAGCTGCCACAAACTGGAAGACTAGCTTCCAATGGAGGGCCAAAGTCCTCCTACAAACTGACATCAGGCACCTGGGCAGCTGACTTTACTTACCCCTGGAAACAGGCCATCCATTGTGCCCAACTCCCTCTGCCGGGCACATGCCCTCGGCCACCTACAATCCCGAACGGAAGAGGATTTCTTCCAGATGCAAGCTGCCACAAGCTGGAAGCTCGGCTTCCCATGGATAAACAATAGCCACCAGCAAACTGACATCAGGCACCTGGGCAGCTGACTTTACTTACCCCTGGAAACAGGCCATCATTTGTGCCCAACTCCCTGTGCCGGGCACCAGGCCTCGACCACCTACAATCCTGAACGGAACAGGATTACTTCCAGATGCAAGCTGCCACAAACTGGAAGCCTGGCTTCCCCTGGAAGAAAAATAGCCACCTGCAAACTGACATCAGGCACCTGGGCAGCTGACTTTACTTACCCCTGGAAACAGGCCATCCTTTGTGCCCAACACCATCTACCGGGCACCTGGCCTCGGCCACCTACAATCCTGAACGGAACCGGATTTCTTCCTGATGCAAGCTGCCAGAAACTGGTAGACTTGCTTCAGTTGGAGCGCCAAAGGCCTGCTAACAACTGACACCAGGTACCTGGGCAGCTGACTTTACTTACCCCTGGAAAGAGGCCATCCATTGTGCCCAACTCCCTCTGCCGGGAAACTGGCCTCAGCCACCCACAATTACGAACGGAACAGGATTTCTTCCAGATGCAAGCTGCCACAAACTGGAAGACTAGCTTCCCAGGGAGGGCCAAAGGCCTCCTACCAACTGACATCAGGCACCTGGGCAGGTGACTTTACTTACCCCTGAAAATAGGCCATCCTTTGTGCCCAACTCCCTCTGCCGAGCACACAGCTTCGGCCACCTACAATCCCGAACGGAACAGGATTTCTTCCAGATGCAAGCTGCCACAAGCTGGAAGCCTGGCTTCCCATGGATAAACAATAGCCACCTGCAAACTGACATCAGGCACCTGGGTAGCTGACTTTACTTACCCCTGGAAACAGGCCATCCTTTGTGCCCAACTCCCTCTGCCGGACACCTTGCCTCGGCCACCTACAATCCCGAACGGATCAGGCTTTCTTCCAGATGCAAGCTGCCACAAACTGGAAGACTAGCTTCCCATGGAGGGCCAAAGGCCTCCTACAAACGGATATAAGGCATCTAAACAGCTGACTTTACTTTCCTCTGGAAACAGGCCATAATTTGTGCCCAACTGCCTCTGCCGGGCACTTGGCCTTGGCTACCTACAATCCCGAACGGAACAGGATTTCTTCCAGATGCAAGCTGCCAAGCAGGAAGCCTGGCTTCCCTTGGAGGGCCAAAGGCCTCCTACAAACTGACATCAGGCACCTGGGCAGCTGACTTTACTTACCCCTTGAAACAGGCCATCCTTTGTGCCCAACTCCCTGTGCCGGGCACAAGGCCTCGGCCACCTAAAATCCGGAACGGAACAGGATTACTTCCAGATGGAAGCTGCCACAAGCTGGAAGCCTGGCTTCCCATGGAGGAAAAATAACCACCTGCAAACGGACATCAGGCACCTGGGCAGCTGACTTTACTTACCCCTGGAAACAGGCCATCCTTTGTGCCCAACTCCCTCTGCCGGGCACCTGGCCTCGGCCACCTACAATCCCGAACGGAACAGGATTTCTTCCAGATGCAAGCTGCCAAAAACTGGAAGACTAGCTTCCCTTGGAGGGCCAAAGGCCTTCTACAAACTGACATCAGGCACCTGGGCAGCTGACTTTACTTACCCCTGGAAACAGGCCATCCATTGTGCCCAACTCCCTCTGCCGGGAAACTGGCCTCAGCCACCCACAATTACGAACGGAACAGGATTTCTTCCAGATGCAAGCTGCCACAAACTGGAAGACTAGCTTCCCATGGAGGGCCAAAGGCCTCCTAAAAACTGACATCAGGCACCTGGGCAGGTGACTTTACTTACCCCTGAAAATAGGCCATCCTTTGTGCCCAACTCCCTCTGCCGAGCACACAGCTTCGGCCACCTACAATCCCGAACGGAACAGGATTTCTTCCAGATGCAAGCAGCCACAAGCTGGAAGCCTGGCTTCCCATGGATAAACAATAGCCACCTGCAAAGTGACATCAGGCACCTGGGTAGCTGACTTTACTTACCCCTGGAAACAGGCCATCCTTTGTGCCCAACACCCTCTGCCGGGCACTTGGCCTCAGCCACCTACTATCCCGAACGGAACTGCATTTCTTCCAGATGGAAGCTGCCACAAACTGGAAGACTAGCTTCCAATGGAGGGCCAAAGGCCTCCTACAAACGGACATAAGGCATCTAAACAGCTGACTTTACTTTCCTCTGGAAACAGGCCATAATTTGTGCCCAACTGCCTCTGCCGGGCACCTGGCCTTGGCTACCTACAATCCCGAACGGAACAGGATTTCTTCCAGATGCAAGCTGCCACATGGAGATAACCAGGCTTCACTTGGAGACCCAAAAGCCTCCTACAAACTGACATCAGGCAGCTGGGCAGCTGACTTTACTTACCTCTGGAAACAGGCCATCCTTTGTTCCCAACTCCCTCTGCCGAGCACACAGCTTCGGCCACCTACAATCCCGAACGGAACAGGATTTCTTCCCGATGCAAGCTGCCACAAGCTGGAAGCCTGGCTTCCCATGGATAAACAATAGCCACCTGCAAACTGACATCAGGCATCTAAGCAGCTGACTTTACTTTCCTCTGGAAACAGGCCATCATTTGTGCCCAACTGCGTCTGCCGGGCACCAGGCCTCGGCCACCTACGATCCCAAACGCAACAGGATTTCTTCCAGATGCAAGCTGCCACAAGCTGGAAGCCTGGCTTCACTTGGAGGGCCAAAGGCCTGCTACAAACTGACATCAGGCACCTGGGCAGCTGACTTTACTTACCCCTGGAAACAGGCCATCCTTTGTTCCCAACTACCTCTGCCGGGCACCCGGCTTCGGCCACCTACAATCTTGAACAGAACAGGATTTCTTCCAGATGCAAGCTGCCACAAGCTGGAAGTCTGGCTTCCCATGGAGGGCCAATAGCCACCTGCAAACTGACATCAGGCACCTGGGCAGCTGACTTTACTTACCCCTGGAAACAGGCCATCCTTTGTGCCCAACTCTCTCTGCCGGGCACCTGGCCTCGGCCACCTACTATCCCGAACCGAACAGGATTTCTTCCAGATGCAAGCTGCCACAAACTGGAAGACTTGCTTCAGTTGGAGGGCCAAATACCTCCTACAAACTGACACCAGGCACCTGGGCAGCTGACTTTACTTACCCCTGGAAACAGGCCATCCTTTATGCCCAACTCCTTCTGCCGGGCACCAGGCCTCGGCCACCTACAATCCCAAACGGAACAGAATTTCTTCCAGATGCAAGCTGCCACAAGCTGGAAGCCTGGCTTTCCTTGGAGGGCCAAAGGCCTCCTACAAACTGACATCAGGCACCTGGGCAGCTGACTTTACTTACCCCTGGAAACAGGCCATCCTTTGTCCCAAACTCCCTCAGCCGGGCACCTAGCTCCGGCCACCTACAATTCCGCACGAAACAGGATTTCTTCCAGATGCAAGCTGCCACAAGCAGGAAGCCTGGCTTCCCATGGAGTGCCAAGGGCCTCCTACAAACTGACATCAGGCACCTGGGAAGCTGACTTTACTTACCCCTGGAAACAGGCCATCATTTGTGCCCAACTCCCTCTGCCGGGCCCACACCTTCGGCTACCTACAATCCTGAATGGAACAGCATTTCTTCCAGATGCAAGCTGCCACAAACTGGAAGAATTGCTTTTGTTGGAGTGCCAAAGGCCTCGTACAAACTGACACCAGGCACCTGGGCAGCTGACTTCCCTTACCCCTGGAAACAGGCCATCCTATGTGCCCAACTCCCTGTGCCGGGCACCAGGCCTCGGCCACCTACAATCCCAAATGGAACAGGATTTCTTCCAGATGCAA
This sequence comes from Chamaea fasciata, assembly GCF_029207755.1. Classification (NCBI taxonomy): domain Eukaryota; kingdom Metazoa; phylum Chordata; class Aves; order Passeriformes; family Sylviidae; genus Chamaea; species Chamaea fasciata. Next base: position 8,573 of record NW_027094106.1, on the reverse strand, counting down.
GCTTCCTTGAACCGGAAGACTAGCTTCCCTTGGAGGGCCAAAGGCCTCCCACAAACTGACATCAGGCACCTGGGCAGCTGACTTTACTTACCCCTGGAAACAGGCCATCCTTTGTGCCCAACTCCCTCTGCCGGGCACCTGGCCTCGGCTACCTACAATCCCGAACGGAACAACATTGCTTCCAGATGCAAGCTGCCACAAACTGGAAGACTTCCTTCCCTTGGAGGGCCAAAGGCCTCCTACAAACTGACATCAGGCACCTGGGCAGCTGACTTTACTTACCCCTGGAAACAGGCCATCCTTTGTGCCCGACTCCCTCTGCCGGGCACCTAGCTCCGGCCACCTATAATCCCAAACGAAACAGGATTTCTTCCAGATGCAAGCTGCCACAAGCCGGAAGCCTGGCTTCCCATGGAGGGCCAAAGGCCTCCTACAAACTGACGCCAGGCACCTGGGCAGCTGACTTTACTTACCCCTGGAAACAGGCCATCCTTTGTGCCCAACTCCCTCAGCCGGGCAACTGGCCTCGGCCACCTACAATCCCGAACGGAACAGGATTTCTTCCAGATGCAAGCTGCCAAATGCAGAAAGCCTGGCTTCCCATGGAGGGACAAAGGCCTGCTACAAACTGACATCAGGCACCTGGACAGCTGACTTTACTTACCCCTGGAAACAGGCCATCCTTTGTGCCCAACTCCCTCTGCCGGGCACCTGGCCTGTGCCACCAACGATCCCGAACGGAACAGGATTTCTTCCAGATGCAAACTGCCACAAGCTGGAAGCCTGGCTTCCCTTGGAGGGCCAAAGGCCTCCTGCAAACTGACATCAGGCACCTGGGCAGCTGACTTTCCTTACCCCTGGAAACAGGCCATCCTTTGTGCCCAACTCCCTCTGCCGGGCACCTGGCCTCTGCCACCAACGATCCCAAACGCAACAGGATTTCTTCCAGATGCAAACTGCCACAAGCTGGAAGCCTGGCTTCCCTTGGAGGGCCAAAAGCCTCCTGCAAACTGACATCAGGCACCTGGGCAGCTGACTTTACTTACCCCTGGAAACAGGCCGTCCTTTTTGCCAAACTCCCTCTGCCGGGCACCTGGTCTCAACCACCTACAATCCCGAACGGAACAGGATTTCTTCCAGATGCAAGCTGCCACAAGCAGGAAGCCTGGCTTCCCATGGAGGGTCAAAGGTCTCCTACAAACTGACATCAGGCACCTGGGCAGCTGACTTTACTTACCCCTGGAAACAGGCCATCCTTTGTGCCCAACTCCCTCTGCCGGGCACCAGGCCTCGGCCACCTACAATCCCGAACGGAACAGCATTTCTTCCAGATGCAAGCTGCCACAAGCTGACAGCCTGGCTTCCCTTGGAGGGCCAAAGGCCTCCTACAAACTGACATCACGCACCTTGGCAGCTGACTTTTCTTACCCCAGGAAACAGGCCATCCTTTGTGCCCAACTCCCTCTGCCGGGCCCACACCTTCGGCCACCTATTATCCCGACCGGGACAGCATTTCTTCCAGATGCAAGCTGCCACAAACTGGAAGACTTGCTTTTGTTGGAGTGCCAAAGGCCTCGTACAAACTGACACCAGGCACCTGGGCAGCTGACTTTCCTTACCCCTGGAAACAGGCCATCCTTTGTGCGCAACTCCCTCTAACGGGCACTAGGCCTCGGCTACCTACAATCCCGAACGGAACAGCATTTCTTCCAGATGCAAGCTGCCACAAGCTGGAAGACATGCTTCCCTTGGAGGGCCAAAGGCCTCCTACAAATAGACACCAGGCACCTGGGCAGCTGACTTTACTTACCCCTGGAAACGGGCCATCCTTTGTGCCCAACTCCCTCTGCCGGGCACCAGGCCTCGACCACCTACAATCCCAAACGGAACAGGATTTCTTCCAGATGCAAGCTTCCTTGAACAGGAAGACTAGCTTCCCTTGGAGGGCCAAAGGCCTCCCACAAACTGACATCAGGCACCTGGGCAGCTGACTTTACTTACCCCTGGAAACAGGCCATCCTTTGTGCTTAACTCCCTCTGCCGGGCCCACAGCCTCGGCCACCTATTATCCTGAATGGAACAACATTTCTTCCAGATGCACGCTGCCACAAACAGGAAGACTTGCTTCCCTTGGAGGGCCAAAGGCCTCGTACAAACTGACACCAGGTACCTGGGCAGCTGACTTTACTTACCCCTGGTAACAGGCCATCCTTTGTGCCCAACTCCCTCTGCCGGGCACCTGGCCTGTGCCACCAACGATCCCGAACGGAACAGGATTTCTTCCAGATGCAAACTGCCACAAGCTGGAAGCCTGGCTTCCCTTGGAGGGCCAAAGGCCTCCTGCAAACTGACATCAGGCACCTGGGCAGCTGACTTTCCTTACCCCTGGAAACAGGCCATCCTTTGTGCCCAACTCCCTCTGCCGGGCACCTGGCCTCTGCCACCAACGATCCCAAACGCAACAGGATTTCTTCCAGATGCAAACTGCCACAAGCTGGAAGCCTGGCTTCCCTTGGAGGGTCAAAAGCCTCCTGCAAACTGACATCAGGCACCTGGGCAGCTGACTTTACTTACCCCTGGAAACAGGCCGTCCTTTTTGCCAAACTCCCTCTGCCGGGCACCTGGTCTCAACCACCTACAATCCCGAACGGAACAGGATTTCTTCCAGATGCAAGCTGCCACAAGCAGTAAGCCTGGCTTCCCATGGAGGGTCAAAGGCCTCCTACAAACTGACATCAGGCACCTGGGCAGCTGACTTTACTTACCCCTGGAAACAGGCCATCCTTTGTGCCCAACTCCCTCTGCCGGGCACCAGGCCTCGGCCACCTACAATCCCGAACGGAACAGCATTTCTTCCAGATGCAAGCTGCCACAAGCTGACAGCCTGGCTTCCCTTGGAGGGCCAAAGGCCTCCTACAAACTGACATCACGCACCTTGGCAGCTGACTTTTCTTACCCCAGGAAACAGGCCATCCTTTGTGCCCAACTCCCTCTGCCGGGCCCACACCTTCGGCCACCTATTATCCCGACCGGGACAGCATTTCTTCCAGATGCAAGCTGCCACAAACTGGAAGACTTGCTTTTGTTGGAGTGCCAAAGGCCTCGTACAAACTGACACCAGGCACCTGGGCAGCTGACTTTCCTTACCCCTGGAAACAGGCCATCCTTTGTGCGCAACTCCCTCTAACGGGCACTAGGCCTCGGCTACCTACAATCCCGAACGGAACAGCATTTCTTCCAGATGCAAGCTGCCACAAGCTGGAAGACATGCTTCCCTTGGAGGGCCAAAGGCCTCCTACAAATAGACACCAGGCACCTGGGCAGCTGACTTTACTTACCCCTGGAAACGGGCCATCCTTTGTGCCCAACTCCCTCTGCCGGGCACCAGGCCTCGACCACCTACAATCCCAAACGGAACAGGATTTCTTCCAGATGCAAGCTTCCTTGAACAGGAAGACTAGCTTCCCTTGGAGGGCCAAAGGCCTCCCACAAACTGACATCAGGCACCTGGGCAGCTGACTTTACTTACCCCTGTAAACAGGCCATCCTTTGTGCCCAACTCCCTCTGCCGGGCACCTGGCCTCGGCTACCTACAATCCCGAACAGAACAGGATTACTTCCAGATGCGAGCTGCCACAAGCTGGAAGCCTGGCTTCCCTTGGAGGGCCAAAGGCCTCCTACAAACTGACATCAGGCACCTGGGCAGCTGACTTTACTTACCCCTGGAAACAGGCCATCCTTTGTGCTTATCTCCCTCTGCCGGACACCTTGCCTCGGCCACCTACAATCCCGAACGGATCAGGCTTTCTTCCAGATGCAAGCTGCCACAAACTGGAAGACTAGCTTCCCATGGAGGGCCAAAGGCCTCCTACAAACGGACATAAGGCATCTAAACAGCTGACTTTACTTTCCTTTGGAAACAGGCCATAATTTGTGCCCAACTGCCTCTGCCGGGCACCTGGCCTTGGCTACCTACAATCCCGAACGCAACAGGATTTCTTCCAGATGCAAGCTGCCACATGGAGATAACCAGGCTTCACTTGGAGACCCAAAAGCCTCCTACAAACTGACATCAGGCAGCTGGGCAGCTGACTTTACTTACCTCTGGAAACAGGCCATCCTTTGTGCCCAACTCCCTCTGCCGAGCACACAGCTTCGGCCACCTACAATCCCGAACGGAACAGGATTTCTTCCCGATGCAAGCTGCCACAAGCTGGAAGCCTGGCTTCCCATGGATAAACAATAGCCACCTGCAAACTGACATCAGGCATCTAAGCAGCTGACTTTACTTTCCTCTGGAAACAGGGCCATCATTTGTGCCCAACTGCGTCTGCCGGGCACCAGGCCTCGGCCACCTACGATCCCAAACGGAACAGGATTTCTTCCAGATGCAAGCTGCCACAAGCTGGAAGCCTGGCTTCACTTGGAGGGCCAAAGGCCGGCTACAAACTGACATCAGGCACCTGGGCAGCTGACTTTACTTACCCCTGGAAACAGGCCATCCTTTGTTCCCAACTACCTCTGCCGGGCACCCGGCTTCGGCCACCTACAATCTTGAACAGAACAGGATTTCTTCCAGATGCAAGCTGCCACAAGCTGGAAGTCTGGCTTCCCATGGAGGGCCAATAGCCACCCTGCAAACTGACATCAGGCACCTGAGCAGCTGACTTTACTTACCCCTGGAAACAGGCCATCCTTTGTGCCCAACTCCCTCTGCCGGGCACCTGGCCTCGGCCACCTACAATCCCGAACGGAACAGCATTTCTTCCAGATGCAAGCTGCCACAAACTGGAAGAATTGCTTCCCATGGAGGAACAATAGCCACCTGAAAACTGAAATCAGGCACCTGAGCAGCTGACTTTACTTACCCCTGGAAACAGCCCATCCTTTGTGCCCAACTCCCTCAGCCGGGCACCTAGCTCCGGCCACCTACAATCCTGAACGAAACAGCATTAATTCCAGTTGCAAGCTGCCACAAGCTGGAAGACTAGCTTCCCTTGGAGGGCCAACGGCCTCCAACACACTGACATCAGGCACCTGGGCAGCAGACTTTACTTACCCCTGGAAACAGGCCATCCTTTGTGCACAACTCCCTCTGCCGTGCCCACAGCTTCGGCCACCTACAATCCCGAACGGAACAGGATTTCTTCCCGATGCATGGCGCCTAAAGCAGGAAGCCTGGCTTTCCTTGGAGGGCCAAAGGCATCCTACAAACTGACATCAGGCACCTGGGCAGCTTACTTTACTTACCCCTGGAAACAGGCCGTCCTTTGTGCCCAACTTCCTCTGCCGGGCCTCAGGTCTCGGCCACCTATAATCCCGAACGTAACAGGATTACTTCCAGATGCAAGCTGCCACAAGCTGTAATCCTGGCTTCCCATGGAGTCCAATAGCCACCTGAAAACTGATATCAGGAACATGGGCAGCTGACTTTACTTACCCCTGGAAACAGGCCATCATTTGTGCCCAACTCCCTTTGCCGGTCCCACAGCTTCGGCCACCTATTATCCCGAACGGAACAGCATTTCTTCCATATGCAAGCTGCCACAAACTGGAAGACTTGCTTCCGTTGGAGTGCCAAAGTCCTCGTACAAACAGACACCAGGCACCTGGGCAGCTGACTTTACTTACCCCTTGGAAACAGGCCATTCTTTGTGCCCAACTCCCTCTGCTGGGCACCAGGCCTCAGCCACCTACAATCCCAAACGGAACAGGATTTCTTCCAGATTCAAGCTGCCACAAACTGGAAGACTTGCTTCCCATGGAGGAACAATAGCCTCCTACAAACTGACATCAGGCACCTGGGTAGCTGACTTTCCTTACCCTTGGAAACAGGCCATCCTTTGAGCCCAACTCCCTCTGCTGGGCACCTAGCTCCGGCCACCTATAATCCCGAACGAAACAGGATTTCTTCCAGATGCAAGCTGCCACAAGCCGGAAGCCTGGCTTCCCATGGAGTGCCAAAGGCCTCCTACAAACTGACACTAGGCACCTGGGCAGCTGACTTTATTTACCCCTGGAAACAGGCCATCATTTGTGCCCAACTCCCTCTGCTGGGCACCTGGCCTCGGCTACCTACAATCCCGAACAGAACAGCATTTCTTCCAGATGCAAGCTGCCAAAAGCAGGAAGCCTGGCTTCCCATGGAATGTCAAAGGCCTCCTAAAAACTGACATCAGGCACCTGGGCAGCTGACTTTACTTACCCCTGGAAACAGGCCATTTTTTGTGCCCAACTCCCTCTGCCGGGCACCAGGCCTCGGCCACCTACAATCCTGAACGGAACAGGATTACTTCCAGATGCAAGCTGCCACAAGCTGGAAGCCTGGCTTTCCATGGAGGACCAATAGCCACGTTGAAACTGACATCAGGCACCTGGGCAGCTGACTTTCCTTACCCCTGGAAACAGGCCATCCTTTGTGCCCAACTCCCTCTTCCGGCACCAGGCCTCGGCCACCTACAATCCCAAACGGAACAGGATTTCTTCCAGATGCAAGCTTCCTTGAACAGGAAGACTAGCTTCCCTTGGAGGGCCAAAGGCCTCCCACAAACTGACATCAGGCACCTGGGCAGCTGACTTTACTTACCCCTGGAAACAGGCCATCCTTTGTGCCCAACTCCCTCTGCCGGGCACCTGGCCTCGGCTACCTACAATCCCGAACGGAACAACATTGCTTCCAGATGCAAGCTGCCACAAACTGGAAGACTTCCTTCCCTTGGAGAGCCAAAGGCCTCCTACAAACTGACATCAGGCACCTGGACAGCTGACTTTACTTACCCCTGGAAACAGGCCATCCTTTGTGCCCAACTCCCTCTGCCGGGCACCAGGCCTCGGCCACCTACAATCCTAAACAGAACAGGATTTCTTCCAGATGCAAGCTGCCACGAGCTGGAAGCCTGGCTTCCCTTGGAGGGCCAAAGGCCTCCTACAAACTGACATCAGGCACCTGGGCAGCTGACTTTCCTTACCCCTGGAAACAGGCCATCCATTTGTGCCCAACTCCCCTCTGCCGGGCACCTGGCCTCTGCCACCAACGATCCCAAACGCAACAGGATTTCTTCCAGATGCAAACTGCCACAAGCTGGAAGCCTGGCTTCCCTTGGAGGGTCAAAAGCCTCCTGCAAACTGACATCATGCACCTGGGCAGCTGACTTTACTTACCCCTGGAAACAGGCCGTCCTTTTTGCCAAACTCCCTCTGCCGGGCACCTGGTCTCAACCACCTACAATCCCGAACGGAACAGGATTTCTTCCAGATGCAAGCTGCCACAAGCAGGAAGCCTGGCTTCCCATGGAGGGTCAAAGGCCTCCTACAAACTGACATCAGGCACCTGGGCAGCTGACTTTACTTACCCCTGGAAACAGGCCATCCTTTGTGCCCAACTCCCTCTGCCGGGCACCAGGCCTCGGCCACCTACAATCCCGAACGGAACAGCATTTCTTCCAGATGCAAGCTGCCACAAGCTGACAGCCTGGCTTCCCTTGGAGGGCCAAAGGCCTCCTACAAACTGACATCACGCACCTTGGCAGCTGACTTTTCTTACCCCAGGAAACAGGCCATCCTTTGTGCCCAACTCCCTCTGCCGGGCCCACACCTTCGGCCACCTATTATCCCGACCGGGACAGCATTTCTTCCAGATGCAAGCTGCCACAAACTGGAAGACTTGCTTTTGTTGGAGTGCCAAAGGCCTCGTACAAACTGACACCAGGCACCTGGGCAGCTGACTTTCCTTACCCCTGGAAACAGGCCATCCTTTGTGCGCAACTCCCTCTAACGGGCACTAGGCCTCGGCTACCTACAATCCCGAACGGAACAGCATTTTCTTCCAGATGCAAGCTGCCACAAACTGGAAGACTTGATTTCCCTGGAGGGCCAAAGGCCTCCTACAAATAGACACCAGGCACCTGGGCAGCTGACTTTACTTACCCCTGGAAACGGGCCATCATTTTTTCCCAACTCCCTCTGCCGGGCACCAGGCCTCGACCACCTACCATCCCAAACGGAACAGGATTTCTTCCAGATGCAAGCTGCCACAAGCTGACAGCCTGGCTTCCGTTGGAGGGCCAAAGGCCTCCTACAAACTGACATCAGGCACCTGGGCAGCTGACTTTACTTACCCCTGGAAACAGGCCATCCTTTGTGCCCAACTCCCTCTGCCGGGCACTAGGCCTTGGCTACCTACAATCCCGAACGGAACAGCATTTCTTCCAGATGCAAGCTGCCACAAACTGGAAGACTTGCTTCCCTTGGACGACCAAAGGCCTCCTTCAAATAGACACCAGGCACTTGGGCAGCTGACTTTACTTACCTTTGGAAACGGGCCATCCTTTGTGCCCAACTCCCTCTGCCGGGCACCAGGCCTCGACCACCTACAATCCCAAACGGAACAGGATTTCTTCCAGATGCGAGCTTCCTTGAACAGGAAGACTAGCTTCCCTTGGAGGGCCAAAGGCCTCCCACAAACTTACATCAGGCACCTGGGCAGCTGACTTTACTTACCCCTGGAAACAAGCCATCCTTTGTGCCCAACTGCCTCTGCCGGTACTTGGCCTCGGCTACCTACAATCCCGAAC